>NC_132879.1:60020660-60320660 GCF_030463535.1 Salminus brasiliensis
GCAGTACATAAACTTATGCAGGTACAGATCAGCAGCTTCAGCTTCAGAGAAAATATGCACTGGTTTTGAAGATTTCCAGAACTGCTGGGATTCTCCAGGGAACACCACCTCCAACCAAGACCACGTCAGGTGAATACGGCCTCTGTGGACTATGTAAACATTAAATAATAATAATAATAATAATAATAATAATAATAATAATTCTGCAGCTTAAAGGGTTTAACGTTCCAGAGGAAACACGAGTAACGTGTCCAGTCTGCAGGATGACCGGCAGGCTTCCCTGCCACAGTAAACTGTATTGATCCCTTCAGGCTGGTATAAAGGCAGAGCTGAACTGACCACAGCTCAGCAGGGTTCAGCGGACACTACAGCGACTCACTGTAAGAGCTAACCTTTTCACCCTCCTACCAGGCTGATCTTCTTCTTCTCCAGGATGAGCACCAGTGTATCTGTGCCTGAGCGCGACTGTCCTCCTACAGTGCAGACCAGGGCGTCCATTTCACTCCTCAGAGACGAGGTGAGTCATTATTTCATTGAGACTGTTTCAGCATCCTCAGCCTCAGCTTCAGATCCGGACCCAGCTCCCGGCCCCCGGCCCCGGACCCAGGAGCTGTGTTACTTTTCAGCAGGTAGAGTTATAGATTACAAGGAACAGCTTTAGCTCAGAGTGACCTATACGATCAGGTATCTACATATACAGTTTAACTCTACAGGTTTTTAAAACTCTCAGTGTTTTTAAATATGAAAAATATAACCATATCCAATTTGCAGTGTATTATTATTACTCTTACTCTTAAAATACACTAAAATGTGTATAATGAAAAAAAAAAAATATATATATATATATTTATTATATATATATATATATATTTGTTTATTTATTTATTATTTGCTTGTTTATTATATTCTTAAACATATTCCGATCTTTTATGCAGTTTTATTGTTCATCTTTAGAATAAAACAATAAAACAAATACATAAATATATAAATGTACAGAATTTCAGCTCCCCAACCAGTTTAGATAAAACATCTTGATTGATTTATTTTGAATCTGTTTAAGATGGAAATAAAAAAGAGTATTTCTAATTAAAATATCAAAGAAATGTTTCATCTTTAACCTGGTGGCTTTTGGAGATCACCTTGTCTTCTTTTCATCAACAGACATAACAGGTGTCGAAACTTTGCGTGCCGCTGTATTGCAGCTCTCGGATCAGTTTATCACAGTCTGATGTACACTGCTTTAAACTCTGCTCTTATAGTATTTGCATTTTTGCAGTAAATGTACATATACAGTTGTAAGTGTATGATGTTGGAGCTGAGATGGATACGTTTGATGGTTCAGGGGTGTTTAGGAAGCTGTAAATGGGATAATATTGATTTCAGCCAAAAACATATTTGGTATCATTTGTACTTATTTAAATTTTTTGTGCTCCTCTTTAGTGAGATGTGGCATAAAGGTACATACATTTACATCCTATAGATGCAAGCCACAACCATTAAACACCTCAAAAACAGTGAGTTATGAAGAAGTAATTCATCCATATCATTTACAGTAAACCCATAGCAACCATCTAGCAAAACGTTTCACCCTATTTACCACCTAGCAACTACTGTCATTCTTCACATATGAGCTCGATGGAGGAGGACTGTCCAGACAGTTATTAAAGGACTGTGTTGTGTTCTTTACCAGGTTCTACTGTAAGATCATTACTTATTATTAACATTTCTAATTAAAGCAGAATGTTCCTCCTCCTTTGATTGGCAGTTTATGATCTAATGATCCCTCCCTCCACAGTAGCAATGTGAGTGACGATGGGGGACTGGAACTTCCTGGGTGGAATCCTCGAGGAGGTGCACATACACTCCACCATGGTGGGGAAGATATGGCTGACCATCCTCTTCATCTTCCGCATGCTGGTGCTGGGCGTGGCAGCAGAAGACGTGTGGAACGACGAGCAGGCCGACTTCATCTGCAACACCAAGCAGCCCGGCTGCCGCAACGTCTGCTACGACCTCGCCTTCCCTATCTCTCTCATCCGATACTGGGTGCTGCAGGTCAGTCTTAGTTCATGTGTACAGCAAAGAGGTGACCAACCCAGTCCTAATCTCCAACTACAGCCACGAGCTGAATCAGGCCATTAAGGCTCTGGACCTGGACCTGGATGTCTGTAGGTGAAGCCCTCTAAAAATAAGCCAAAAAAGTCAGTACATCATTAACGGAGGAAAGAGTTATTTATAGCTGTGGCTGCAGCTCTCATCCAGAGCGACATGCATGTTCCACAGGTAGGAGAATGTTAGGACTGCCGCCCAACGACTCTTACTGGTGTACAGTGGTGCGCTCACCTGGCCAAGAAATCCAACCCCAGTCTACCACAGAAAGGCCACATCATCAATCAATGTACCAGCCATTCCTGGGTTGAAGTGGGTGTATAAGAGCAGGGACACTCCGGGGATATTCCAAAGGGCAGGGCAGGGCAGGTGTGCCTGAGGACCAGGATGTGGGTTTTTGGGCTAACGCATATCTAAAATGATAAAGTATGAGAAGACAACAGAGCATGACTCTGAGTCCAAAATGCAAGGGACGAGAAACAGGTCAGAATAGCAGCCAAGCCTGCGGAAACTAACCGGGGACTAACTGTATATCATTCTAGGTAATCTTCGTCTCGTCGCCCTCGCTTGTCTACATGGGACATGCCATCTACCAGCTGAGAGCCCTGGAGAAAGAGCGGCACTGCAAGAAGGTGACACTGCGGCGGGAGCTGGAGGTACTGGACCCGGAGCAGGCTGACGCTCGCAAGAGGATAGAGAGGGAGATGAGGCAGATCGAACAGGGCAAACTGAACAAGGCTCCTCTCAGGGGGTCGCTTCTGCAGACCTACATCGCTCACATAGTCACCCGGTCAGTGGTGGAGGTCGGGTTCATGCTCGGTCAGCACCTGCTGTACGGGAACCAGCTGCAACCGCTGTATAAGTGCGAGCGCGAGCCGTGCCCTGATGTCGTCGACTGCTTTGTCTCACGCCCGACTGAGAAAAGCGTGTTCATGGTGTTCATGCAGGTCATAGCAGCCGTCTCCCTCTTTCTCAGCTTGCTGGAGATCCTGCACCTTGCGTACA
This sequence comes from Salminus brasiliensis, assembly GCF_030463535.1. NCBI lineage: Eukaryota > Metazoa > Chordata > Actinopteri > Characiformes > Bryconidae > Salminus > Salminus brasiliensis. The sequence goes on from NC_132879.1 coordinate 60,023,775, forward strand.
AAAAGATCAAGAAGGGCATCCTTGAATACTACCCACACTTGAAGGATGATCTAGACGACTGCTATGGTGCCAAGACCAAAAAGAACTCTGTAGTGCATCAAGTGTGCATCAGCCAAGGACGCAAGGCCACGATCCCGACCGCACCAAGCGGATACACGCTACTTCATGAGAAACAGGCCAATGGACCTGCTTACCCACCTCTTATAAGTGGGTCGTCTGCATTCCAGCCAGTCAAGCTGGAGGGTCAATCTGGAGGAAGACTGGGACCAGATGGTCAGAAAGAAGGCAAGAACCGTGTTCCCAGTCCCACGGAGCGCAACAGCAACTCCAACAACACCAGCAATGAGGTTCGCTCTCGTGTGGACAAGCCCGAAAAACTCCTCGAGGACTCGCAGGAGCTTGAGACCGAGAGTACCGAGTACCCAACGCTTCCAGTGACTGACTCCAAAACCTGTGCCACCACCTGTCCGACCAACACCGCTCGGAGACCCAGAAAGGTCAGTGGTCCGTGGAACTGCAGTACAGTGATGGAGGGCAATGCGTCTGACAGTGAGGAGTCAATCGCAGGGATTCATCCACGTGTTGGTCAGCCTGTGGTCCACAGCCGGGCATTCCTCAAACCGGATTCCAGAAGGTCCAGCCGGCCACAGACGCCGGACTCTGCAGCAGACAGGAGCTCTAATTCACACCATAGTCCAACTCTCTCTGCAAACCGAAGGGCATCACCGGCCAGCAGTGCTAGCAGCAGGAGAGCCGCCACGGACCTGCAGATCTAAAACCACTGCTCTGAAGATTATCGTAAATAAAATCACTAACTTTATTTTTTACTAACAAAATAACTGAAACGGAAGCTTCTTTCATCTATTAGAAAGCTTATATCAGTAATATTCATCAGTGCAGTTTCTCATTTTCTAACGGGTCAGATTTACGAACATGGTTCTACAACTACAAACGTCTCTCAAATGTTCTTTACTTCTGTCTGTACTTTTTACTTTTCGGTGGAGGATAATTCTAAGAACAGGTGCTTTCCTTTATATCGTTTTGTTAGCCTCACACTTTAGACTTTAGTCTTAGGCTTTAGGCTTAGGCTGAAACAGTCATCAGGGTGAGTCCCGCCCACACTTACCCAGATAATTTTTCTAAAAAAGTAACTTTGTCTTTGCATTTCAGCCTCCCATCAACATCAACACAGCGTTTTAGATGGCCCTCCAGGGTGGAGGTTTTTCAGAATGCTCTCCAGGGTGGAGGTTTTTAGGAATGCTCTTCAGAGTGGAGGTTTTTCCAGAATGCTCTCCAGGGTGGAGGTTTTTCAGAATGCTCTTCAGGGTGGAGGTTTTTAGGAATGCTCTCCAGGGTGGAGGTTTTTCAGAATGCTCTTCAGGGTGGAGGTTTTTCCAGAATGCTCTTCAGGGTGGAGGTTTTTCAGAATGCTCTTCAGGGTGAAGGTTTTTCAGAATGCTCTCCAGGGTGGAGGTTTTTCCAGAATTCTCTCCAGGGTGGAGGTTTTTAGGAATGCTCTCCAGGGTGGAGGTTTTTCAGAATGCTCTCCAGGGTGGAGGTTTTTCAGAATGCTCTCCAGGGTGAAACATATTCAGACACTGTGGGCAGGGTCTAAAACTATTATCTTATAAACAGTTCCTATTTTTAGGAGAATATGTGAGAACTTTGTTCAGAACAAGAAGGTGTTGAACTTAAGATCTTTGTATGGTTTTTTTCTTTCGTCAATCCGGCCTCAGATCCACCATCATGCAGAAGAGCTCCATAAAAGAAAAGCCTGCAGATGCAGGGACATGCAGGGTGGTTCATCAGTCCGTACTGCAGTGCAGTGAAGGTCTTGGTCATTAGAAAGGGAAAAGCATGAACTTATGCAGATCACAGTCGTTCTCTCACTGGTGTTAGAACCTCCTCCAGATACGAACCATGCAGTGAACTCAGGTCTGACGGGTCTGTGGAAAATCGGCTTCACAAAACGAGTACCCTGCTGTTCAGGTAGAGGCTGTCTGTCCCTCCTGTACTGCACACCTGCAAATATAGTGTATAATATATGTACATATCTGTAAATACAAAAATCTATATAAATATATATTCCTTTTTAAAAACTGTACTTTATATTTATATATAAACATACTACCTATTTCCCTTTTACCTGTTATGTGTCTGTTTATGTGAGATATGTATCATATTTCCTTAAGGATCTGTCTGACAGACACTGTTTTACACACTCTTATTTTAGAAGTTACCACTGCTTTTACCTTTTGTAAAATGATTAAACATATTAAGAGAAAAGATTGTGTTGGTTGGTCATTTGCTGTATTAAGAAATGGGAGAAGTCTAGGGTGTGTCCCAATTATCTTCTACAGACTTTACACACAACACACTAATACTATAAGATAAATACTAAATACTAATTTTAATAGTGTGGATGAGGTTAGTACACAACATACTTGAATAACCCGCTTTGCACTACCTGTTTCTATGCCAACATACACCACCCTGACATTTGTAATGTAGCTCCTCACTTTCTGTGCCGCATTGCAGTGTAGGGTAATAGTGAATTCTGGAGGAATGGACCAATAGAAATGCCCTAAATACTATACCAATACTAGAAATAATTTCTTATTTTACTTAAACTTCCAGTCAGAAGTCAACACTTCGCCTTTTCCTGCAACGTCACCATTCTGGAGATTCATGTTTTTCACTGGGCAGCATTTTACACCAATCAACCATAACATTAAAACCATCTGTCTTTAGCCAGAATTTACAGCAGGGCCTATGATATGACTCCACATTAACCTGTTCTGTACGTTCACACTCTGAAGCAGTTTTCCAGGTTAGGAACTCAATCAGAAGCAGTTACAGCGTGGAAGGTCTGGTGGTGTCAGTCTCTATCCCTCTGCTGGAGCCCAAAACTGATCCAGAGGCTCTCAAGCATAACAATGATCTTCTCAAATGTTCCTCTAAGGATGCTCTTTGACTATGTGTGTGTGTGTGTGTGTGTGTGATGCCCATCTCTGTCTAATCGTCTACAGTGTGTGTGTGTGTGTGTGTGTGTGTGTGTGCTCTTACAATGAGAAAAAAAGTCTGTGAAGACTGTTAACCCTTTATAGCCTGAACCATCAGATAATCACCAGACAACTCTAATTCTTTCAATCTGGCATTTAACTGATCTGACCTGTTATAAAAAAAACACTTTGCATTTTATTATGTATCATATCTGATACTTTCAGAGTGTACTGATCACATTTGCTGTTGTTTTTCTTTTTTTAACAAACATATAGAACATAAAACTTGCCTTTAATGTTTTCCTCAAGTCACTTCAGATGTAGAAATCTGTATTTTTCTGGTACATGCAGCACACTGAAAATCCACCAGGGGGCAGAAAACATGTGTCTGACTATTTTCTTAGCCATGTAATTAACAGTGTATTTTATATTATATTCAATAATGACTTATTATGAATATTTTATTTTCACACTGATGTGACTGAGATTATGTATCAAGTATAATACACTTAACAGGTTAAGTGTGAGACGCTCATCATCAATGAGATCTGCTAGACCTTTAGTAGTAGTGGTGGTGTGAGTGTGTGTGTGTGTGTGTGTGTGTGTGTGTGTGTGTGAGTGAGTGTGTAAACCTGGATTAAAGTGGAGTGGTAAGTGAGGAGTCTGATGCAGGTCTATAACAGTCTGGATGTCCCTGAAGTTTTATTTGAATAAACAGATTCATCATCATCGTCGTCATCTTCATCTTAAAGGAACAGAAATGATTCTCAGAGACAGGAGGTGCTGCAGGATTAATATATTGAGTTCAGGTCTGTAGGAAAGTAAATTTAACACTATATTCTTCTATTCTTCTTCTCAACAAATGAAATCTCACCAGTGTTTTCCAGTATTTTACAAAACATAATAAAAAAAATTGCACTCAAGAAAATAAACCTATTCTACCTCTCAAACATAGACTCCCTTCCTCAAACAGCCCTTAACTATAAACAAACTAACGCAGAAGAGTCCTCTTCATTCTGCTCCTCTGTCCTCCGCAGGGGGTTCGTACTGCAGGAGCTGGAGGAGAGAGCAGGACAGTAAGCAGGCTGTCTGGATCAGAACATCAGCGCTTCTGAATTCATCTCCAGAAGCTTCTGATTCCAGCACAAATCAGTTTAAAGTGGGAGGAGCCAAATCTATAATCGACAGATAACATTAACTAAAAGTTCCAGATAGGATAGGACTCTATCCTATAGCTCTCCTACAGATCAGTGTTCCTGAGGGATTAGCGTTAGCTCTTACCCTGTTCCTCAGCTCTCTGTTCTCCTCCACGAGAAGGTCATATTTCTGTTGTAGCTCCGTCAGCTCCAGACGTAGGGATTCAACATCAGCCGAGTCTGGTCCGGCCGTGCCAAGGTGCTGCCTTATAAACCTGAAGATGTTCTGCTTAGGGCTCAAAACTACTGTCAGGAACACAAGAGCAAGCTACGGCCCTCAACAGGTTATTCGTACACAGAGAGCCGGTTCCAAGTGCAGAGGTCTGTGTTCGTCCAAATATGAGGCGTTACTGTAGACGTTACTGTGCACCCAGTTCATGTTTGGTAGTAGTTGACCAGCGAGGTCTTTACTTGGCTTCCCCTATGAGACACAGGTAGCTTTACACACTGTTTCCATACTGTACCGGACTGTCTGCATGCTACGTTCACGTCACGGACAGCTGCTCAGTCTGCGTCTGTCTACTTCTAGAGTGAGAGATTTATCACTGTAAAAAGTTCGAATCCCAAGCCATGTCTCTTTGCCATCAACAGCTAGAGTCTGAGAGAGCACAACTGGCTCTGACCAGCGATGATCTGCACACCACTATTTAACCCACCACAACATAAAGGATACTCCAAGGCATTGTTGGGTTTCTCCGTCTCCTCATACAACGCCACCAACACTGCGATTTGAGGAGAAAATCATTAGTGACGGATCACTGAAATGTAGACAGGCTACAGTATTATACAGCCTATAAAGCTACAGCGCTGAGGAGGCTGTTAAGAGCAGGACAAACCATTGGTGAGACTGTCCAGCACCCCAGCCTTCTCCAGATACCTTCTGAACTGCTCACGCTTCGACTCTGCGGCCTGAAAGAACACACAACAGATATCTGGAATAAATGTACTGCAGTACAACACGTTACGCAAGGGAGCAGTTTGGTGACAATCAGAGTATCATTATTGATCTCGGAGCCCAGATTCAGTCTCCGTCTCTCAGAAGGTTCCAGATCTTCATTGGTTGGTAGATGGATGTGGTTTAAAAGAGGGTGGGACTTTATTTAGTCTATAAAACACAAACACCTTCTCCACAGAGCTGAACGCTGGACAGCAATTGTTTTAAGAACTATTCCAGTAAAAAATAAATTAATCAATAAATACATTTTTTAAATAAATATCTTTTTACACATTGTTGTTACAATCATGTTTGCACAGCATTTTTACTTTTTAAATGAACCAAACAAATGTTTTGGGGGTGTGTTTACAGAGATGAGTAAATGTCAGTGATCAATCATTTTGTTTGATGTTTGATTGATCACCAAAAAAGTCCAGTTATCCAGGCTGAGCTACAGGGCTGCTGACAGAAGCGTTGGGTCTGCCGTGGCAGTTTGACCTGAGGTGAGCTAATGATCACATTAGTGGAGTCAGGTGTGCTGGACCAGGGACAGGTGCACAGGGGGGAGGAGTCTGAGAAACGTATGGAATGGATTAACTGAGCAATCACTGTACTGTGACCACTGTGACTGGTCTGGTCTCCACTTTACAACATAGATACTGTCTGGACAATAAACTGGTCTGACCATTCAAACTGAGGTCAGAATGGACATTTACCCATTAGATAAAGTCTTACTGTAAAGAAAAACAGGCTGACCAGCACAGGGTGTGTTTATCTCAGTGTGAGGGTTAGGCTGATGACCAAAGCAGATGACCAGCCTCACTACACTGGTTCACCAGTCTGACCAGCTTTATCAAATCAGCCTAACTGTCCACCAACATGACCAGCTAACCCAAACCAGTTAACCAGTTCTACAAGTCTGAAGGTCAGCTAGTCCACCTAACACAAATGGAGACATACGCTGGACTGGTCAACCAGTGCAACCAGTACAGAGTCGCACTCTCCTGAAAGACCAGCAGAACCTGCTCTGGAGCTGAGTTCAGCAGGACAAGTTGGAGCTAAACTGCTCAGTAAAACCGAACCGAACCGTTTCCAGCGTTTCCAGTCCGGAGAGCAGAGCCGGGTCAGCCCCACCGCACCGACAGCAGCCGCAGCGGACCTGCTAGCTGGAGCTCCGCGTCGCCTCCATAACGACCAACTACTCGAACCGACACTGGGAGGGTCCACAACAGCCCGTTCCGACCCACCGGGCCTGTTCCTGCTCAGTACTCACTCTGTAATGCGCCATGTCCGGTTAAATTCCTCTCCGAGACGATTAGCTCTGCGGCTACCTGCTGCAAACTTTCCCCCCGCGCATGCGCAGTGCGCACAGCGCCCAACGGCGCGCCCGGAAGACAACAAGCCGTCGTCGGGGCAACAGAGAGAGACTGAAAACAACAACAACAACAACAACAACAACAACAACAACAAAGGTTCCAGCAAGTTCAGTGAATTATCTTAGATCTGTCTGTGATGATCCCTTGCTAGCGAGCTCTCCACAGAAACTCTCCACCATGAAGACCACCATCACACCTGCTGAGCACCTCTCCACCATGAAGACCACCATCACACCTGCTGAGCACCTCTCCACCATGAAGACCACCATCACACCTGCTGAGCACCTCTCCACCATGAAGACCACCATCACACCTGCTGAGCACCTCTCCACCATGAAGACCACCATCACACCTGCTGAGCACATCTCCACCATGAAGACCACCATCACACCTGCTGAGCACATCTCCACCATGAAGACCACCATCACACCTGCTGAGCACATCTCCACCATGAAGACCACCATCACACCTGCTGAGCACCTCTCCACCATGAAGACCACCATCACACCTGCTGAGCACATCTCCACCATGAAGACCACCATCACACCTGCTGAGCACCTCTTCAGCTGGAGCAGCTGGAGAATCATAGTGGTCATCAGCTGGTTTTACAGGCATGAGCACCAGTAGGTAGCTGACCAGCATGACCTGTATGATATATCATGACTAGCCTGACCACACTGGTCCACCAGCAGGGTCATGTTGGTCATTCTGCATGTAGACCAGCTAGTGCATCAACAACAGCAACTCCACTCAAAATATATGTGCAATGCTGGTTTTGCCAGTAAAGGGTGTGTTTTGATCCGGGTAGGTGAGGATGTCCCGAAAATCCAACATCCCGGTTCAAATGGAGCACAGTACTCACTGGCTGTAAGGAAGGACACGTGTTGTAGGCTGCACTGATGACCATACAGAGATAAAGTCCTACAGTGTAGGTCCAAAGTAATGCAGGACATTTTACAGTCTGTACAAGACCAGATGAACCCCTTTCTGCTGGCCGGCCTGCATGCACAGACTGTAGTGTAACAGCTGGTGGCGCTGTTTATTAGACTTAGGCTGTGTTTATCATAGATTATAGCCCAGTCCCAAATGGTGCCCTAAGCCCCGTCTCGGGTCCTGCTGATGCACTCAGGTGACAAGGCGCTCATACAGCTGGTCCCAGCTGCTTGGAATTGTGGGTAATATGGACCTGCTGAGTCTGTTTTCTAGTCTCCTTGCCAGATAGGTTAATAACGGTGCATAGTGGGCACTCGTAGATACCCTTTAGATCGTCAGAATGAGAACGGGGCACTACAGCCTCGTGGTCACATGCACATGAGGACAACAGGGCGGCAGGTGTGCCATTTGGGACGGGGCTAATAGAGGCTGCATCCAGAATCATGCCTGCAAACCATTATTCTCCCAGATGTTTACAACGGTGTATGAATTGTGTTTATTCTCTATTCTCTGGGGCTCTTCCTACCTTCATCATACAAACTGACTTCTCTTCAGAGGTTTTCAGCAATCGGTGCAATGTCAGCGTTAGCGCTACACTGATACAACAGGATTTTGAATTTTTGAAAGTTATTTAGGAGCTCTTTAATCAAGATAAAGCTCTAAACTAAAACTAGACACTCCTGAGCAGGTCAGTGTTTATCTTAGCCAACCTGGAGCTTCATTTCCCCTTCCTACGTTCAGCTCTACAGCAGCTCTACAGCAGCTCTACAAACCAGAAACAGAGATCACACATTCACAGAGACTGAAACTGTTTCAAATAAAGGTCTGTGTTCAGACTACAGCTCAGACTAGTAGAATACTCCTTATAATAAATTAGCCTCATGGGGAAATACCTGTAAAGGTAGAACCTGCCATAAAATGGAAAGGGGCTGAGTTTGGCTATGTTCTACAAGTTACTGATTTTAAGTGCAGCTGAAGAAACATGGAGGAAGCTGAAGGTAACACAGTGTTTATTACTGACTCCACAGAAAACAGATGAAGAGCAGAACAAGGCATTACTGTCTGCTGTTAGCAAACACAACATTCACAGCAGGGTAAGAAACCAGTGTTCAGCTTCTGCTCCAACCATGAAGACCAGGACATGCACACTGGATCAGCACTGCCCAGGAAATAGCATGCCAGTACCATCAACATGAGAGTTTCATAGCATGGCTCCTGCTTTCTTCCTCTTCTCTGTGAGCAAAGGCATGGTACCAACTTGGTTGGTGTTGAGGCTGTAGGAGGCCTTGGAGAGGTCCTTCTAGTGCTACACTTTCCAGGACAACAGACATAACAGCAGTAGGTGCAGGTGTAGATGTCACTGTGGTTGTTGCAGTGGGTGCAGTTGCAGTAGTTACTGCTAGTGTTCCACTTGGAGTTGGAGACATTCACAGTTCTGCTACCAAACAGGACATTCAGATCTGCGGGAAGACCATCAGTGTTCATCTGCCCACCCTACTTGACCTGCACATTTTATTGCTGACCCATCTCATGCTAGCCATCACCCGTTTCAGCTCCTCACCTCAGGCAGGTCCAGATTTTTTATTATTATTTATATTATTTTAATTACTTGGTTCTGTTTTATTTGTTCAACCTTGCTACTGTTTTACTGCTAACTGGCTGCTGCTCTCAGGACAGATATGAATGTGTGTGTGTGTGTGTGTGTGTGTGTGTGTGTGTGTGTGTGTGTGAGTGTGTGTGTGTGAGTGTGAGAGAGAGAGACAGAGAGAGAGAGAGAGAGAGAGAAACAGAGTGTATTTGTGATAGAGCTAGGTGTGTGTTAGTGCTCACACTGTGAGCTTCTGTGTAACCAGTGTAACCAAGACAAGTTCCATTTCTGAAACATGCTTGGCCAGTAAAGCCCGAATCTGACACGGAGTCTGACTCTGAAAGAGTCTACAGTTGGTAATACTGGCGTTGTTGCTCTGGTACTTGTTGGCACTACAGTAGAGGTGCTTTCAGTTGTACTTGTTGCAGAAGCTGTAGTGCTTGCAGAAGTTGTAGTTACAGTTTCAGGAGTTCTCGTGGATGTAGCAGTAGATGGAGTCGTAGTTGATACTGCTGGTGTTGTTCCAGCTGTTGAAGATGTTAGAGCTTGAGGAGATGTTGTTGCAGGTGTGCTTGATCCAGCAGTGGTAGTCATAGTTGTAGTTTGAACTGTTGCTGTGTTTGATGCAGTTGGTGAAGATGTGGTTGTTAATGCTGGCGTTGTTGCTCTGGTACTTGTAGGCACTACAGTAGAGGTGCTTTCAGTTGTACTTGTTGCAGAAGCTGTAGTGCTTGCAGAAGTTGTAGTTACAGTTTCAGGAGTTCTCGTGGATGTAGCAGTAGATGGAGTCGTAGTTGATACTGCTGGTGTTGTTCCAGCTGTTGAAGATGTTAGAGCTTGAGGAGATATTGTTGCAGGTGTGCTTGATCCAGCAGTGGTAGTCATAGTTGTAGTTTGAACTGTTGCTGTGGTTGATGCAGTTGGTGAAGATGTGGTTGTTAATGCTGGCGTTGTTGCTCTGGTACTTGTAGGCACTACAGTAGAGGTGCTTTCAGTTGTACTTGTTGGAGAAGCTGTAGTGCTTGCTGAAGCTGTAGATACAGATCCTGGAGGTGTTGTTGATGTAGTTGTAGTAGTTTTTAATACTGGTGTACTTTCTGCAGGTGAACTTGCAGAAGCTACTGTAAAAATCTTTGTAATGGTGCTGGTTTCAGAAATGTTACTAGTCAAAAATTCTGAAGGTGTGGTCGTGGCACCAGAGGTAGCTGCATTTGTAGGGGCTGGTGTTGAGGTTGGAGTAGCTGCATTTGTAGGGGTTGGTGTTGAGGTTGGAGTAGCTGCATTTGTAGGGGTTGGTGTTGAGGTTGGAGTAGCTGCATTTGTAGGGGCTGGTGTTGAGGTTGGAGTAGCTGCGTTTGTAGGGGCTGGTGTTGAGGTTGGAGTAGCTGCGTTTGTAGGGGCTGGTGTTGAGGTTGGAGTAGCTGCATTTGTAGGGGCTGGTGTTGAGGTTGGAGTAGCTGCATTTGTAGGGGTTGTAGTCGCTGCATTTGTAGGGGTTGGTGTTAAGGTTGGAGTAGCTGCATTTGTAGGGGTTGGTCTTGAGGTTGGAGTAGCTGCATTTGTAGGGGCTGGTGTTGAGGTTGGAGTAGCTGCATTTGCAGGGGCCGGTGTTGAGGTTGGAGTAGCTGCATTTGCAGGGGCCGGTGTTGAGGTTGGAGTAGCTGCATTTGCAGGGGCCGGTGTTGAGGTTGGAGTAGCTGCATTTGTAGGGGCCGGTGTTGAGGTTGGAGTAGCTGCATTTGTAGGGGCTGGTGTTGAGGTTGGAGTAGCTGCATTTGTAGGGGCTGGTGTTGAGGTTGGAGTAGCTGCATTTGTAGGGGCTGGTGTTGAGGTTGGAGTAGCTGCATTTGTAGGGGCAGGTGTTGAGGTTGGAGTAGCTGCATTTGCAGGGGCTGGTGTTGAGGTTGGAGTAGCTGCATTTGTAGGGGCCGGTGTTGAGGTTGGAGTAGCTGCATTTGTAGGGGCTGGTGTTGAGGTTGGAGTAGCTGCATTTGTAGGGGCTGGTGTTGAGGTTGGAGTAGCTGCATTTGTAGGGGCCGGTGTTGAGGTTGGAGTAGCTGCATTTGCAGGGGCCGGTGTTGAGGTTGGAGTAGCTGCATTTGTAGGGGCCGGTGTTGAGGTTGGAGTAGCTGCATTTGTAGGGGCCGGTGTTGAGGTTGGAGTAGCTGCATTTGTAGGGGCCGGTGTTGAGGTTGGAGTAGCTGCATTTGCAGGGGCTGGTGTTGAGGTTGGAGTAGCTGCATTTGTAGGGGCTGGTGTTGAGGTTGGAGTAGCTGCATTTGTAGGGGCTGGTGTTGAGGTTGGAGTAGGCACTGCAGAGGTTCTTTTAGAGGTGCTTGTTTGAGGAACAGTGTTTGTTGTAGAAGTTGTAGTTGTAGAAAGAGTTGTCTCTGTGGTAATTACTGTGGTCGCAGCTACAGTAGCTACAGCTTGTGCAGTTGAGCTTGAAGCAAAGGAGGTTCTCTTCATTGATGTAGTTGGCATTTCAGATGGCCTGTAAGGTTTTGATGGGATTGAATGAAAGCCCCAGAGCTCAAATATGGACTGCTCAGATAGGTCTACTACATATCCTGAAGTGTAGATGATTGGGGACGTTGCAGGTTTGATTCTTGTTGCAGTTGAGGTTGTTTGGCCTGTTGAAAAGATCCATGCAGTAGTACTAATTTTGGAGGCAGTACTTTCTGCTGGAGTCATGGCTTGTGGAAAGGCTTTATCTGCTGCTTCTGCTGCTTTTGTAGACACTTCTGCATTAATGTTTGTTTCCAGAGGAAAGTCCCACAGCTCATCTATTGTTTCCTCAGGGAGGTCATCTACATATCCTGGGGAGGAACTGATGTCTGATGCAGATGCAGTTGAGGTTGTTTCACCTGTTGTGGAGGTTCTTGTAGTAGTACTTATTCCAGTAGTTATAGCAGTTGAAGGAGCAGAGGTAGTAGGTTCTGCTTCTGTAGTAATCTGTATTTTTGCTGCTATTGTAGACACCCCTGAATCAATGCTTGTTTCAGAAGGAAAGCCCCAAATCTCATCTACTGTTTCTTCAGGTAGGTCTTCAATATACTCTGGTGGGTAGGAGATAGGGGATGTTGCTGGCTTAGTTGTTGCTGGAGTTGAGGTTGTTTGACCTGGGGACCCATCTGTATATTTAAAGTAACTCTCGGAAGGTGTCGTTGAGATCAAATCCCAGAAAGGGTCTTGTCTCTGTATCCTTGCCCTAGAACGTTGTTTGGGTTGTTTCTGGGCACAGGACACTTTTGCCATGCACAGTCCATCTGTCATATCAGTATACTGCAGCACAAGCAGAATGTGATCCTGAAGAACGAACCAAAATGAGCCCAGCATTAAAGAACAGTTTGAATGTGTGAATAAAAGCTGAAGCACTATTCAGTTAAGTTGGTTCAAAACACAAAAGAATGACTAAAACAAGAACAAGAGAAGTTAGAGTAGTTTGAGACCTGTGTGTGTATTTACATAGACTCAGATATCTTACAGAATATATAATGTTGTTACAAGTGAACAAGAAAAGTACCTCTTCTCTTTGACAGAACCAGCTGGCAAACTGAACAGTAATTGGTGAACCATGACCTTAACCATATTCCTACCCCGTCCCGTACACTGCACACTTCTATTCTCACACGTCTGTTTTCTATGTAGTTTATTTGATTTTGTCCATCCTGTCTTTTATCCTGATTTTTAATGTGAGCAGAGTTAGCAGCACTGCTCCAGCTTCTGATTTTGTATTAACCCTCCAAATGTCACAATCACAGCCACCTGCACAACCACCTGAAATCCACAGTGATCACATAGACTACTGCTTTAAACCAGTTTACTGCGTTACTGCGTGTAATGTGTGTATAGTGTGTGTATATGTATAGTGTGTGTGTGTGTGTGTGTGTGTGTGTGTTTGTGTGTAATGTGTGTGTATATGTACAGTATAAGTTAATGTGTAAATATTCAGTATTTCTATTTTGTAAGCTTGTGTTTTTGTTTGTACGACTGTGAGGGACGATGCACTCACCTTTACGCCTGTGTAATGTGACGTGACAATAAAACCGATTTGATTTGATTTGACAACAACTGCCTAGCAACAATCTGCACCATCCTAGGAATCGCCTGAAATACCATAGCAATCACCTTGCAGTATGATAACACTCATCTAGCAACACCATAGAAACCGCCTGCTTTACAATAGCATCCACCCATCTAGCAAGCACTTAGCAATATCATAATAACCAGCAGGAATTCCTTAGCAACCACCTAAAAACAACACCATATTACCTGCCAGGGATAGCATGGAAACCACCAGTAACATCATAGCAACTGCCTGGAATACCAAAGCAACCACCTGTGATACCACAGCAACAGCTTAGCAGCCATGTAGCAACCACTTAGCAACACAATAGCAATCACCTGGAGTACCAAGCTTTGCAACCATTTTGTGTTTTCCCAAACATCAATCGTAAAAAATACTTAATTTACAACATTTAATTAATACTTAACTCAAATAAATACTTTAAATACGAAGGTCATTTAGATCAGTTTCAACTTTAGAAGCAGTTAAAAAAAAACAGCATCTTAATATTTTATGAATGACCTCGACTGAATGAAGGAGAACATTTTAGAACCTCCCAGAAATCTAAGACAGGTTTCTCCATCTGTGAGTATTTAGGGATCTCTGGTATTTAGGGTAGATAACTGGTAATAATTATCTTCTGTATAATTCCAGTGTCTGACAGTACCTCCATTTCAGAGTTCTTCACTTTGATAAACAGATCATCTTCATTTCTCCATTGTGTTAGACCAGGTTCAGACACACTACTCTCTCGTGCAGGATGTGTGTCTATTTCAGAAAAAGAGATTCAATACTTTAATATCAACACTTATAAAATCCCCCTTGGCTGAGGTTGTAATAAACACTGCTGCTGTAACATCTTCAGAACCAGGAAAGAAACACAGCAATGTGAACGGCAGCTTGCTCTGAATCCCACCATTACAATCCAGATTAGAAGAGAACACTGTGTTATGATACACATGTATGGTTTCACAGTGAAACTGCATCTGCATACCTACAGCTGTTTATTTGTTTCTGTTAATATTTACCTGCAACAGATGGATATTAATAAAGTACAGCCTTTGTTTAGGAGGAGGTGTAAATTTTTAGTATGAGTTTGTGTGCTTTGTCGTTTTGCTTTAGGAATGCTTCAGATGAATTCTAGACAATATTTACATTATAGCCTATTTCTGAACTTTCGTCAGTATATTACATTATTAGGAGAATATTCAACATCTAACAGACCTCTGAATGTTGCGCCTTTCAGCTCTTTAGCAGATAATCTCACAGTCGTGTCTTCACTTCCACATGTAACTGAAGGAACCTGCAGATGTGCTCCAGATGCAGAAGACGGGCAGGTGTGAGTTCTCACAGTGTTCTTCTCCAGAATACTGTTTGAGTAGCCTATCTTCACAGAGTACTGCTTCTTCTGTCTGACCTGAGGAGAAGAGAATACAGGATGAATCTGAGCAACCCCGATTACATTAATGCTGATGAAATCACACCGAGCATCAGTGATGAGACACAGCGTAATCAGCAGCAGGAATTCTAGACTTCTATCTGTATATAATATATCTGTCTCACCCAGTGGTCCAGGAAGCAGTCCTTATAGAAGACCCTGAGCAGTGAGCTGGGCTGCAGCTCCACATGACTGCACTCCAGCAGGAGGGTTCTGATGGAAACGCGAGGATGGTCGTCTAATAGGAGAAGCAGAAGAACAGTTTATACCCCTCATTCACCTTAGTGAGTTTAGTGTGTTTTATCAGTTTATCAGTCAAGAAATTAATTTTGTCCTTTAACTTCAATCTTGTTTGTTGTGAGCAGATGTTGGTTTTGGACATTCAAAGTAATCTGTATGAAATGAAATACAGAATGAAATACAAATACAAAAATAAACACAGAAATAAATGATTACTTTTTTAGAAATAAATAAGTGTTCAAAAACACTTTAGCTTTCAGTGTGTTTTTCGAAGTTCCGAAATTTGTTTAGGCAAAATTAGAAAACTGAGGCAACTATGTAAAATAAATGCAATAACAAATATGATATAATAAATAAATAAAATAAAGTTAGAAAGACACATCAAAACCTCTGTTTGAAAAAGACCTTTAAAGAACTCATCAGATTCTGGAGTGGTGAAGCACTGTTCTACTGTTCAGTGACTAATCTGCACTAATATGAGCTTCGTGGAAAAGTCATCATCATTAAATTTACTGATGACATGACAATCGTGGGCCTGATCTCCAACGATGATGAGGCAACCTACAGAGAAGAGGTTAGCTTCCTGTCACACTGGTCAGCAACGTCAGCACAACGAAGGAGCTGGTAGTTGACTTCAGGAAACAGAAGAGAGTGCACAAACCCATATCTCCATCAATAGGATCACTTTGAAGAGGGTCAGCACCTTCAAGTTCCTTGGGTAATGATCCTAAACGCTCCTCAACATCCACAATGCACTACCTCTAGAAGAGCGAGCTGAAGGTTCCGCCATGATCCTCGCAGTCCCCCGACCTAAACATTATCAAACATCTGTGGATAGACCTTAAAAAAGCAGAGCAGCAAGATGGTCCCAAAACCTCAGAACCTTCTGAAAGGAAATTCCCCACACAAGAACTGAAAGACTCTTAGCTGATACAGAAGAGTTTACAAGTTGTGACACTCGCTAAAGTAAATAGAACCTGTTTTACACTGAGCTTCAGCTTATAGATTTTTCAGAAGGGGTTTCAGAACTTCCAAAGGCACACAGAGAGCAGATACTACACGCGCAACTGAAGGCCAACATTTATACAGGTCAGGAAAGACAGGATTTACCAAAGGTCACACCCATATCGTATTTCATGAGTAGAAGGCCATGACAGTGGAGACTGTTTTGGGAAGGCCGCACCAACACGGTCAAATAAACAGCACTGTGTAAAAACACCACAAGCAGACCCAAATCAGCAGACCCAAACTTACCTAATGTAGAGCTGTAAGTTTAACCAGCCATGAAACCATTTACTCTCAATCTTAATTCAACTAAAACTTAATACACGTTATGAAAAAAGACAAAGATATTGTCCTAATCAGGGGTGTCTGATAATGTGTGGAAAAACAACCTCAGGTTTTTTACACTGGATATCATTTCCTTTATAAAAAGGCAAACAATTGTGGTGGTCTAAGCATCTGCAGCTACAACAATATAACTGCACTAATAGGGTGAATATCTGACCTTCATAGAGGTTATGTTCCAGCTCCAAACACACCTGAGACAGGTAACCCTCAGGTACCACCTGTACCAGCTGTGTTAGGATAAAAATATAGACTGGGTGGAGTGCTCTTACTGAACAGCAGGTACAGGTCGGAGCGCTGATCTGGAGAACATCTGATGGTCAGACTTTCAGTGTCACAGTAAAACATGGGCTGATCAGTGAGAGAGTCCTCAGCAGCTCTTTTATCCTGAGACCCTACAGGGGAACATCAGAGGAACATTAAAGTTATCTTCATCACTGTTTGGGTTATATTAGTAAACTCTTACAGTAAACAGAGTTTTATGATGGGTTTATGGTCATCTTAAAAATTAATTTAATGTACTGTAAAAGTGTCACTGAATTAATATATGCCATAAAATCAAGTTTAAAAGCTCTGCTTACCCTTGCTATTGTGGATGTATCCATCAAATGGTGCACCAACACAACAGCACCCAAAAAACAGCATCAGACCCACTGTGCACACAGACATCTCCAAACACACTCGGACTGTCTCATGAACAGGATGTAGTGCAGTTGGCACAAACTGTGCATAATGGTGCATATATGAAGGGAACAGTGTGTGTGTGTGTGTGTGTGTGTGTGTTTGTGTGTGTGTGTTGCCTCCAGTCGTGCGTAATCACGCCAAGTGGACCTTGAAACTCAACTGCAAACAGGTTCAAGAACTCAAAGGGATATAAGGTTCTCAGTAGATTTGACTTGAATACATCTGTACTGACCAACAGACAGATAAGTAGATACAGCCCATCAGTGTTTCTATAGTGATTCACTGTTGGATTAGATTTATTGTGCCTCTGTACGCCTCAATAGATTTGAAATGAAGGAAACAAAATGAGACTGAATGCCAGCTTTTATTCAGGAGGTTGAACAACATACTGCATCAACAGGCAATTTTAAACAGTCCTCCATTTACAGTAATGGTTCCTGATTCAGCCTCAATGTTTAACATCTATCCAGTTTTGCTAAATATTTTTTAGTACAATGTTCCTGAAGGATTTAGATCAATTTGTAAAGCACATAAATGTTAGCTTAGCATCTCTTCTTGTAAACTAAAGAAGCACAAATCACATAACAAAATGTCCTTTTTGATCGACTTAATATGGAGTCAGTGCCAAGGAGCTCAATCTAATCGAGGTGATCAATCTATAAAGGTATCTGTTTTTTTCTGAATTATACTTGCAGTTATGTTGGAGTGACGTTTTGAATGAGTTGCTGCGTAATTTTGCGATAAACTGCTCAGATGCTAACTGAATGCAAGTTATGCACTGGGAAATACTGCAAACCTGTATGTTAATGAACTCTCCAGTTTGGTCTGAAAGTAGGTCCAGATGGAGCATGCTGAAGCTTTATTGTGAGACTGAATGTGTGAAGACTGAAAACCTCCTTAGTTAAACCCCAGGTTAAAGAAACTGTTTCAAATAAAGGTCTGTGTTCAGACTACAGCTCAGACTAGTAGAATACTCCTTATAATAAATTAGCCTCATGGGGAAATACCTGTAAAGGTAGAACCTGCCATAAAATGGAAAGGGGCTGAGTTTGGCTATGTTCTACAAGTTACTGATTTTAAGTGCAGCTGAAGAAACATGGAGGAAGCTGAAGGTAACACAGTGTTTATTACTGACTCCACAGAAAACAGATGAAGAGCAGAACAAGGCATTACTGTCTGCTGTTAGCAAACACAACATTCACAGCAGGGTAAGAAACCAGTGTTCAGCTTCTGCTCCAACCATGAAGACCAGGACATGCACACTGGATCAGCACTGCCCAGGAAATAGCCAAAACCAGCCATGTAAAAGGCTGTCAATAGAAGACAGTCAATAGAATGTTTTGCCTGATGCACAGTGTTCTAGAATGTTCTTCCTTGTAGTCACACAAATCGACTCACAGGGGTGTTGCTGGTGGTGGCTTCGCAATTAAAATTGTAGAAGCTAGTGTAATAGTCCTCGCTTTGATGATTGTAGTAGCTGAAGATGTGGAACACTTAAATGGAGGGAATGGAAGCAGCTGCAGTAGAAATGTTTTAAAGGCTGTAATAGCTATTAAATAGGGGGAAAGCAGCAGTGTTACTGCTGGCATTGTAGCAGTTGAACTTATAGCAGCTACTTTATTGGTCCTGTATGTGGTGGGGCTCCTTTCAGGAGTAGTCAAAATGTGTAAATCATTATGAGGAAGTAGGAGTTTCTACTTCAACAGATGGCAGTGTTCAGAGTTTTAGCAGCTACTGATGAGGTAGTTGTAGTGAAGATTTTTGTTGTGGTTACTGTGGTTGTTATAACCCTAATGTTGTTGCTTCTATTCAGTTTATTTGCATTTTCTTTGTGCTCAGTGTGGCAGTGGATTTTTTGTTTGGGGGCAGAGTGCTTGCTTTTGCTTTTAGTGCTCAGGATTATCACTCTGGCTTTTCTCAACATCTCAGCACTCGGGCACATCACTTGACACTCAGGACCATGACTGTGGCTTTTCTCCACTGTTAGGTGCTTGATGGTGGTACCTAATTTCTACATCTTCACTGCTCCTTATGCCGTTGCACTGGCTTTTCTCCACTCCTCTACTTTTGATGCTGTTGTGATAGCTTTCTGCTTCTTTGCTGAATTTCTCCACTGGGATTTATCCGATCCTTGTGGCAATAATGCCTGCTTTTGCTTTTTCTCTTTTTGCCTATGGTTGATGCCGTGCCACCGGCATTTCTACACTCCTAAGAGTTCTATGGGTTGACAGCTGCTTTCTGTCTTTTCTCACCATTCAATGGTGGCTAAAGTTTATGGGTGTACCTTGCTCATCGATGGTGTATTGTGCACTTCTTCTCAGCAATTAATGGTGTGATGCCATGCTGCTTTCAGGAACTGTAGTACTTGCGGTCGTTATAGTTACAGATTATAGTTGTTACTGCAAGTGATGTAGTTGCACCTTGTGAAGAGGTGGTTTCAGTTATACTTGTTGAAGGAGTTGTAGGACTTGCAGATGTTGTAGTTACAAATCCATCAATTAATGTGGTTGTTGCACTGGATGAACTTGCAGAAGTTATTTCTGGTGTTGTTTCTACAGGTGATGTAGGAGCACCTTTTGAAGAGGTGGTTTCAGTTCTGCTACTTTCAGGAACTGTAGTACTTGCAGAAGCTGTAGTTAAAGATTCAGCAACTCTTGTGGTTGTTGCATTGTTTATAGCAACAGAAGTTACTGCTATTGTTGTTTCAGCAGTTGGAGTTCTTGCACCAAGTGAGAAGGTGGTTTTATTTGTACTGGTTCCAGAAAATGTAGTGCTTGCAGATGTCGTAGTTACAGATTCAGCCACTGTTGTTGCACTAGATGCAGTTTCAGAAGTTGCTGCTAGTGTTGTTCCAGCAGTTGAGGTTGTAACACCTAGTGAGGATATGGTTTCTGTTGTCCAGGTTTCAGGAACTGTAGTACTTGCAGATGTTGTAGTTACTGATTCAGGCACTTTTGTTGTTGTTGTACTGGATGCAGTTGCAGATGTTAGTTCTGGAGTTGATCCAACAGTTGTAGTTACAGATTCAGTAGCTCTTGTAGTTGTTGCAGGAAACCTTGTACTTGCAGAGCTAGCACTTACAGTGTCAGCAACTGTTGTTGAACTAAATTCAGTTGCAGAAGTTGCTCCTAGTGTTGTTCTAGCAGTTGAAGTTGTAGCACCTAGTGAGGAAGTGGTTTCTGTTGTTCTGCTTCCAGGAACTGTAGTACTTGTAGTAGTTGTAATTACAGATTCAGCCACTGTTGTTGCACTGGATGCAGTTAAAGATGTTTCTGCTGGAGTTGTTACTGCAAGTGATGTAGTTGCACCTTGTGAAGAGGTGGTTTACATTTATGGCATTTAGCAGACGCTCTTATCCAGAGCGACTTACAAGGTTACTCGTATTACAGCGGTGGGCCAATGTAGTGTTAGGAGTCTTGCCCAGGGACTCTTATTGGTGTAGTGCAGCATTCATAGTCACCCAGACCGGGAATCGAACCCTGGTCTCCCACATGGTGTTGTAACGCAATATTACGTGGTGGCGTTATCTGTTGCGCCACACCAACCACTCAGTGGTTTCAGTTATACTTGTTGAAGGAGTTGTAGTACTTGCAGATGTTGTAGTTACAAATCCATCAATTAATGTGGTTGTTGCACTGGATGAACTTGCAGAAGTTATTTCTGGTGTTGTTTCTACAGGTGATGTAGGAGCACCTTTTGAAGAGGTGGTTTCAGTTCTGCTACTTTCAGGAACTGTAGTACTTGCAGAAGTTGAAGTTACAAATCAATCAATTAATGTGGTTGTTGCACTGGATGAACTTGCAGAAGTTATTTCTGGTGTTGTTTCTACAGGTGATGTAGCAGCACCTTGTGAAGAGGTGGTTTCAGTTCTGCTTCTTTCAAGAACTGTAGTACTTGCAGAATTTGTAGTTACAGATTCAGCAGCTCTTGTTGTTGTTGAATTGGATATAGCAACAGAACTTACTGCTAGTGTTGTTCCAGCAGTTGGAGTACTTGCACCTAATGAGGAGGTGATTTTAGTGCTGGTTCCGTGAACTGTAGTGCTTGCAGAAGTTGTAGTTACAGATTCAGCAACTGTTGTTGCACTAGATGCAGTTGCAGAAGTTTCTGCTGAAGTTGTTACTGCAAGTGATGTAGAAGAAATTGTTTCAGTTGTACTTGTTGGAGGAGTTGTAGTACTTGCAGAAGTTGTAGTTACAGATTCAGCCACTGTTGTTGCACTACATGCAGTTTCAGAAGTTGCTGCTAGTGTTGTTCCAGCAGTTGAGGTTGTAACACCTAGTAAGGATATGGTTTCTGTTGTCCAGGTTTCAGGAACTGTAGTACTTGCAGATGTTGTAGTTACTGATTCATGCACTTTAGTTGTTGTTGTACTGGATGCAGTTGCAGATGTTAGTTCTGGAGTTGATCCACCAGTTGTAGTTACAGATTCAGTAGCTCTTGTAGTTGTTGCAGGAAACCTTGTACTTGCAGAGCTAGCACTTACAGTGTCAGCAACTGTTGTTGAACTAAATTCAGTTGCAGAAGTTGCTGCTAGTGTTGTTCTAGCAGTTGAAGTTGTAGCACCTAGTGAGGAAGTGGTTTCTGTTGTTCTGCTTCCAGGAACTGTAGTACTTGCAGTAGTTGTAATTACAGATTCAGCCACTGTTGTTGCACTGGATGCAGTTAAAGATGTTTCTGCTGGAGTTGTTACTGCAAGTGATGTAGTTGCACCTTGTGAAGAGGTGGTTTCAGTTATACTTGTTGGAGGAGTTGTAGTACTTGCAGATGTTGTAGTTACAAATCCATCAACTAATGTGGTTGTTGCACTGGATGAACTTGCAGAAGTTATTTCTGGTGTTGTTTCTACAGGTGATGTAGGAGCACCTTTTGAAGAGGTGGTTTCAGTTCTGCTACTTTCAGGAACTGTAGTACTTGCAGAAGTTGAAGTTACAAATCCATCAATTAATGTGGTTGTTGCACTGGATGAACTTGCAGAAGTTATTTCTGGTGTTGTTTCTACAGGTGATGTAGCAGCACCTTGTGAAGAGGTGGTTTCAGTTCTGCTTCTTTCAAGAACTGTAGTACTTGCAGAATTTGTAGTTACAGATTCAGCAGCTCTTGTTGTTGTTGAATTGGATATAGCAACAGAACTTACTGCTAGTGTTGTTCCAGCAGTTGGAGTACTTACACCTAATGAGGAGGTGATTTTAGTGCTGGTTCCGTGAACTGTAGTACTTGCAGAAGATGTAGTTACAGATTCAGCCACTGTTGCTGCACTAGATGCAGTTTCAGAAGTTGCTGCTAGTGTTGTTCCAGCAGTTGAGGTTGTAACACCTAGTAAGGATATGGTTTCTGTTGTCCAGGTTTCAGGAACTGTAGTACTTGCAGATGTTGTAGTTACTGATTCATGCACTTTAGTTGTTGTTGTACTGGATGCAGTTGCAGATGTTAGTTCTGGAGTTGATCCAACAGTTGTAGTTACAGATTCAGTAGCTCTTGTAGTTGTTGCAGGAAACCTTGTACTTGCAGAGCTAGCACTTACAGTTTTAGCAACTGTTGTTGAACTAAATTCAGTTGCAGAAGTTGCTGCTAGTGTTGTTCTAGCAGTTGAAGTTGTAGCACCTAGTGATGAAGTGGTTTCTGTTGTTCTGCTTCCAGGAACTGTAGTACTTGCAGTTGTTGTAATTACAGATTCAGCCACTGTTGTTGCACTGGATGCAGTTAAAGATGTTTCTGCTGGAGTTGTTACTGCAAGTGATGTAGTTGCACCTTGTGAAGAGGTGGTTTCAGTTATACTTGTTGGAGGAGTTGTAGAACTTGCAGATGTTGTAGTTACAAATCCATCAATTAATGTGGTTGTTGCACTGGATGAACTTGCAGAAGTTATTTCTGGTGTTGTTTCTACAGGTGATGTAGCAGCACCTTGTGAAGAAGTGGTTTCAGTTCTGCTTCTTTCAAGAACTGTAGTACTTGCAGAATTTGTAGTTACAGATTCAGCAGCTCTTGTTGTTGTTGAATTGGATATAGCAACAGAACTTACTGCTAGTGTTGTTCCAGCAGTTGGAGTACTTACACCTAATGAGGAGGTGATTTTAGTGCTGGTTCCGTGAACTGTAGTACTTGCAGAAGATGTAGTTACAGATTCAGCCACTGTTGCTGCACTAGATGCAGTTTCAGAAGTTGCTGCTAGTGTTGTTCCAGCAGTTGAGGTTGTAACACCTAGTAAGGATATGGTTTCTGTTGTCCAGGTTTCAGGAACTGTAGTACTTGCAGATGTTGTAGTTACTGATTCATGCACTTTAGTTGTTGTTGTACTGGATGCAGTTGCAGATGTTAGTTCTGGAGTTGATCCAACAGTTGTAGTTACAGATTCAGTAGCTCTTGTAGTTGTTGCAGGAAACCTTGTACTT
Organism: Salminus brasiliensis; assembly: GCF_030463535.1. Taxonomy (NCBI): domain Eukaryota; kingdom Metazoa; phylum Chordata; class Actinopteri; order Characiformes; family Bryconidae; genus Salminus; species Salminus brasiliensis. The sequence continues at coordinate 60,046,974 of NC_132879.1, forward strand.
GCAGAGCTAGCACTTACAGTTTTAGCAACTGTTGTTGAACTAAATTCAGTTGCAGAAGTTGCTGCTAGTGTTGTTCTAGCAGTTGAAGTTGTAGCACCTAGTGATGAAGTGGTTTCTGTTGTTCTGCTTCCAGGAACTGTAGTACTTGCAGTTGTTGTAATTACAGATTCAGCCACTGTTGTTGCACTGGATGCAGTTAAAGATGTTTCTGCTGGAGTTGTTACTGCAAGTGATGTAGTTGCACCTTGTGAAGAGGTGGTTTCAGTTATACTTGTTGGAGGAGTTGTAGAACTTGCAGATGTTGTAGTTACAAATCCATCAATTAATGTGGTTGTTGCACTGGATGAACTTGCAGAAGTTATTTCTGGTGTTGTTTCTACAGGTGATGTAGGAGCACCTTCTGAAGAGGTGGTTTCAGTTCTGCTACTTTCAGGAACTGTAGTACTTGCATAAGTTGTAGTTAAAGATTCAGCAACTCTTGTGGTTGTTGCATTGTTTATAGCAACAGAAGTTACTGCTATTGTTGTTTCAGTAGTTGGAGTACTTGCACCAAGTGAGAAGGTGGTTTTATTTGTACTGGGTTCAGGAACTGTAGTGCTTGCAGATGTCGTAGTTACAGATTCAGCCACTGTTGTTGCACTAGATTCAGTTGCAGAAGTTCCTGCTGTAGTTGTTACTACAAGTGATGTAGTTGCACCTTGTGAAGATGTGGTTTCAGTTGTACTTGTTGGAGGAGTTGTAGTACTTGCAGATGTTGAAGTTACAAATCCATCAATTATTGTGGTTGTTGCACTGGATGAACTTGCAGAAGTTATTTCTGGTGTTGTTTCTACAGGTGATGTAGCAGCACCTTGTGAAGAGGTGGTTTCATTTCTGTTTCTTTCAAGAAGTGTAGTACTTGCAGAATTTGTAGTTACAGATTCAGCAGCTCTTGTGGTTGTTGAATTGGATATAGCAACAGAACTTACTGCTAGTGTTGTTCCAGCAGATGGAGTACTTGTACCTAATGAGGAGGTGATTTTAGTGCTGGTTCCGTTAACTGTAGTGCTTGCAGAAGTTGTAGTTACAGATTCAGCAACTGTTGTTGCACTAGATGCAGTTGCAGAAGTTTCTGCTGAAGTTGTTACTGCAAGTGATGTAGAAGAAATTGTTTCAGTTGTACTTGTTGGAGGAGTTGTAGTACTTGCAGAAGTTGTAGTTACAGATTCAGCCTCTGTTGTTGCACTAGATGCAGTTTCAGAAGTTGCTGCTAGTGTTGTTCCAGCAGTTGAGGTTGTAACACCTAGTGAGGAAGTGGTTTCTGTTGTTCTGCTTCCAGGAACTGTAGTACTTGCAGTTGTTGTAATTACAGATTCAGCCACTGTTGTTGCACTGGATGCAGTTAAAGATGTTTCTGCTGCAGTTGTTACTGCAAGTGATGTAGTTGCACCTTGTGAAGAGGTGGTTTCAGTTATACTTGTTGGAGGAGTTGTAGTACTTGCAGATGTTGTAGTTACAAATCCATCAATTAATGTGGTTGTTGCACTGGATGAACTTGCAGAAGTTATTTCTGGTGTTGTTTCTACAGGTGATGTAGGAGCACCTTCTGAAGAGGTGGTTTCAGTTCTGCTACTTTCAGGAACTGTAGTACTTGCAGAAGTTGTAGTTAAAGATTCAGCAACTCTTGTGGTTGTTGCATTGTTTATAGCAACAGAAGTTACTGCTATTGTTGTTTCAGCAGTTGGAGTACTTGCACCAAGTGAGAAGGTGGTTTTATTTGTACTGGGTTCAGGAACTGTAGTGCTTGCAGATGTCATAGTTACAGATTCAGCCACTGTTGTTGCACTAGATTCAGTTGCAGAAGTTCCTGCTGTAGTTGTTACTACAAGTGATGTAGTTGCACCTTGTGAAGATGTGGTTTCAGTTGTACTTGTTGGAGGAGTTGTAGTACTTGCAGATGTTGAAGTTACAAATCCATCAATTATTGTGTTTGTTGCACTGGATGAACTTGCAGAAGTTATTTCTGGTGTTGTTTCTACAGGTGATGTAGCAGCACCTTGTGAAGAGGTGGTTTCATTTCTGCTTCTTTCAAGAAGTGTAGTACTTGCAGAAGTTGTAGTTATAGATTCAGCAGCTCTTGTGGTTGTTGAATTGGATATAGCAACAGAACTTACTGCTAGTGTTGTTCCAGCAGTTGGAGTACTTGCACCTAATGAGGAGGTGATTTTAGTGCTGGTTCCGTGAACTGTAGTGCTTGCAGAAGTTGTAGTTACAGATTCAGCAACTGATGTTGCACTAGATGCAGTTGCAGAAGTTTCTGCTGAAGTTGTTACTGCAAGTGATGTAGAAGAAATTGTTTCAGTTGTACTTGTTGGAGGAGTTGTAGTACTTGCAGAAGTTGTAGTTACAGATTCAGCCACTGTTGTTGCACTACATGCAGTTTCAGAAGTTGCTGCTAGTGTTGTTCCAGCAGTTGAGGTTGTAACACCTAGTAAGGATATGGTTTCTGTTGTCCAGGTTTCAGGAACTGTAGTACTTGCAGATGTTGTAGTTACTGATTCATGCACTTTAGTTGTTGTTGTACTGGATGCAGTTGCAGATGTTAGTTCTGGAGTTGATCCACCAGTTGTAGTTACAGATTCAGTAGCTCTTGTAGTTGTTGCAGGAAACCTTGTACTTGCAGAGCTAGCACTTACAGTGTCAGCAACTGTTGTTGAACTAAATTCAGTTGCAGAAGTTGCTGCTAGTGTTGTTCTAGCAGTTGAAGTTGTAGCACCTAGTGAGGAAGTGGTTTCTGTTGTTCTGCTTCCAGGAACTGTAGTACTTGCAGTTGTTGTAATTACAGATTCAGCCACTGTTGTTGCACTGGATGCAGTTAAAGATGTTTCTGCTGCAGTTGTTACTGCAAGTGATGTAGTTGCACCTTGTGAAGAGGTGGTTTCAGTTATACTTGTTGGAGGAGTTGTAGTACTTGCAGATGTTGTAGTTACAAATCCATCAATTAATGTGGTTGTTGCACTGGATGAACTTGCAGAAGTTATTTCTGGTGTTGTTTCTACAGGTGATGTAGGAGCACCTTTTGAAGAGGTGGTTTCAGTTCTGCTTTTTTCAAGAACTTTAGTACTTGCAGAATTTGTAGTTACAGATTCAGCAGCTCTTGTGGTTGTTGAATTGGATATAGCAACAGAACTTACTGCTAGTGTTGTTCCAGCAGATGGAGTACTTGTACCTAATGAGGAGGTGATTTTAGTGCTGGTTCCGTGAACTGTAGTGCTTGCAGAAGTTGTAGTTACAGATTCAGCAACTGTTTTTGCACTAGATGCAGTTGCAGAAGTTTCTGCTGAAGTTGTTACTGCAAGTGATGTAGAAGAAATTGTTTCAGTTGTACTTGTTGGAGGAGTTGTAGTACTTGCAGAAGTTGTAGTTACAGATTCAGCAACTGTTGTTGCACTAGATGCAATTGCAGAAGTTTCTGCTGAAGTTGTTACTGCAAGTGATGTAGAAGAAATTATTTCAGTTGTACTTGTTGGAGGAGTTGTAGTACTTGCAGAAGTTGTAGTTACACATTCAGCCTCTGTTGTTGCACTAGATGTAGTTTCAGAAGTTGCTGCTAGTGTTGTTCCAGCAGTTGAGGTTGTAACACCTAGTGAGGAAGTGGTTTCTGTTGTTCTGCTTCCAGGAACTGTAGTACTTGCAGTTGTTGTAATTACAGATTCAGCCACTGTTGTTGCACTGGATGCAGTTAAAGATGTTTCTGCTGCAGTTGTTACTGCAAGTGATGTAGTTGCACCTTGTGAAGAGGTGGTTTCAGTTATACTTGTTGGAGGAGTTGTAGTACTTGCAGATGTTGTAGTTATAAATCCATCAATTAATGTGGTTGTTGCACTGGATGAACTTGCAGAAGTTATTTCTGGTGTTGTTTCTACAGGTGATGTAGGAGCACCTTCTGAAGAGGTGGTTTCAGTTCTGCTACTTTCAGGAACTGTAGTACTTGCAGAAGTTGTAGTTAAAGATTCAGCAACTCTTGTGGTTGTTGCATTGTTTATAGCAACAGAAGTTACTGCTATTGTTGTTTCAGCAGTTGGAGTACATGCACCAAGTGAGAAGGTGGTTTTATTTGTACTGGGTTCAGGAACTGTAGTGCTTGCAGATGTCATAGTTACAGATTCAGCCACTGTTGTTGCACTAGATTCAGTTGCAGAAGTTCCTGCTGTAGTTGTTACTGCAAGTGATGTAGTTGCACCTTGTGAAGATGTGGTTTCAGTTGTACTTGTTGGAGGAGTTGTAGTACTTGCAGATGTTGAAGTTACAAATCCATCAATTATTGTGTTTGTTGCACTGGATGAACTTGCAGAAGTTATTTCTGGTGTTGTTTCTACAGGTGATGTAGCAGCACCTTGTGAAGAGGTGGTTTCAGTTCTGCTACTTTCAGGAACTGTAGTACTTGCAGAAGTTGTAGTTAAAGATTCAGCAACTCTTGTGGTTGTTGCATTGTTTATAGCAACAGAAGTTACTGCTATTGTTGTTTCAGCAGTTGGAGTACTTGCACCAAGTGAGAAGGTGGTTTTATTTGTACTGGGTTCAGGAACTGTAGTGCTTGCAGATGTCATAGTTACAGATTCAGCCACTGTTGTTGCACTAGATTCAGTTGCAGAAGTTCCTGCTGCAGTTGTTACTGCAAGTGATGTAGTTGCACCTTGTGAAGATGTGGTTTCAGTTGTAATTGTTGGAGGAGTTGTAGTACTTGCAGATGTTGAAGTTACAAATCCATCAATTATTGTGGTTGTTGCACTGGATGAACTTGCAGAAGTTATTTCTGGTGTTGTTTCTACAGGTGATGTAGCAGCACCTTGTGAAGAGGTGGTTTCATTTCTGCTTCTTTCAAGAAGTGTAGTACTTGCAGAATTTGTAGTTACAGATTCAGCAGCTCTTGTTGTTGTTGAATTGGATATAGCAACAGAACTTACTGCTAGTGTTGTTTCAGCAGTTGGAGTACTTACACCTAATGAGGTGATTTTAGTGCTGGTTCCGTGAACTGTAGTGCTTGCAGAAATTGTAGTTACAGATTCAGCAACTGTTGTTGCACTAGATGCAGTTGCAGAAGTTTCTGCTGAAGTTGTTACTGCAAGTGATGTAGAAGAAATTGTTTCAGTTGTACTTGTTGGAGGAGTTGTAGTACTTGCAGAAGTTGTAGTTACAGATTCAGCCACTGTTGCTGCACTAGATGCAGTTTCAGAAGTTGCTGCTAGTGTTGTTCCAGCAGTTGAGGTTGTAACACCTAGTAAGGATATGGTTTCTGTTGTCCAGGTTTCAGGAACTGTAGTACTTGCAGATGTTGTAGTTACTGATTCATGCACTTTAGTTGTTGTTGTACTGGATGCAGTTGCAGATGTTAGTTCTGGAGTTGATCCGACAGTTGTAGTTACAGATTCAGTAGCTCTTGTAGTTGTTGCAGGAAATCTTGTACTTGCAGAGCTAGCACTTACAGTGTCAGCAACTGTTGTTGAACTAAATCCAGTTGCAGAAGTTGCTGCTAGTGTTGTTCTAGCAGTTGAAGTTGTAGCACCTAGTGAGGAAGTGGTTTCTGTTGTTCTGCTTCCAGGAACTGTAGTACTTGCAGTAGTTGTAATTACAGATTCAGCCACTGTTGTTGCACTGGAGGCAGTTAAAGATGTTTCTGCTGGAGTTGTTACTGCAAGTGATGTAGTTGCACCTTGTGAAGAGGTGGTTTCAGTTATACTTGTTGGAGGAGTTGTAGTACTTGCAGATGTTGTAGTTACAAATCCATCAATTAATGTGGTTGTTGCACTGGATGAACTTGCAGAAGTTATTTCTGGTGTTGTTTCTACAGGTGATGTAGGAGCACCTTTTGAAGAGGTGGTTTCAGTTCTGCTACTTTCAGGAACTGTAGTACTTGCAGAAGTTGTAGTTAAAGATTCAGCAACTCTTGTGGTTGTTGCATTGTTTATAGCAACAGAAGTTACTGCTATTGTTGTTTCAGCAGTTGGAGTACTTGCACCAAGTGAGAAGGTGGTTTTATTTGTACTGGGTTCAGGAACTGTAGTGCTTGCAGATGTCATAGTTACAGATTCAGCCACTGTTGTTGCACTAGATTCAGTTGCAGAAGTTCCTGCTGTAGTTGTTACTACAAGTGATGTAGTTGCACCTTGTGAAGATGTGGTTTCAGTTGTACTTGTTGGAGGAGTTGTAGTACTTGCAGATGTTGAAGTTACAAATCCATCAATTATTGTGTTTGTTGCACTGGATGAACTTGCAGAAGTTATTTCTGGTGTTGTTTCTACAGGTGATGTAGCAGCACCTTGTGAAGAGGTGGTTTCAGTTCTGCTACTTTCAGGAACTGTAGTACTTGCAGAAGTTGTAGTTAAAGATTCAGCAACTCTTGTGGTTGTTGCATTGTTTATAGCAACAGAAGTTACTGCTATTGTTGTTTCAGCAGTTGGAGTACTTGCACCTAATGAGGAGGTGATTTTAGTGCTGGTTCCGTGAACTGTAGTGCTTGCAGAAGTTGTAGTTACAGATTCAGCAACTGTTGTTGCACTAGATGCAGTTGCAGAAGTTTCTGCTGAAGTTGTTACTGCAAGTGATGTAGAAGAAATTGTTTCAGTTGTACTTGTTGGAGGAGTTGTAGTACTTGTAGAAGTTGTAGTTACAGATTCAGCCACTGTTGTTGCACTAGATGCAATTGCAGAAGTTTCTGCTGAAGTTGTTACTGCAAGTGATGTAGAAGAAATTGTTTCAGTTGTACTTGTTGGAGGAGTTGTAGTACTTGCAGAAGTTGTAGTTACAGATTCAGCCTCTGTTGTTGCACTAGATGCAGTTTCAAAAGTTGCTGCTAGTGTTGTTCCAGCAGTTGAGGTTGTAACACCTAGTGAGGATATGGTTTCTGTTGTTCTGCTTCCAGGAACTGTAGTACTTGCAGTTGTTGTAATTACAGATTCAGCCACTGTTGTTGCACTGGATGCAGTTAAAGATGTTTCTGCTGCAGTTGTTACTGCAAGTGATGTAGTTGCACCTTGTGAAGAGGTGGTTTCAGTTATACTTGTTGGAGGAGTTGTAGTACTTGCAGAAGTTGTAGTTAAAGATTCAGCAACTCTTGTGGTTGTTGCATTGTTTATAGCAACAGAAGTTACTGCTATTGTTGTTTCAGCAGTTGGAGTACTTGCACCTAATGAGGAGGTGATTTTAGTGCTGGTTCCGTGAACTGTAGTGCTTGCAGAAGTTGTAGTTACAGATTCAGCAACTGTTGTTGCACTAGATGCAGTTGCAGAAGTTTCTGCTGAAGTTGTTACTGCAAGTGATGTAGAAGAAATTGTTTCAGTTGTACTTGTTGGAGGAGTTGTAGTACTTGTAGAAGTTGTAGTTACAGATTCAGCCACTGTTGTTGCACTAGATGCAATTGCAGAAGTTTCTGCTGAAGTTGTTACTGCAAGTGATGTAGAAAAAATTGTTTCAGTTGTACTTGTTGGAGGAGTTGTAGTACTTGCAGAAGTTGTAGTTACAGATTCAGCCTCTGTTGTTGCACTAGATGCAGTTTCAAAAGTTGCTGCTAGTGTTGTTCCAGCAGTTGAGGTTGTAACACCTAGTGAGGAAGTGGTTTCTGTTGTTCTGCTTCCAGGAACTGTAGTACTTGCAGTTGTTGTAATTACAGATTCAGCCACTGTTGTTGCACTGGATGCAGTTAAAGATGTTTCTGCTGCAGTTGTTACTGCAAGTGATGTAGTTGCACCTTGTGAAGAGGTGGTTTCAGTTATACTTGTTGGAGGAGTTGTAGTACTTGCAGATGTTGTAGTTATAAATCCATCAATTAATGTGGTTGTTGCACTGGATGAACTTGCAGAAGTTATTTCTGGTGTTGTTTCTACAGGTGATGTAGGAGCACCTTCTGAAGAGGTGGTTTCAGTTCTGCTACTTTCAGGAACTGTAGTACTTGCAGAAGTTGTAGTTAAAGATTCAGCAACTCTTGTGGTTGTTGCATTGTTTATAGCAACAGAAGTTACTGCTATTGTTGTTTCAGCAGTTGGAGTACTTGCACCAAGTGAGAAGGTGGTTTTATTTGTACTGGGTTCAGGAACTGTAGTGCTTGCAGATGTCATAGTTACAGATTCAGCCACTGTTGTTGCACTAGATTCAGTTGCAGAAGTTCCTGCTGCAGTTGTTACTGCAAGTGATGTAGTTGCACCTTGTGAAGATGTGGTTTCAGTTGTAATTGTTGGAGGAGTTGTAGTACTTGCAGATGTTGAAGTTACTAATCCATCAATTATTGTGGTTGTTGCACTGGATGAACTTGCAGAAGTTATTTCTGGTGTTGTTTCTACAGGTGATGTAGCAGCACCTTGTGAAGAGGTGGTTTCATTTCTGCTTCTTTCAAGAAGTGTAGTACTTGCAGAATTTGTAGTTACAGATTCAGCAGCTCTTGTTGTTGTTGAATTGGATATAGCAACAGAACTTACTGCTAGTGTTGTTTCAGCAGTTGGAGTACTTACACCTAATGAGGTGATTTTAGTGCTGGTTCCGTGAACTGTAGTGCTTGCAGAAATTGTAGTTACAGATTCAGCAACTGTTGTTGCACTAGATGCAGTTGCAGAAGTTTCTGCTGAAGTTGTTACTGCAAGTGATGTAAAAGAAATTGTTTCAGTTGTACTTGTTGGAGGAGTTGTAGTACTTGCAGAAGTTGTAGTTACAGATTCAGCCACTGTTGCTGCACTAGATGCAGTTTCAGAAGTTGCTGCTAGTGTTGTTCCAGCAGTTGAGGTTGTAACACCTAGTAAGGATATGGTTTCTGTTGTCCAGGTTTCAGGAACTGTAGTACTTGCAGATGTTGTAGTTACTGATTCATGCACTTTAGTTGTTGTTGTACTGGATGCAGTTGCAGATGTTAGTTCTGGAGTTGATCCGACAGTTGTAGTTACAGATTCAGTAGCTCTTGTAGTTGTTGCAGGAAATCTTGTACTTGCAGAGCTAGCACTTACAGTGTCAGCAACTGTTGTTGAACTAAATCCAGTTGCAGAAGTTGCTGCTAGTGTTGTTCTAGCAGTTGAAGTTGTAGCACCTAGTGAGGAAGTGGTTTCTGTTGTTCTGCTTCCAGGAACTGTAGTACTTGCAGTAGTTGTAATTACAGATTCAGCCACTGTTGTTGCACTGGAGGCAGTTAAAGATGTTTCTGCTGGAGTTGTTACTGCAAGTGATGTAGTTGCACCTTGTGAAGAGGTGGTTTCAGTTATACTTGTTGGAGGAGTTGTAGTACTTGCAGATGTTGTAGTTACAAATCCATCAATTAATGTGGTTGTTGCACTGGATGAACTTGCAGAAGTTATTTCTGGTGTTGTTTCTACAGGTGATGTAGGAGCACCTTTTGAAGAGGTGGTTTCAGTTCTGCTACTTTCAGGAACTGTAGTACTTGCAGAAGTTGTAGTTAAAGATTCAGCAACTCTTGTGGTTGTTGCATTGTTTATAGCAACAGAAGTTACTGCTATTGTTGTTTCAGCAGTTGGAGTACTTGCACCAAGTGAGAAGGTGGTTTTATTTGTACTGGGTTCAGGAACTGTAGTGCTTGCAGATGTCATAGTTACAGATTCAGCCACTGTTGTTGCACTAGATTCAGTTGCAGAAGTTCCTGCTGTAGTTGTTACTACAAGTGATGTAGTTGCACCTTGTGAAGATGTGGTTTCAGTTGTACTTGTTGGAGGAGTTGTAGTACTTGCAGATGTTGAAGTTACAAATCCATCAATTATTGTGTTTGTTGCACTGGATGAACTTGCAGAAGTTATTTCTGGTGTTGTTTCTACAGGTGATGTAGCAGCACCTTGTGAAGAGGTGGTTTCAGTTCTGCTACTTTCAGGAACTGTAGTACTTGCAGAAGTTGTAGTTAAAGATTCAGCAACTCTTGTGGTTGTTGCATTGTTTATAGCAACAGAAGTTACTGCTATTGTTGTTTCAGCAGTTGGAGTACTTGCACCTAATGAGGAGGTGATTTTAGTGCTGGTTCCGTGAACTGTAGTGCTTGCAGAAGTTGTAGTTACAGATTCAGCAACTGTTGTTGCACTAGATGCAGTTGCAGAAGTTTCTGCTGAAGTTGTTACTGCAAGTGATGTAGAAGAAATTGTTTCAGTTGTACTTGTTGGAGGAGTTGTAGTACTTGTAGAAGTTGTAGTTACAGATTCAGCCACTGTTGTTGCACTAGATGCAATTGCAGAAGTTTCTGCTGAAGTTGTTACTGCAAGTGATGTAGAAGAAATTGTTTCAGTTGTACTTGTTGGAGGAGTTGTAGTACTTGCAGAAGTTGTAGTTACAGATTCAGCCTCTGTTGTTGCACTAGATGCAGTTTCAAAAGTTGCTGCTAGTGTTGTTCCAGCAGTTGAGGTTGTAACACCTAGTGAGGATATGGTTTCTGTTGTTCTGCTTCCAGGAACTGTAGTACTTGCAGTTGTTGTAATTACAGATTCAGCCACTGTTGTTGCACTGGATGAACTTGCAGAAGTTATTTCTGGTGTTGTTTCTACAGGTGATGTAGGAGCACCTTCTGAAGAGGTGGTTTCAGTTCTGCTACTTTCAGGAACTGTAGTACTTGCAGAAGTTGTAGTTAAAGATTCAGCAACTCTTGTGGTTGTTGCATTGTTTATAGCAACAGAAGTTACTGCTATTGTTGTTTCAGCAGTTGGAGTACTTGCACCTAATGAGGAGGTGATTTTAGTGCTGGTTCCGTGAACTGTAGTGCTTGCAGAAGTTGTAGTTACAGATTCAGCAACTGTTGTTGCACTAGATGCAGTTGCAGAAGTTTCTGCTGAAGTTGTTACTGCAAGTGATGTAGAAGAAATTGTTTCAGTTGTACTTGTTGGAGGAGTTGTAGTACTTGTAGAAGTTGTAGTTACAGATTCAGCCACTGTTGTTGCACTAGATGCAATTGCAGAAGTTTCTGCTGAAGTTGTTACTGCAAGTGATGTAGAAAAAATTGTTTCAGTTGTACTTGTTGGAGGAGTTGTAGTACTTGCAGAAGTTGTAGTTACAGATTCAGCCTCTGTTGTTGCACTAGATGCAGTTTCAAAAGTTGCTGCTAGTGTTGTTCCAGCAGTTGAGGTTGTAACACCTAGTGAGGAAGTGGTTTCTGTTGTTCTGCTTCCAGGAACTGTAGTACTTGCAGTTGTTGTAATTACAGATTCAGCCACTGTTGTTGCACTGGATGCAGTTAAAGATGTTTCTGCTGCAGTTGTTACTGCAAGTGATGTAGTTGCACCTTGTGAAGAGGTGGTTTCAGTTATACTTGTTGGAGGAGTTGTAGTACTTGCAGATGTTGTAGTTATAAATCCATCAATTAATATGGTTGTTGCACTGGATGAACTTGCAGAAGTTATTTCTGGTGTTGTTTCTACAGGTGATGTAGGAGCACCTTCTGAAGAGGTGGTTTCAGTTCTGCTACTTTCAGGAACTGTAGTACTTGCAGAAGTTGTAGTTAAAGATTCAGCAACTCTTGTGGTTGTTGCATTGTTTATAGCAACAGAAGTTACTGCTATTGTTGTTTCAGCAGTTGGAGTACTTGCACCAAGTGAGAAGGTGGTTTTATTTGTACTGGGTTCAGGAACTGTAGTGCTTGCAGATGTCATAGTTACAGATTCAGCCACTGTTGTTGCACTAGATTCAGTTGCAGAAGTTCCTGCTGCAGTTGTTACTGCAAGTGATGTAGTTGCACCTTGTGAAGATGTGGTTTCAGTTGTAATTGTTGGAGGAGTTGTAGTACTTGCAGATGTTGAAGTTACTAATCCATCAATTATTGTGGTTGTTGCACTGGATGAACTTGCAGAAGTTATTTCTGGTGTTGTTTCTACAGGTGATGTAGCAGCACCTTGTGAAGAGGTGGTTTCATTTCTGCTTCTTTCAAGAAGTGTAGTACTTGCAGAATTTGTAGTTACAGATTCAGCAGCTCTTGTTGTTGTTGAATTGGATATAGCAACAGAACTTACTGCTAGTGTTGTTTCAGCAGTTGGAGTACTTACACCTAATGAGGTGATTTTAGTGCTGGTTCCGTGAACTGTAGTGCTTGCAGAAATTGTAGTTACAGATTCAGCAACTGTTGTTGCACTAGATGCAGTTGCAGAAGTTTCTGCTGAAGTTGTTACTGCAAGTGATGTAGAAGAAATTGTTTCAGTTGTACTTGTTGGAGGAGTTGTAGTACTTGCAGAAGTTGTAGTTACAGATTCAGCCACTGTTGCTGCACTAGATGCAGTTTCAGAAGTTGCTGCTAGTGTTGTTCCAGCAGTTGAGGTTGTAACACCTAGTAAGGATATGGTTTCTGTTGTCCAGGTTTCAGGAACTGTAGTACTTGCAGATGTTGTAGTTACTGATTCATGCACTTTAGTTGTTGTTGTACTGGATGCAGTTGCAGATGTTAGTTCTGGAGTTGATCCGACAGTTGTAGTTACAGATTCAGTAGCTCTTGTAGTTGTTGCAGGAAATCTTGTACTTGCAGAGCTAGCACTTACAGTGTCAGCAACTGTTGTTGAACTAAATCCAGTTGCAGAAGTTGCTGCTAGTGTTGTTCTAGCAGTTGAAGTTGTAGCACCTAGTGAGGAAGTGGTTTCTGTTGTTCTGCTTCCAGGAACTGTAGTACTTGCAGTAGTTGTAATTACAGATTCAGCCACTGTTGTTGCACTGGAGGCAGTTAAAGATGTTTCTGCTGGAGTTGTTACTGCAAGTGATGTAGTTGCACCTTGTGAAGAGGTGGTTTCAGTTATACTTGTTGGAGGAGTTGTAGTACTTGCAGATGTTGTAGTTACAAATCCATCAATTAATGTGGTTGTTGCACTGGATGAACTTGCAGAAGTTATTTCTGGTGTTGTTTCTACAGGTGATGTAGGAGCACCTTTTGAAGAGGTGGTTTCAGTTCTGCTACTTTCAGGAACTGTAGTACTTGCAGAAGTTGTAGTTAAAGATTCAGCAACTCTTGTGGTTGTTGCATTGTTTATAGCAACAGAAGTTACTGCTATTGTTGTTTCAGCAGTTGGAGTACTTGCACCAAGTGAGAAGGTGGTTTTATTTGTACTGGGTTCAGGAACTGTAGTGCTTGCAGATGTCATAGTTACAGATTCAGCCACTGTTGTTGCACTAGATTCAGTTGCAGAAGTTCCTGCTGTAGTTGTTACTACAAGTGATGTAGTTGCACCTTGTGAAGATGTGGTTTCAGTTGTACTTGTTGGAGGAGTTGTAGTACTTGCAGATGTTGAAGTTACAAATCCATCAATTATTGTGTTTGTTGCACTGGATGAACTTGCAGAAGTTATTTCTGGTGTTGTTTCTACAGGTGATGTAGCAGCACCTTGTGAAGAGGTGGTTTCAGTTCTGCTACTTTCAGGAACTGTAGTACTTGCAGAAGTTGTAGTTAAAGATTCAGCAACTCTTGTGGTTGTTGCATTGTTTATAGCAACAGAAGTTACTGCTATTGTTGTTTCAGCAGTTGGAGTACTTGCACCTAATGAGGAGGTGATTTTAGTGCTGGTTCCGTGAACTGTAGTGCTTGCAGAAGTTGTAGTTACAGATTCAGCAACTGTTGTTGCACTAGATGCAGTTGCAGAAGTTTCTGCTGAAGTTGTTACTGCAAGTGATGTAGAAGAAATTGTTTCAGTTGTACTTGTTGGAGGAGTTGTAGTACTTGTAGAAGTTGTAGTTACAGATTCAGCCACTGTTGTTGCACTAGATGCAATTGCAGAAGTTTCTGCTGAAGTTGTTACTGCAAGTGATGTAGAAGAAATTGTTTCAGTTGTACTTGTTGGAGGAGTTGTAGTACTTGCAGAAGTTGTAGTTACAGATTCAGCCTCTGTTGTTGCACTAGATGCAGTTTCAAAAGTTGCTGCTAGTGTTGTTCCAGCAGTTGAGGTTGTAACACCTAGTGAGGATATGGTTTCTGTTGTTCTGCTTCCAGGAACTGTAGTACTTGCAGTTGTTGTAATTACAGATTCAGCCACTGTTGTTGCACTGGATGAACTTGCAGAAGTTATTTCTGGTGTTGTTTCTACAGGTGATGTAGGAGCACCTTCTGAAGAGGTGGTTTCAGTTCTGCTACTTTCAGGAACTGTAGTACTTGCAGAAGTTGTAGTTAAAGATTCAGCAACTCTTGTGGTTGTTGCATTGTTTATAGCAACAGAAGTTACTGCTATTGTTGTTTCAGCAGTTGGAGTACTTGCACCTAATGAGGAGGTGATTTTAGTGCTGGTTCCGTGAACTGTAGTGCTTGCAGAAGTTGTAGTTACAGATTCAGCAACTGTTGTTGCACTAGATGCAGTTGCAGAAGTTTCTGCTGAAGTTGTTACTGCAAGTGATGTAGAAGAAATTGTTTCAGTTGTACTTGTTGGAGGAGTTGTAGTACTTGTAGAAGTTGTAGTTACAGATTCAGCCACTGTTGTTGCACTAGATGCAATTGCAGAAGTTTCTGCTGAAGTTGTTACTGCAAGTGATGTAGAAAAAATTGTTTCAGTTGTACTTGTTGGAGGAGTTGTAGTACTTGCAGAAGTTGTAGTTACAGATTCAGCCTCTGTTGTTGCACTAGATGCAGTTTCAAAAGTTGCTGCTAGTGTTGTTCCAGCAGTTGAGGTTGTAACACCTAGTGAGGAAGTGGTTTCTGTTGTTCTGCTTCCAGGAACTGTAGTACTTGCAGTTGTTGTAATTACAGATTCAGCCACTGTTGTTGCACTGGATGCAGTTAAAGATGTTTCTGCTGCAGTTGTTACTGCAAGTGATGTAGTTGCACCTTGTGAAGAGGTGGTTTCAGTTATACTTGTTGGAGGAGTTGTAGTACTTGCAGATGTTGTAGTTATAAATCCATCAATTAATGTGGTTGTTGCACTGGATGAACTTGCAGAAGTTATTTCTGGTGTTGTTTCTACAGGTGATGTAGGAGCACCTTCTGAAGAGGTGGTTTCAGTTCTGCTACTTTCAGGAACTGTAGTACTTGCAGAAGTTGTAGTTAAAGATTCAGCAACTCTTGTGGTTGTTGCATTGTTTATAGCAACAGAAGTTACTGCTATTGTTGTTTCAGCAGTTGGAGTACTTGCACCAAGTGAGAAGGTGGTTTTATTTGTACTGGGTTCAGGAACTGTAGTGCTTGCAGATGTCATAGTTACAGATTCAGCCACTGTTGTTGCACTAGATTCAGTTGCAGAAGTTCCTGCTGCAGTTGTTACTGCAAGTGATGTAGTTGCACCTTGTGAAGATGTGGTTTCAGTTGTAATTGTTGGAGGAGTTGTAGTACTTGCAGATGTTGAAGTTACTAATCCATCAATTATTGTGGTTGTTGCACTGGATGAACTTGCAGAAGTTATTTCTGGTGTTGTTTCTACAGGTGATGTAGCAGCACCTTGTGAAGAGGTGGTTTCATTTCTGCTTCTTTCAAGAAGTGTAGTACTTGCAGAATTTGTAGTTACAGATTCAGCAGCTCTTGTTGTTGTTGAATTGGATATAGCAACAGAACTTACTGCTAGTGTTGTTTCAGCAGTTGGAGTACTTACACCTAATGAGGTGATTTTAGTGCTGGTTCCGTGAACTGTAGTGCTTGCAGAAATTGTAGTTACAGATTCAGCAACTGTTGTTGCACTAGATGCAGTTGCAGAAGTTTCTGCTGAAGTTGTTACTGCAAGTGATGTAGAAGAAATTGTTTCAGTTGTACTTGTTGGAGGAGTTGTAGTACTTGCAGAAGTTGTAGTTACAGATTCAGCCACTGTTGCTGCACTAGATGCAGTTTCAGAAGTTGCTGCTAGTGTTGTTCCAGCAGTTGAGGTTGTAACACCTAGTAAGGATATGGTTTCTGTTGTCCAGGTTTCAGGAACTGTAGTACTTGCAGATGTTGTAGTTACTGATTCATGCACTTTAGTTGTTGTTGTACTGGATGCAGTTGCAGATGTTAGTTCTGGAGTTGATCCGACAGTTGTAGTTACAGATTCAGTAGCTCTTGTAGTTGTTGCAGGAAATCTTGTACTTGCAGAGCTAGCACTTACAGTGTCAGCAACTGTTGTTGAACTAAATCCAGTTGCAGAAGTTGCTGCTAGTGTTGTTCTAGCAGTTGAAGTTGTAACACCTAGTGAGGAAGTGGTTTCTGTTGTTCTGCTTCCAGGAACTGTAGTACTTGCAGTAGTTGTAATTACAGATTCAGCCACTGTTGTTGCACTGGAGGCAGTTAAAGATGTTTCTGCTGGAGTTGTTACTGCAAGTGATGTAGTTGCACCTTGTGAAGAGGTGGTTTCAGTTATACTTGTTGGAGGAGTTGTAGTACTTGCAGATGTTGTAGTTACAAATCCATCAATTAATGTGGTTGTTGCACTGGATGAACTTGCAGAAGTTATTTCTGGTGTTGTTTCTACAGGTGATGTAGGAGCACCTTTTGAAGAGGTGGTTTCAGTTCTGCTACTTTCAGGAACTGTAGTACTTGCAGAAGTTGTAGTTAAAGATTCAGCAACTCTTGTGGTTGTTGCATTGTTTATAGCAACAGAAGTTACTGCTATTGTTGTTTCAGCAGTTGGAGTACTTGCACCAAGTGAGAAGGTGGTTTTATTTGTACTGGGTTCAGGAACTGTAGTGCTTGCAGATGTCGTAGTTACAGATTCAGCCACTGTTGTTGCACTAGATTCAGTTGCAGAAGTTCCTGCTGCAGTTGTTACTACAAGTGATGTAGTTGCACCTTGTGAAGATGTGGTTTCAGTTATACTTGTTGGAGGAGTTGTAGTACTTGCAGATGTTGAAGTTACAAATCCATCAATTATTGTGGTTGTTGCACTGGATGAACTTGTAGAAGTTATTTCTGGTGTTGTTTCTACAGGTGATGTAGCAGCACCTTGTGAAGAGGTGGTTTCATTTCTGCTTCTTTCAAGAAGTGTAGTACTTGCAGAATTTGTAGTTACAGATTCAGCAGCTCTTGTGGTTGTTGAATTGGATATAGCAACAGAACTTACTGCTAGTGTTGTTCCAGCAGTTGGAGTACTTGCACCTAATGAGGAGGTGATTTTAGTGCTGGTTCCGTGAACTGTAGTGCTTGCAGAAGTTGTAGTTACAGATTCAGCAACTGTTGTTGCACTAGATGCAGTTGCAGAAGTTTCTGCTGAAGTTGTTACTGCAAGTGATGTAGAAGAAATTGTTTCAGTTGTACTTGTTGGAGGAGTTGTAGTACTTGCAGAAGTTGTAGTTACAGATTCAGCCACTGTTGTTGCACTAGATGCAGTTTCAGAAGTTGCTGCTAGTGTTGTTCCAGCAGTTGAGGTTGTAACACCTAGTGAGGATATGGTTTCAGTTGTGCTGGTTCCAGGAACTGTAGTACTTGCAGAAGTTGCAAATACCGGTTCAGCATCTCTTGTGATTGTTGCAGTAGATGAACTTGCAGAGCTTGCTGCTGAAGTGGTTCCTTCAGTTGACTTAGCAGCACCTTCTGAGGTTTCTTCAGTTGTCTTTTTTGTTGTTGCATTGGATGCTTCTGCAGATGTTACTGCTAGAATTCCTGTATTTGAATTAGTTGCACCCTGTGAAAATGTTTTTTCAGTTGTGGTCATTTCAGAAAGTTTTGTTCTTCCAGCAGTTGAAGTAGTAGCACCTTGCGAGGACCTGTATTCAGTTGAGATAGTTTCTTGAAAAGTAGTTGTAGTTACAGATTCTGCAATTTTTTGCGTTGTTGCACTGGATGCAGTTGCAGAATGTAGTGCTGCAGTTGAAGTAGTGGCAACTTGTGAAGAGATGGTTTTATTTTTGTTATTTGAAAGAATTATAGTACTTCCAGATGAATCCTTTCCTTGTCCTGGTGTTGTTGGTATTTCAGTTGGGCTGTATTGTTTTGATGGGATGGAATAAAATCCCCAAAGCTCATATATTGACTGTTCAGGTAAGTCTTCAACATACCCAGGAGGGTACTTTATGGGAAATATTTTTGTTTTTGTAGTAGTTGCCATAGTAGAGGTCTGTGTTGTAGTATTTATTTCAGTAGCCATAATAGTTGAAGGAGCAGAGGTAGGACTTTCCGTCTCTGTAGTAGTCTGTACAGTGGATGTAGCTGGGGTCATTGCTTCTAAATAGGGTTTACCTGAAGCTTCTGCTTTTATTGTAGACATTTCTGCATTAATGATTGTTTCAAGAGGAAAGTCCCAAAGCTCATGTGTTGTTTCCTCAGGTAGGTCTTCATTATTCTCTTTAGAGTAGGATAGAGGGGATGTTGCTAGGTTGGTTCTTGACACAGTTGAGGTTGTTTCACCTGTTGTGGAAGTTCTTGTAGCAGTGATTATTCCAGTAGTTATAGCAGTTAAAGTAGCAGAAGTAGTAGTTTCTGCGTCTGTATTAGTCTGTAGGGTGGATGTAGCTGGAGTCATTGCTTCTGCCATTGTAGACACTGCTACAGTAATGCTTGTTTCAAGAGGAAAGCCCCAATGCTCCTGATTTGATTGCTCAGGTAGGTCTTCAGTGTACTCTAGTGAGTTGAAGGTGAAGCAAAGGTGGTTACTTTTAGAACATCTATTTGGAATTTGATTTGGATACAGATTTTTATTTTTTTGATGTCGTCTGTAAGGTGTTGATTTAAAACTCCAGAAAGGGTCTTGTTTTTGTATTGTTGTCATATGATGTGGTTTCTGGGCACAGGACACTTTTGCTGTGCTCAGTTCATCTGTTATGCCAGTATACAGCAGCACAAGAAGAAGGTGATCCTGAAGGAGGAACAAAAGTGAACCTATCATTAATGAACAGTGGTTGTAGTTTGAGAACATGTGTATTTACCTGGATAAAAATATTGAATTTAAAATTGTTACGAGTTGAAAAATGAAACCTGACCAACAGGTAAAGGGTTATTATTATGCTGCCAGATGCTTCTATTGAACCTGTCACCTGTTTCCATGAACAATCTGATGTTTATATCACACACACATGAGTCATGCAATGATGTTCTGAGCTGTTCTCATGCTCAGGTTGTGTAAGTACTAATGTTTTTCACCTGTCTATAAATTCCTGCATGTTTCTCTACCTTTGTGTCAAGTATTGCTAACGATCAAGTATGTAAATAATTAACAGAAGATAATTAAATAATTATCTTCTGTATAATTCCAGTGTCTGACAGTACCTCCATTTCAGAGTTCTTCACTTTGATAAACAGATCATCTTCATTTCTCCATTGTGTTAGACCAGGTTCAGACACACTACTCTCTCGTGCAGGATGTGTGTCTATTTCAGAAAAAGAGATTCAATACTTTAATATCAACACTTATAAAATCCTCCTGGACTGAGGTTGTAATAAACACTGCTGCTGTAACATCTTCAGAACCAGGAAAGAAACACAGCAATGTGAACGGCAGCTTGCTCTGAATCCCACCATTACAATCCAGATTAGAAGAGAACACTGTGTTATGATACACATGTATGGTTTCACAGTGAAACTGCATCTGCATACCTACAGCTGTTTATTTGTTTCTGTTAATATTTACCTGCAACAGATGGATATTAATAAAGTACAGCCTTTGTTTAGGAGGAGGTGTAAATATTTAGTATGAGTTTGTGTGCTTCGTCATTTTGCTTTAGGAATGCTTCAGATGAATTCTAGACAATATTTACATTATAGCCTATTTCTGAACTTTCGTCAGTATATTACATTATTAGGAGAATATTCAACATCTAACAGACCTCTGAATGTTGCGCCTTTCAGCTCTTTAGCAGATAATCTCACAGTCGTGTCTTCACTTCCACATGTAACTGAAGGAACCTGCAGATGTGCTCCAGATGCAGAAGACGGGCAGGTGTGAGTTCTCACAGTGTTCTTCTCCAGAATACTGTTTGAGTAGCCCATCTTCACAGAGTACTGCTTCTTCTGTCTGACCTGAGGAGAAGAGAATACAGGATGAATCTGAGCAACCCCGATTACATTAATGCTGATGAAATCACACCGAGCATCAGTGATGAGACACAACGTAATCAGCAGCAGGAATTCTAGACATCTATCTGTATATAATATATCTGTCTCACCCAGTGGTCCAGGAAGCAGTCCTTATAGAAGACCCTGAGCAGTGAGCTGGGCTGCAGCTCCACATGACTGCACTCCAGCAGGAGGGTTCTGATGGAAACGCGAGGATGGTCGTCTAATAGGAGAAGCAGAAGAACAGTTTATACCCCTCATTCACCTTAGTGAGTGGAAACAGAGCTTCTCCCCTGTTAAACAGTGTGTGGGAAAGACTATAAGCAGTACTGTCTTAATGTGAATATTAATTTTTGTAAATGTTCAGCAATGCCTCAGATCAGAATACATAACACTACCAAACAGAAATATACTAAAGATAATAAAAGGGTATTACTTTACTTGGATGGTCTATCATAGAAACGTCTTAGACGCTTACCTGAGATTCAACTTACATTCAACTGAATCTGTATTAAATTCAACTGAAGCTAGATGTTACTAGACATTACCCCTAAATCCTAATTCTAACCCCAACCTTAACCTAAACCTTGGACCATCCAAGTACTGTAATACCAATAAAGGTGTCTTGAATTTCCAAAAAACACAAATAAAAACTCAAAATGGTTATATCTAATCTTATATAACAGCGTGACTCAAAGAACTATGACTATCTATTAGCTACACACAGCTGAACGTTTATACAGGTCAAATCAGACAGATTTAATTTCTTTCCTGTACAACAGTTTGTTTCCTGTCACAACAGTACTAACTGGTCATTATCCATTCCTCAGAGACCTCCATTTAGACCAGATTTTCCACTTGTTTACTCTGCTCCAGCTCCAAACACACCTGGGACAGGTAACCCTCAGGTACCACCTGTACCAGCTGGAGTAGGAACTGGGATGGGTTTTAAAATGTGGACTGGGTGGAGGTCACTCAAGGTCAGTGCAGAAGCTCCACACACGAGCACAGTGAGATGGTTAAAAAGTGCTCTTACTGAACAGCAGGTACAGGTCGGAGCGCTGATCTGGAGAACATCTGATGGTCAGACTTTCAGTGTCACAGTAAAACATGGGCTGATCAGTGAGAGAGTCCTCAGCAGCTCTTTTCTCCTGAGACCCTACAGAGGAACATCAGAGGAACATTAATTTTAAAAGTAAAAATGAGTAAAAACTGTTTTACAGAATAAAGATACACAATTCCATTACGTAAAAGCTCTGCTTACCTTCGCTGTGCTGAATGTGTCCATCATGTGAGACACCAAGACAACAGCACCCAAAAAATAGCAACTGAACCACTACACACACAAACATCTCCAAATGCTCTCGGACGGCCTAATGTCTGAGCCTCATGCATTTATAAGGATGGAGGGCTGTGTGTAAGTGTCAGGGGGCTGGCGGGAGGGGTGTCCCTGTGTCCCTATGTTCTTGTTTTATGAACAGTTACAAACAGGACATGGTGAGCTCGGCACAATACGTGCACAATGACGCATAAATGACAGAACAAGTGTGTGTGTATCTG
This sequence comes from Salminus brasiliensis, assembly GCF_030463535.1. Taxonomy (NCBI): domain Eukaryota; kingdom Metazoa; phylum Chordata; class Actinopteri; order Characiformes; family Bryconidae; genus Salminus; species Salminus brasiliensis. The sequence continues at coordinate 60,068,389 of NC_132879.1, forward strand.
GTTAACAGTACATGTGTGTATCTGTGGTGTGCACTGCCATCAGCCAAGTGGACCTTGGAACTCAGTCAGATCAGTTTCACTCATATAAACAACTGCAATATTAAATTTTGTGTCACAAAGCAGCTTTACAGGAATAATCAGACAAGTAATCTGATAAGTGATTAACACAGATAAGGTTGAAAAGATCAGAACCAGAGGATGAAAGAACAGTAAACCTTCCAGAACCTTAAATACAAAGGAACCGACACAACAGAAAATTGGCGATCTACGAGTCAGTCTCTCAGCGGTAGAACCTTCCACATTGCTGGAGGAGCACTGGGGCTCAGTGCTTAGAGTGCTGGGTTATTGGTCACAGTGTTGTGGGTTTGATTCCTGGGTGTGTATGGGACTTCATAACATGGTTTACCCTGACCTCTGAACCTGACTTTCTAAGCTGGGATTTGCAAAGAGTTTATTGTACTGTAATAACAATAAAGGCAATAAAGGCACATTAATACAAAAAAATTATAATCTGTTCATGTAGGTGCCAAAACAAAGCATTCCATATATCAGTTCACTCATCAATCCATCCACCCCAATACACATCTAACAGTTCACTCATTCATCCATTCCTTTCTATTCATCCATCCACCCCTCTACTCATCCATTAGTTTATTCATTCAACCATCTATTCATTCAGTCCAGATTCATTCATCCACCCGTCTATTCATCAATCAGTTCACTCATTCATCCATCAACCCCTATACCCATCCGTCATTCATCCATCCACCCCTATATTCATCCATTAGTTTAAAAGGTAGTGAAAGGTATTGAAGTTTATCCTCAGGAGTCCAAGCAGCATTTCACTGCAGATACCCCCAGCTAAACAGAACAGGAGTGTGTGTGCTGTAATCACACTGTAGATGACCTCGTCCCTCAGTGCGGAACATCTAATCTGTGTGGTCTTCAGCGCTGTGAGCTCCTGAACTCCCATCATTCCATTTTCTACAGTGAAGTGAGGAACACCCTCCATTCAGCCCCAGCCTGCTTTAAAGCCTGCTTAGTTGGTGGCATTTACCAGTGGGAGCTCTGCTGTCCACTGTCTGTTACTGTCTGTTCCTAAATGTAGGGCCCCACTATAAGACCCTAGAGACAGGGAGTCACTCCCCATCACATTAATTAATTTACATATGTATGTATAAGAGATTTATTTCGGATTTAGTTAGGTCTATTCAAATGTTAAACAGATGTTCATAAACACTCAATGTCAGCCAAACAAATACACTAAACCAGACAAATAAAGAAACAAGGCAAATAACAACTAGGCATCTCAGTTCTTATAGTAAACCCGCTTTCCTTCCTTCAGAGCCTTGTCAGTAAAAACAGGAATTAGAGAATTGTTCAAGCTCAGATTGTTGCAAACTGGCCAATTAACCAATATTTTTTATTTTGTGCAATACAAAAAGTATTTAGTCAGCCACTGATTGAAGTTCTCCTTCTTAGAAAGATGAGAGAGGTCTGTAATTGTCATCATAGGTACACTTCAACTATGAGAGACAAAATGAGAAATATAATCCAGGAAATTATATTGCAGGATTTTTAAAGAATTTATTGGTAAATTATGGTGGAAAATCAGTATTTGGTCACCCACAAACAAGCAAGACCTCGTAATCTGTATAAAAGACACCTGTCCACAGCCTCAAACAGTCAGACTCCAAACCTAACCATGGCCAAGACCAAAGAGCTGTTGAAGGACACCTGGAAGAAAATAGTAGACATGCACCAGGCTGGGTAAAGTGAATCTACAATAGGCAGCAGGCTGGTGTGAAGAAATCTACAGTGGGAGCAATTGTAAGAAATGGAAAACATACAAGACCATTGATAATCTCCCTCGATCTGGGGACCCACGCAATTATCTCATCCCAAGGGGTCAAAATGATCATGAGAACGGTGAACAAGAGGAGGTACCTGATGAAGGACCTGCAGAGAGCTGGCACCAAAGTAACAGAGGCTACCATCAGTAACACACTATGCCGAGAGGGGCTCAGATCCTGCAGTGCCAGGCGTGTCCCCCTGCTTAAGCCAGTACAGGTCCACGCCCGTCTGAAGTTTGCCAGAGAGCATATGGATGATCCAGAAGAGGATTGAGAGAACGTCATGTGGTCAGATGAAACCAAAATAGAACTTTTTGGTAAAAACTCAACTTGTGTTTGGAGGAAGAAGAATTCTGAGTTGCATCCCAAGAACACCATGCCCACTGTGAAGCATGGGGGTGGAAGCATCATGCTTTGGGGCTGTTTCTCTGTGAAGGGGACAGGACAACTGATCCATGTTAAGGGAAGAATGAATGGGGTCATGTATCGTGAGATTTTAAGCCAAAACCTCCTTCCATCAGTGAGAGCAGTAAAGATGTAACGTGGCTGGGTCTTCCAGCATGACAATGATCCCAAACACACCTTTCGGGCAAGGATCCTTGGCTCTGTAAAAAGCATTTCAAGGTCCTGGAGTGGCCTAGCCAGTCTCTCAATCTCATAGAAAATTTGTGGAAGGAGTTGAAAGTCTGTGTTGCCCAGCGACAGCCCCAAAACATCACTGCTCTAGAGGAGATATGTATGAAACAATAGGCCAAAATACCAGCTACAGTGTGTGCAGACCTGGTGAAGAACTTACAGGAAATGTTTGACCTCTGTCATTGCCAACAAAGGTTATGTTACAAAGTATTAAGTTGAACTTTTGTTATTGACCAAATACTTGTTTTCCACCATAATTTACCAATAAATTCATAAAAAATCCTACAATGTGATTTCCTGGATTATAGTTAAAGTGTACCTATGATGAAATTACAGACCTCTCTCATCTTTCTAAGTAGGAGACACAATCAGTGTCTGACTAAATACTTTTTTGCCCCACTGTGTACAGCATGGACCAGTAATTCGTATTGGAGGAATGTGTGCATTTTAAACAGCAAATTATATTATGTGAATTCTATTTTGTCCAATAGTAAGCATTAACGTGCACATAATGTGTTCATTTAGCCCAGACTGGGTGACCCAAACGTTGCTGTTGTGCTGCCTTTTTGGGGATATGTTTAAATTCAACATTTTATTTGTCACACAGAGTTCTACACAGTTTACTAGTGAAGCGCTTTGATAACTGTCTGCTCACATCAAACAGCAAGAGAAAACAGAAGGTAAAATATCTAAAATAAGAAACAATGAGAAGAGACAGAACAGGCTTTATTAGATAAAATAACCTGAATTCAGTAACTTAAAAATATATACAGAGATAAAAACAAATAAATAAGAATAAAAGGATGGACAGAAACTATAAAATATAGAAATGTAAAGTGCAGAGATGAGTTGTCAAATGTTAGGTGCAACAAGTATAAAGTGAATATGCAATGTAACATGGAGAAACTGAGCAGGAGGCATGAATTATTATAATAATACATGATTATGTTCAGTGAAAGTCCTATATGAGTGTGTGCGTGTGTGGAGTCAACAGTCAACAGTCTTAACAGTGACAGTCCTGGTTTGTGCAAAGAAATTCTTTCTCATCCTCTCTGTGTTTGCCTTCAGGTAACAAAAGCGATAAGTTGAGTTCCCAGTTATACTGACCTGAAGGACTGTCTGATGTATTGATTGGCTAACAGTTAGCTTTACCTCAGACTGTCAACCAGAACTCACCAGAGAGCTAATGAACTGCATGAATTCACTCAAAAATTAGGTAGCCCTAATCATTACAAAGTGCTAATTTGCTAGTTTGGACGATGTCATCAACATATATTGTAGGATGTTAGTCACATAATAATTAATTACAATTTACAACTTTACTTACAAGTGTTTGATTTCCTGAGTCTAAACACTGCTGCTCATTGTAAAGCAGAAGTACTGTTTATTTAGCAAATTAAGACAACCGTTAAACTTAAACTAAAAAATAATAAATGTGCAAAAAATGTTTGCAAGTTTCTTTTCCATAGAGAATTATTAAAATTTGAAAATCAATACAGTATGAAAATTAAGCAACTGCAATTGGCCAAACTTTTGCATAAGTAAAATCAAGGAATGAATCAGATACAGGAACTAAGCTTAATTATTAATAGTTTCTGCACATTTAGACATTTTTATTTTCTGAATGTAACATATAGAAAAAATAAACATTTAATGTGCTGATAATGTGCGTTATTTAGTAATTATTTGCAGTATGTGAAATAAAGGTATTAATAATGATTTAGAGTGTAGTCATAATTTGACCAGGGTTGCTCAAACGCATAAGGATGTTACCACTGCAACTGATATTTTTTATTTGTTGCACTAATATATGTTTAGGTTGATTTATGAAGTTATATGTGTGTATATGAGACACACTTTGTATTTGATTGAGTGGAGTCGTGTGGGGGAGTAGTCAACAAAAACATTCTTTGAACTTATTTGGATTCAGTTGGACAAGAAACTCACAGAACTGACTTGGTCTTTTTTTCACATCCTAGTTGGTTAGTTAATGGCTTATTTTTAGAGGATTTCTGTAATCAGATTTACTGATAATTTGGGGAAATACCTGTAAAGGTAGAACCTGCCATAAAATGGAAAGGGGCTGAGTTTGGCTATGTTCTACAAGTTACTGATTTTGCAGCTGTGCTGTGCAGCTGTGCAGCTGATTTTGCAGAAGTGCAGCTGATTTTGCAGAAGTGCAGCTGAAGAAACATGGAGGAAGCTGAAGGTAACACAGTGTTTATTACTGACTCCACAGAAAACAGATGAAGAGCAGAACAAGGCATTACTGTCTGCTGTTAGCAAACACAACATTCACAGCAGGGTAAGAAACCAGTGTTCAGCTTCTGCTCCAACCATGAAGACCAGGACATGCACACTGGATCAGCACTGCCCAGGAAATAGCATGCCAGTACCATCAACATGAGAGTGGGGCTCGTTTTTGGTGTTAGGGTAAAATCAGCAGATCCTGACATGAAAGCAGAAATTCTTCATACTTTAATGGTCGGCAGTGTTCAAAGGTGGTATGGAGTCGTAGTTGATACTGCTGGTGTTGTTATAGCAGTTGAAGTTGTTAGAGCTTGAAAAGATGTTGTTACAGGTGTGCTTAATCTAGCAGTGGTAGTCATAACTGTAGTTTAAACAGTTGCTGTGGTTGATCCAGTTGGTAAAGATGTGGTTGTTAATTCTGTCGTTGTTGCTCTGGTACTTGTAGGCACTACAGTAGGGGTGCTTTCAGTTGTACTTGTTGGAGAAGCTGTAGTGCTTGCAGACATTGTAGTTACAGTTTCAGGAGTTCTTGTTTATGTAGCAGTAGATGGAGCAGTGGGTGAAGATGTGGTTGTTAATGCCGGTGTTGTACCAGCTGTTGAAGATGTTAGAGCTTGAGAAGATGTTGTTGCAAGTGTGCTTGATCCAGCAGTGGTCGCTATAGTTGTAGTTTGAACTGTTGCTGTGGTTGATGCAGTGGGTGAAGCTGTGGTTGTTAATTCTGGGGTTGTTGCTCTAGTCCTTGTAGGCACTACAATAAAGGTGCTTTCAGCTGTACTTGTTGGAGAAGCTGTAGTGCTTGCAGACGTTGTAGTTACAGTTTCAGGAGTTCTTGTGGATGAACCAGTAGATGGAGTAATAGTTGAAACTGCTGGTGTTGTTTCTGCAGTTGAAGTTGTTAGAGCTTGAGGAGATGTTGATGCAAGTGTGCTTGATCCAGCAGTGGTCGCCATAGTTGTAGTTTGAACTGTTGCTGTGTTTGATCCAGTTGGTGAAGATGTGGTTGTTAATGCTGGCGTTGTTGCTCTGGTACTTTTAGGCACTACAGTGGAGGTGCTTTCAGTTGTACTTGTTTGAGAAGATGTAGTGTTTGCAGACGTTGTAGTTACAGTTTCAGGAGTTCTTGTGGATGTAGCAGTAGATGGAGTCGTAGTTGATACTGCTGGTGTTGTTGCTGCAGTTGAAGTTAGAGCTTGAGGAGATGTTGTTGCAGGTGTGCTTGATCCAGCAGTGGTCGCCATAGTTGTCGTTTCAGCTGTTGCTGTGGTTGATGCAGTTGGTGAAGATGTGGTTGTTAATGCTGGCGTTGTTGCTCTGGTACTTGTAGGCACTACAGTGGAGGTGCTTTCAGTTGTACTTGTTGTAGAAGCTGTAGTGCTTGCAGAAGTTGTAGTTACAGTTTCAGGAGTTCTCGTGGATGTAGCAGTAGATGGAGTCGAAGTTGATACTGCTGGTGTTGTTCCAGCTGTTGAAGATTTTAGAGCTTGAGAAGATGTTGATGCAAGTGTGCTTGATCCAGCAGTGGTAGTCATAGTTGTAGTTTGAACAGTTGCTGTGGTTGATGCAGTTGGTGAACATGTGGTTGTTAATTCTGGGGTTGTTGCTCTGGTACTTGTAGGCACTACAGTAGAGGTGCTTTCAGTTGTACTTGTTGGAGAAGATCTAGTGCTTGCAGACGTTGTAGTTACAGTTTCAGAAGTTCTCGTGGATGTAGCAGTAGTTGGAGTCGTAGATGATACTGCTAGTGTTGTTCCACCTGTTGAAGTTGTTTGAGCTTGAGAAGATGTTGTTGCAAGTGTGCTTGATCCAGCAGTGGTAGTCATAGTTGTAGTTTCAGCTGTTGCTATGGTTGATGCAGTGGGTGAAGATGTGGTTGGTAATGCTGGCGTTGTTGCTCTGGTACTTGTAGGCACTACAGTAGAGGTGCTTTCAGGTGTACTTGTTGTAGAAGATGTAGTGCTTGCAGACATTGTAGTTACAGTTTCAGAAGTTCTTGTGGATGTAGCAGTAGATGGAGTCGTAGTTGATACTGCTGGTGTTGTTCCAGCTGTTGAACTTGTTGGAGCTTGAGAAGATGTTGTTGCAAGTGTGCTTGATCCAGCAGTGGTAGTCATAGTTGTAGTTTAAACTGTTGCTGTGGTTGATGCAGTGGGTGAAGATATGGTTGTTAATGCTGGAGTTGTTGCTCTGGTACTTGTTGGCACTACAGTAGAGGTGCTTTCAGTTGTACTTGTTGGAGAAGATGTAGTGCTTGCAGACGTTGTAGTTACAGTTTCAGGAGTTCTTGTGGATGTAGCAGTAGATGGAGTCGTAGTTGATACTGCTGGTGTTGTTCCAGCTGTTGAAGTTGTTGGAGCTTGAGAAGATGTTGTTGCAAGTGTGCTTGATCCAGCAGTGGTAGTCATAGTTGTAGTTTGAACTGTTGCTGTGGTTGATGTAGTGGGTGAAGATGTGGTTGTTAATGCTGGCGTTGTTGCTCTTGTACTTGTTGGCACTACAGTAGAGGTGCTTTCAGTTGTACTTGTTAGAGAAGCTGTAGTGCTTGCAGACGTGGTAGTTACAGTTTCAGGAGTTCTTGTGGATGTAGCAGTAGTTGGAGTCAGAGTTGATACTGCTGGTGTTGTTGCTGCAGTTGAAGTTAGAGCTTGAGGAGATGTTGTGGCAGGTGCGCTTCATCCAGCAGTGGTCGTCATAGTTGTCGTTTCAGCTGTTGCTGTGGTTGATGCAGTGGGTGAAGATGTGGTTGTTAATGCTGAAGTTGTTGCTCTGGTACTTTTTGGCACTACAGTGGGGGTGTTTCCAGTTGTACTTGTTGTAGAAGCTGTAGTACTTGCAGAAGTTGTAGTTACAGTTTCAGGAGTTCTCGTGGATGTAGCAGTAGATGGAGTCGTAGTTGACACTGCTGATTTTGTTCCAGCAGTTGAAGTTATAAGAGCTTGAGAAGATGTTGATGCAAGTGTGCTTGATCCAGCAGTGGTAGTCATAGTTGTCGTTTCAGCTGTTGCTGTGGTTGATGCAGTTGGTGAAGATATGGTTGTGAATGCTGGGGTTGTTGCTCTGGTACTTGTAGGCACTACAGTGGAGGTGCTTTCAGTTGTACTTGTTGGAGAAGCTGTAGTACTTGCAGAAGTTGTAGTTATAGTTTCAGGAGTTCTCGTGGATGTAGCAGTAGATGGAGTCGTAGTTGACACTGCTGGTGTTGTTCCAGCAGATGAAGTTGTTAGAGCTTGAGAAAATGTTGATGCAAGTGTGCTTGATTCAGAAATGGTCGCCATTGTTGCAGTTTGAACTGTTGCTGTGGTTGATGCAGTGGGTGAAAATGTGGTTGGTAATGATGGCGTTGTTGCTCTGGTACTTGTAGGCACTACAGTAGAGGTGCTTTCAGTTGTACTTGTTGGAGAAGATGTAGTGCTTGCAGACGTTGTAATTACAGTTTCAGAAGTTCTCATGGATGTAGCAGTAGTTGGAGTCATAGATGATACTGCTAGTGTTGTTCCAGCAGTTGAAGTTGTTGGAGCTTGAGAAGATGTTGTTGCAAGTGTGCTTGATCCAGCAGTGGTAGTCATAGTTGTAGTTTCAGCTGTTGCTATGGTTGATGCAGTGGGTGAAGATGTGGTTGTTAATGCTGGCGTTGTTGCTCTGGTACTTGTAGGCACTACAGCAGAGGTGCTTTCAGGTGTACTTGTTGTAGAAGATGTACTGCTTGCAGACATTGTAGTTACAGTTTCAGAAGTTCTTGTGGATGTAGCAGTAGATGGAGTCGTAGTTGATACTGCTGGTGTTGTTCCAGCTGTTGAAGTTGTTGGAGCTTGAGAAGATGTTGTTGCAAGTGTGCTTGATCCAGCAGTGGTAGTCATAGTTGTAGTTTGAACTGTTGCTGTGGTTGATGCAGTGGGTGAAGATGTGGTTGTTAATGCTGGAGTTGTTGCTCTGGTACTTGTTGGCACTACAGTAGAGGTGCTTTCAGTTGTACTTTTTGGAGAAGATGTAGTGCTTGCAGACGTTGTAGTTACAGTTTCAGGAGTTCTTGTGGATGTAGCAGTAGATGGAGTCGTAGTTGATACTGCTGGTGTTGTTGCTGCAGTTGAAGTTAGAGCTTGAGGAGATGTTGTGGCAGGTGCGCTTCATCCAGCAGTGGTCGTCATAGTTGTCGTTTCAGCTGTTGCTGTGGTTGATGCAGTTGGTGAAGATGTGGTTGTTAATGCTGGCGTTGTTGCTCTGGTACTTTTTGGCACTACAGTGGGGGTGTTTTCAGTTGTACTTGTTGTAGAAGCTGTAGTACTTGCAGAAGTTGTAGTTACAGTTTCAGGAGTTCTCGTGGATGTAGCAGTAGATGGAGTCGTAGTTGACACTGCTGATTTTGTTCCAGCAGTTGAAGTTATAAGAGCTTGAGAAGATGTTGATGCAAGTGTGCTTGATCCAGCAGTGGTAGTCATAGTTGTCGTTTCAGCTGTTGCTGTGGTTGATGCAGTTGGTGAAGATATGGTTGTGAATGCTGGGGTTGTTGCTCTGGTACTTGTAGGCACTACAGTGGAGGTGCTTTCAGTTGTACTTGTTGGAGAAGCTGTAGTACTTGCAGAAGTTGTAGTTATAGTTTCAGGAGTTCTCGTGGATGTAGCAGTAGATGGAGTCGTAGTTGACACTGCTGGTGTTGTTCCAGCAGATGAAGTTGTTAGAGCTTGAGAAAATGTTGATGCAAGTGTGCTTGATTCAGAAATGGTCGCCATTGTTGTAGTTTGAACTGTTGCTGTGGTTGATGCAGTGGGTGAAAATGTGGTTGGTAATGATGGCGTTGTTGCTCTGGTACTTGTAGGCACTACAGTAGAGGTGCTTTCAGTTGTACTTGTTGGAGAAGATGTAGTGCTTGCAGACGTTGTAATTACAGTTTCAGAAGTTCTCATGGATGTAGCAGTAGTTGGAGTCATAGATGATACTGCTAGTGTTGTTCCAGCAGTTGAAGTTAGAGCTTGAGGAGATGTTGTGGCAGGTGCGCTTCATCCAGCAGTGGTCGTCATAGTTGTCGTTTCAGCTGTTGCTGTGGTTGATGCAGTTGGTGAAGATGTGGTTGTTAATGCTGGCGTTGTTGCTCTGGTACTTGTAGGCACTACAGTGGAGGTGCTTTCAGTTGTACTTGTTGTAGAAGCTGTAGTGCTTGCAGAAGTTGTAGTTACAGTTTCAGGAGTTCTCGTGGATGTAGCAGTAGATGGAGTCGTAGTTGATACTGCTGGTGTTGTTCCAGCAGTTGAAGTTGTTAGAGCTTGAGAAGATGTTGATGCAAGTGTGCTTGATGCAGTAGTGGTCGCCATAGTTGTAATTTGAACTGTTGCTGTGGTTGATGCAGTGGGTGAAGATGTGGTTGTTAATGCTGGCGTTGTTGCTCTGGTACTTGTAGGCACTACAGTAGAGGTGCTTTCAGTTGTACTTGTTGGAGAAGCTGTAGTGCTTGCAGAAGTTGTAGTTACAGTTTCAGGAGTTCTTGTGGATGTAGCAGTAGTTGGAGTCGTAGATGATACTGCTAGTGTTGTTCCAGCTGTTAAAGTTGTTAGAGTTTTAGAAGATATTGTTGCAGGTGTGCTTGAACCAGCAGTGGTAGTCATAGTTGTAGTTTCAGCTGTTGCTATGGTTGATGCAGTGGGTGAAGATGTGGTTGTTAATGCTGGCGTTGTTGCTATGGTACTTGTTAGCACTACAGTAGAGGTGCTTTCAGTTGTACTTGTTTGAGAAGATGTAGTGTTTGCAGACGTTGTAGTTACAGTTTCAGGAGTTCTTGTGGATGTGGCAGTAGATGGAGTTGTAGTTGATACTGCTGGTGTTGTTCCAGCTGTTGAAGTTGTTGGAGCTTGAGAAGATGTTGTTGCAAGTGTGCTTGATCCAGCAGTGGTAGTCATAGTTGTAGTTTGAACTGTTGCTGTGGTTGATGTAGTGGGTGAAGATGTGGTTGTTAATGCTGGCGTTGTTGCTCTTGTACTTGTTGGCACTACAGTAGAGGTGCTTTCAGTTGTACTTGTTAGAGAAGCTGTAGTGCTTGCAGACGTGGTAGTTACAGTTTCAGGAGTTCTTGTGGATGTAGCAGTAGTTGGAGTCAGAGTTGATACTGCTGGTGTTGTTGCTGCAGTTGAAGTTAGAGCTTGAGGAGATGTTGTGGCAGGTGCGCTTCATCCAGCAGTGGTCGTCATAGTTGTCGTTTCAGCTGTTGCTATGGTTGATGCAGTGGGTGAAGATGTGGTTGTTAATGCTGAAGTTGTTGCTCTGGTACTTTTTGGCACTACAGTGGGGGTGTTTTCAGTTGTACTTGTTGTAGAAGCTGTAGTACTTGCAGAAGTTGTAGTTACAGTTTCAGGAGTTCTCGTGGATGTAGCAGTAGATGGAGTCGTAGTTGACACTGCTGATTTTGTTCCAGCAGTTGAAGTTATAAGAGCTTGAGAAGATGTTGATGCAAGTGTGCTTGATCCAGCAGTGGTAGTCATAGTTGTCGTTTCAGCTGTTGCTGTGGTTGATGCAGTTGGTGAAGATATGGTTGTGAATGCTGGGGTTGTTGCTCTGGTACTTGTAGGCACTACAGTGGAGGTGCTTTCAGTTGTACTTGTTGGAGAAGCTGTAGTACTTGCAGAAGTTGTAGTTATAGTTTCAGGAGTTCTCGTGGATGTAGCAGTAGATGGAGTCGTAGTTGACACTGCTGGTGTTGTTCCAGCAGATGAAGTTGTTAGAGCTTGAGAAAATGTTGATGCAAGTGTGCTTGATTCAGAAATGGTCGCCATTGTTGTAGTTTGAACTGTTGCTGTGGTTGATGCAGTGGGTGAAAATGTGGTTGGTAATGATGGCGTTGTTGCTCTGGTACTTGTAGGCACTACAGTAGAGGTGCTTTCAGTTGTACTTGTTGGAGAAGATGTAGTGCTTGCAGACGTTGTAATTACAGTTTCAGAAGTTCTCATGGATGTAGCAGTAGTTGGAGTCATAGATGATACTGCTAGTGTTGTTCCAGCAGTTGAAGTTGTTGGAGCTTGAGAAGATGTTGTTGCAAGTGTGCTTGATCCAGCAGTGGTAGTCATAGTTGTAGTTTCAGCTGTTGCTATGGTTGATGCAGTGGGTGAAGATGTGGTTGTTATTGCTGGCGTTGTTGCTCTGGTACTTGTAGGCACTACAGTAGAGGTGCTTTCAGGTGTACTTGTTGTAGAAGATGTACTGCTTGCAGACATTGTAGTTACAGTTTCAGAAGTTCTTGTGGATGTAGCAGTAGATGGAGTCGTAGTTGATACTGCTGGTGTTGTTCCAGCTGTTGAAGTTGTTGGAGCTTGAGAAGATGTTGTTGCAAGTGTGCTTGATCCAGCAGTGGTAGTCATAGTTGTAGTTTGAACTGTTGCTGTGGTTGATGCAGTGGGTGAAGATGTGGTTGTTAATGCTGGAGTTGTTGCTCTGGTACTTGTTGGCACTACAGTAGAGGTGCTTTCAGTTGTACTTTTTGGAGAAGATGTAGTGCTTGCAGACGTTGTAGTTACAGTTTCAGGAGTTCTTGTGGATGTAGCAGTAGATGGAGTCGTAGTTGATACTGCTGGTGTTGTTGCTGCAGTTGAAGTTAGAGCTTGAGGAGATGTTGTGGCAGGTGCGCTTCATCCAGCAGTGGTCGTCATAGTTGTCGTTTCAGCTGTTGCTGTGGTTGATGCAGTTGGTGAAGATGTGGTTGTTAATGCTGGCGTTGTTGCTATGGTACTTGTTGGCACTACAGTAGAGGTGCTTTCAGTTGTACTTGTTTGAGAAGATGTAGTGTTTGCAGACGTTGTAGTTACAGTTTCAGGAGTTCTTGTGGATGTGGCAGTAGATGGAGTTGTAGTTGATACTGCTGGTGTTGTTCCAGCTGTTGAAGTTGTTGGAGCTTGAGAAGATGTTGTTGCAAGTGTGCTTGATCCAGCAGTGGTAGTCATAGTTGTAGTTTGAACTGTTGCTGTGGTTGATGCAGTGGGTGAAGATGTGGTTGTTAATGCTGAAGTAGTTTCTCTGGTACTTGTAGGCACTACAGTAGAGGTGCTTTCAGTTGTACTTGTTAGAGAAGCTGTAGTGCTTGCAGACGTTGTAGTTACAGTTTCAGGAGTTCTTGTGGATGTAGCAGTAGATGGAGTCAGAGTTGATACTGCTGGTGTTGTTGCTGCAGTTGAAGTTAGAGCTTGAGGAGATGTTGTGGCAGGTGTGCTTGATCCAGCAGTGGTCGTCATAGTTGTCGTTTCAGCTGTTGCTGTGGTTGATGCAGTTGGTGAAGATGTGGTTGTTAATGCTGGCGTTCTTGCTCTGGTACTTGTAGGCTCTACAGTGGAGGTGCTTTCAGTTGTACTTGTAGGAGAAGATGTAGTGCTTGCAGATGTTTTAGTTACAGTTTCAGGAGTTCTCGTGGATGTAGCAGTAGATGGAGTCGTAGTTGATACTGCTGGTGTTGTTCCAGCTGTTGAAGATTTTAGAGCTTCAGAAGATGTTGATGCAAGTGTGCTTGATCCAGCAGTGGTAGTCATAGTTGTAGTTTTAACTGTTGCTGTGGTTGATGCAGTGGGTGAAGATGTGGTTGTTAATGCTGGGGTTGTTGCTCTGGTACTTGTAGGCACTACAGTGGAGGTGCTTTCAGTTGTACTTGTTGGAGAAGCTGTAGTACTTGCAGAAGTTGTAGTTACAGTTTCAGGAGTTCTCGTGGATGTAGCAGTAGATGGAGTCGTAGTTGATACTGCTGGTGTTGTTCCAGCAGTTTAAGTTGTTAGAGCTTGAGAAGATGTTGATTCAAGTGTGCTTGATGCAGAAATGGTCGCCATAGTTGTAGTTTGAACTGTTGCTGTGGTTGATGCAGTGGGTGAAGATGTGGTTGTTAATGCTGGCGTTGTTGCTCTGGTACTTGTAGGCACTACAGTAGAGGTGCTTTCAGTTGTACTTGTTGGAGAAGATGTAGTGCTTGCAGAAGTTGTAGTTACAGTTTCAGAAGTTCTCGTGGATGTAGCAGTAGTTGGAGTCGTAGATGATACTGCTGGTGTTGTTCCAGCAGTTGAAGTTGTTTGAGCTTGAAAAGATGTTGATGCAAGTGTGCTTGATCCAGCAGTGGTCGCCATAGTTGTAGTTTGAACTGTTGCTGTGTTTGATCCAGTTTGTGAAGATGTGGTTGTTAATGCTGGCGTTGTTGCCCTGGTATTTGTTGGCACTACAGTAGAGGTGCTTTCAGTTGTACTTGTTAGAGAAGCTGTAGTGCTTGCAGACGTGGTAGTTACAGTTTCAGGAGTTCTTATGGATGTAGCAGTAGTTGGAGTCAGAGTTGATACTGCTGGTGTTGTTGCTGCAGTTGAAGTTAGAGCTTGAGGAGATGTTGTGGCAGGTGTGCTTGATCCAGCAGTGGTCGTCATAGTTGTCGTTTCAGCTGTTGCTGTGGTTGATGCAGTTGGTGAAGATGTGGTTGTTAATGCTGGCGTTGTTGCTCTGGTACTTGTTGGCACTACAGTGGGGGTGCTTTCAGTTGTTCTTGTTTTAGAAGCTGTAGTGCTTGCAGAAGTTGTAGTTACAGTTTCAGGAGTTCTCGTGGATGTAGCAGTAGATGGAGTCGTAGTTGATACTGCTGGTGTTGTTCCAGCAGTTGAAGTTGTTAGAGCTTGAGAAGATGTTGATGCAAGTGTGCTTGATGCAGTAGTGGTCGCCATAGTTGTAGTTTGAACTGTTGCTGTGGTTGATGCAGTGGGTGAAGATGTGGTTGTTAATGCTGGCGTTGTTGCTCTGGTACTTGTAGGCACTACAGTAGAGGTTCTTTCAGTTGTACTTGTTGGAGAAGCTGTAGTGCTTGCAGAAGTTGTAGTTACAGTTTCAGAAGTTCTCGTGGATGTAGCAGTAGTTGGAGTCGTAGATGATACTGCTAGTGTTGTTCCAGCTGTTAAAGTTGTTAGAGTTTTAGAAGATATTGTTGCATGTGTGCTTGATCCAGCAGTGGTAGTCATAGTTGTAGTTTCAGCTGTTGCTATGGTTGATGCAGTGGGTGAAGATGTGGTTGTTAATGCTGGCGTTGTTGCTCTGGTACTTGTAGGCACTACAGTAGAGGTGCTTTCAGTTGTACTTGTTGTAGAAGATGTAGTGCTTGCAGACGTTGTAGTTACAGTTTCAGGAGTTCTTGTGGATGTAGCAGTAAATGGATTCGTAGTTGATACTGCTGGTGTTTTTCCAGCAGTTGAATGTGTTAGAGCTTGAGGAGATGTTGTTGCAAGTGTGCTTGATCCAGCAGGGGTCGTCATAGTTGTAGTTTGAACTGTTGCTGTGGTTGATCCAGTTGGTGAAGATGTGGTTGTTAATGCTGGCGTTGTTGCTCTGGTGCTTGTAGGCACTACAGTGGAGGTGCTTTCAGTTGTACTTGTTTGAGAAGATGTAGTGTTTGCAGACGTTGTAGTTACAGTTTCAGGAGTTCTTGTGGATGTGGCAGTAGAGGGAGTCGTAGATGATACTGCTAGTGTAGTTCCAGCTGTTAAAGTTGTTAGAGTTTTAGAAGATATTGTTGCAGGTGTGCTTGATCCAGCAGTGGTAGTCATAGTTGTAGTTTCAGCTGTTGCTATGGTTGATGCAGTGGGTGAAGATGTGGTTGTTAATGCTGGCGTTGTTGCTCTGGTACTTGTAGGCACTACAGTAGAGGTGCTTTCAGGTGTACTTGTTGTAGAAGATGTAGTGCTTGCAGACGTTGTAGTTACAGTTTCAGGAGTTCTTGTGGATGTAGCAGTAGATGGAGTCGTAGTTGATACTGCTGGTGTTTTTCCAGCAGTTGAATGTGTTAGAGCTTGAGGAGATGTTGTTGCAAGTGTGCTTGATCCAGCAGTGGTAGTCATAGTTGTAGTTTGAACTGTTGCTGTGGTTGATCCAGTTGGTGAAGATGTGGTTGTTATTGCTGGCATTGTTGCTCTGGTACTTGTTGGCACTACAGTAGAGGTGCTTTCAGTTGTACTTGTTAGAGAAGCTGTAGTGCTTGCAGAAGTTGTAGTTACAGTTTCAGAAGTTCTTGTGGATGTAGCAGTAGTTGGAGTCGTAGATGACACTGCTAGTGTTGTTCCAGCTGTTGAAGTTGTTAGAGCTTGAGAAGATGTTGATGCAAGTGTGCTTGATCCAGCAGTGGTCGCCATTGTTGTAGTTTGAACTGTTGCTGTGGTTGATGCAGTGGGTGAAGATGTGGTTGTTAATGCTGGCGTTGTTGCTCTGGTACTTGTAGGCACTACAGTAGAGGTGCTTTCAGTTGTACTTGTTAGAGATGCTGTAGTGCTTGCAGACGTGGTAGTTACAGTTTCAGGAGTTCTTGTGGATGTAGCAGTAGATGGAGTCAGAGTTGATACTGCTGGTGTTGTTCCACCTGCTGAAGTTGTTCGAGCTTGAGATGATGTTGTTGCAAGTGTGCTTGATCCAGCAGTGGTAGTCATAGTTGTAGTTTGAACTGTTGCTGTGTTTGATGCAGTGGGTGAAGATGTGGTTGTTAATGCTGAAGTTGTTGCTCTGGTACTTATAGGCACTACAGTAGGGGTGTTTTCAGTTGTACTCGTTGTAGAAGCTGTAGTTCTTGCAGAAGTTGTAGTTACAGTTTCAGGAGTTCTTGTGGATGTAGCAGTAGATGGAGTCATAGTTGATACTGCTGGTGTTGTTCCAGCTGTTGAAGATTTTAGAGCTTGAGAAGATGTTGATGCAAGTGTGCTTGATCCAGCAGTGGTAGTCATAGTTGTAGTTTGAACTGTTGCTGTGGTTGATGCAGTGGGTGAAGATATGGATGTGAATGCTGGGGTTGTTGCTCTGGTACTTGTAGGCACTACAGTGGAGGTGCTTTCAGTTGTACTTGTTGGAGAAACTGTAGTTCTTGCAGAAGTTGTAGTTACAGTTTCAGAAGTTCTCGTGGATGTAGCAGTAGATGGAGTCATAGTTGACACTGCTGGTGTTGTTCCAGCAGTTGAAGTTGTTAGAGCTTGAGGAGATGTTGATGCAAGTGTGCTTGATGCAGAAATTGTCGCCATTGTTGTAGTTTGAACTGTTGCTGTGGTT
Source organism: Salminus brasiliensis (assembly GCF_030463535.1). NCBI lineage: Eukaryota > Metazoa > Chordata > Actinopteri > Characiformes > Bryconidae > Salminus > Salminus brasiliensis. Next base: position 60,085,143 of record NC_132879.1, read on the forward strand.
GATGAGGTGGGTGAAGATATGGTTGTTAATGCTGGTGTTGTTGCTCTGGTATCTGTAGGCACTACAGTAGCGGTTCTTTCAGTTGTACTTGTTGGAGAAGCTGTAGTGCTTGCAGAAGTTGTAGTTACAGTTTCAGAAGATCTCATGGATGTAGCAGTAGTTGGAGTCGTAGTTGATACTGCTAGTGTTGTTCCAGCTGTTGAAGTTGTTAGAGTTTTGGAAGATATTGTTGCAGGTGTGCTTGATCCAGCAGTGGTAGTCATAGTTGTAGTTTGAACTGTTGCTGTGGTTGATGCAGTGGGTGAAGATGTGGTTGTTAATGCTGGAGTTGTTGCTCTGGTACTTGTAGGCACTACAGTAGGGGTGCTTTCAGTTGTACTTGTTGTAGAAGCTGTAGTGCTTGCAGAAGTTGTAGTTACAGTTTTAGGAGTTCTACTGGACGTAGCAGTAGTTGGAGTCGTAGTTGATACTGCTGGTGTTGTTCCAGCAGTTGAAGTTGTTAGAGCTTGAGAAGATGTTGTTGCAAGTGTGCTTGATCCAGCAGTGGTAGTCATAGTTGTAGTTTGAACTCTTGCTGTGGTTGATGCAGTGGGTGAAGATGTGGTTGATAATGCTGGCGTTGTTGCTCTGGTACTTGTAGGCACTACAGTGGAGGTGCTTTCAGTTATACTTGTTTGAGAAGCTGTAGTGCTTGCAGAAGTTGTAAGTAAAGTTTCAGGAGGTTTTGTGGATGTAGCAGTAGATGGAGTCGTAGTTGATACTGCTGGTGTTGTCCCAGCTGTTGAAGATGTTAGAGCTTGAGATGTTGTTGCAAGTGTGCTTGATCCAGCAGTGGTAGTCATAGTTGTAGTTTGAACTGTTGCTGTGGTTGATCCAGTTGGTGAAGATGTGGTTGTTAATGCTGGCGTTGTTGCTCTGGTACTTGTAGGCACTACAGTGGAGGTGCTTTCAGTTGTACTTGATGGAGAAGATGTAGTGCTTGCAGACGTTGTAGTTACAGTTTCAGGAGTTCTTGTGGATGTAGCAGTAGATGGAGTCATAGATGATACTGCTAGTGTTGTTCCAGCAGTTGAAGTTGTTGGAGCTTGAGAAGATGTTGTTGCAAGTGTGCTTGATCCAGCAGTGGTAGTCATAGTTGTAGTTTGAACTGTTGCTGTGGTTGATGCAGTGGGTGAAGATGTGGTTGCTAATGCTGAAGTTCTTGCTCTGGTACTTGTATGCACTACAGTAGAGGTGCTTTCAGTTGTACTTGTTAGAGAAGCTGTAGTGCTTGCAGACGTGGTAGTTACAGTTTCAGGAGTTCTTGTGGATGTAGCAGTAGTTGGAGTCAGAGTTGATACTGCTGGTGTTGTTGCTGCAGTTGCAGTTAGAGCTTGAGTAGATGTTGTGGCAGGTGTGCTTGATCCAGCAGTGCTCGTCATAGTTGTCGTTTCAGCTGTTGCTGTGGTTGTTGCAGTTGGTGAAGATGTTGTTGTTAATGCTGGCGTTGTTGCTCTGGTACTTGTAGGCACTACAGTAGAGGTGCTTTCAGTTGTACGTGTTGGAGAAGCTGTAGTGCTTGCAGAAGTTGTAGTTACAGTTTCAGAAGTTCTCGTGGATGTAGCAGTAGTTGGAGTCGTAGATGATACTGCTAGTGTTGTTCCAGCTGTTGAAGTTGTTAGAGCTTGAGAAGATGTTGATGCAAGTGTGCTTGATCCAGCAGTGGTCGCCATAGTTGTAGTTTGAACTGTTGCTGTGTTTGATCCAGTTGGTGAAGATGTGGTTGTTAATGCTGGCGTTGTTGCTCTGGTATTTGTTGGCACTACAGTAGAGGTGCTTTCAGTTGTACTTGTTAGAGAAGCTGTAGTGCTTGCAGACGTGGTAGTTACAGTTTCAGGAGTTCTTATGGATGTAGCAGTAGTTGGAGTCAGAGTTGATACTGCTGGTGTTGTTGCTGCAGTTGAAGTTAGAGCTTGAGAAGATGTTGTGGCAGGTGTGCTTGATCCAGCAGTGGTCGTCATAGTTGTCGTTTCAGCTGTTGCTATGGTTGATGCAGTTGGTGAAGATGTGGTTGTTAATGCTGGCGTTGTTGCTCTGGTACTTGTAGGGACTACAGTGGAGGTGCTTTCAGTTGTACTTGTTGGAGAAGATGTAGTGCTTGCAAACGTTGTAGTTACAGTTTCAGGAGTTCTTGTGGATGTAGCAGTAGATGGAGTCAGAGTTGATACTGCTGGTGTTGTTGCTGCAGTTGAAGTTAGAGCTTGAGGAGATGTTGTGGCAGGTGTGCTTGATCCAGCAGTGGTCGTCATAGTTGTCGTTTCAGCTGTTGCTGTGGTTGATGCAGTTGGTGAAGATGTGGTTGTTAATGCTTGCGTTCTTGCTCTGGTACTTGTACGCTCTACAGTGGAGGTGCTTTCAGTTGTACTTGTTGGAGAAGATGTAGTGCTTGCAGAAGTTGTAGTTACAGTTTCAGGAGTTCTCGTGGATGTAGCAGTAGATGGAGTCGTAGTTGACACTGCTGGTGTTGTTCCAGCAGTTGAAGTTGTTAGAGCTTGAGAAGATGTTGATTCAAGTGTGCTTGATGCAGAAATGGTCGCCATTGTTGTAGTTTGAACTGTTGCTGTGTTTGATCCAGTTGGTGAAGATGTGGTTGTTAATGCTGGCGTTGTTACTCTGGTACTTGTAGGCACTACAGTAGAGGTGTTTTCAGTTGTACTTGTTAGAGAAGCTGTAGTTCTTGCAGAAGTTGTAGTTACAGTTTCAGGAGTTCTTGTGGATGTAGCAGTAGATGGAGTCGTAGTTGATACTGCTGGTGTTGTTCCAGCTGTTGAAGATTTTAGAGCTTCAGAAGATGTTGATGCAAGTGTGCTTGATCCAGCAGTGGTAGTCATAGTTGTAGTTTCAGCTGTTGCTATGGTTGATGCAGTGGGTGAAGATGTGGTTGTTAATGCTGGCGTTGTTGCTCTGGTGCTTGTAGGCACTACAGTGGAGGTGCTTTCAGTTGTACTTGTTTGAGAAGATGTAGTGTTTGCAGACGTTGTAGTTACAGTTTCAGGAGTTCTTGTGGATGTGGCAGTAGAGGGAGTCGTAGATGATACTGCTAGTGTAGTTCCAGCTGTTAAAGTTGTTAGAGTTTTAGAAGATATTGTTGCAGGTGTGCTTGATCCAGCAGTGGTAGTCATAGTTGTAGTTTCAGCTGTTGCTATGGTTGATGCAGTGGGTGAAGATGTGGTTGTTAATGCTGGCGTTGTTGCTCTGGTACTTGTAGGCACTACAGTAGAGGTGCTTTCAGGTGTACTTGTTGTAGAAGATGTAGTGCTTGCAGACGTTGTAGTTACAGTTTCAGGAGTTCTTGTGGATGTAGCAGTAGATGGAGTCGTAGTTGATACTGCTGGTGTTTTTCCAGCAGTTGAATGTGTTAGAGCTTGAGGAGATGTTGTTGCAAGTGTGCTTGATCCAGCAGTGGTAGTCATAGTTGTAGTTTGAACTGTTGCTGTGGTTGATCCAGTTGGTGAAGATGTGGTTGTTATTGCTGGCATTGTTGCTCTGGTACTTGTTGGCACTACAGTAGAGGTGCTTTCAGTTGTACTTGTTAGAGAAGCTGTAGTGCTTGCAGAAGTTGTAGTTACAGTTTCAGAAGTTCTTGTGGATGTAGCAGTAGTTGGAGTCGTAGATGACACTGCTAGTGTTGTTCCAGCTGTTGAAGTTGTTAGAGCTTGAGAAGATGTTGATGCAAGTGTGCTTGATCCAGCAGTGGTCGCCATTGTTGTAGTTTGAACTGTTGCTGTGGTTGATGCAGTGGGTGAAGATGTGGTTGTTAATGCTGGCGTTGTTGCTCTGGTACTTGTAGGCACTACAGTAGAGGTGCTTTCAGTTGTACTTGTTAGAGATGCTGTAGTGCTTGCAGACGTGGTAGTTACAGTTTCAGGAGTTCTTGTGGATGTAGCAGTAGATGGAGTCAGAGTTGATACTGCTGGTGTTGTTCCACCTGCTGAAGTTGTTCGAGCTTGAGATGATGTTGTTGCAAGTGTGCTTGATCCAGCAGTGGTAGTCATAGTTGTAGTTTGAACTGTTGCTGTGTTTGATGCAGTGGGTGAAGATGTGGTTGTTAATGCTGAAGTTGTTGCTCTGGTACTTATAGGCACTACAGTAGGGGTGTTTTCAGTTGTACTCGTTGTAGAAGCTGTAGTTCTTGCAGAAGTTGTAGTTACAGTTTCAGGAGTTCTCGTGGATGTAGCAGTAGATGGAGTCATAGTTGATACTGCTGGTGTTGTTCCAGCTGTTGAAGATTTTAGAGCTTGAGAAGATGTTGATGCAAGTGTGCTTGATCCAGCAGTGGTAGTCATAGTTGTAGTTTGAACTGTTGCTGTGGTTGATGCAGTGGGTGAAGATATGGATGTGAATGCTGGGGTTGTTGCTCTGGTACTTGTAGGCACTACAGTGGAGGTGCTTTCAGTTGTACTTGTTGGAGAAACTGTAGTACTTGCAGAAGTTGTAGTTACAGTTTCAGAAGTTCTCGTGGATGTAGCAGTAGATGGAGTCATAGTTGACACTGCTGGTGTTGTTCCAGCAGTTGAAGTTGTTAGAGCTTGAGGAGATGTTGATGCAAGTGTGCTTGATGCAGAAATTGTCGCCGTTGTTGTAGTTTGAACTGTTGCTGTGGTTGATGAGGTGGGTGAAGATATGGTTGTTAATGCTGGTGTTGTTGCTCTGGTATCTGTAGGCACTACAGTAGCGGTTCTTTCAGTTGTACTTGTTGGAGAAGCTGTAGTGCTTGCAGAAGTTGTAGTTACAGTTTCAGAAGATCTCATGGATGTAGCAGTAGTTGGAGTCGTAGTTGATACTGCTAGTGTTGTTCCAGCTGTTGAAGTTGTTAGAGTTTTGGAAGATATTGTTGCAGGTGTGCTTGATCCAGCAGTGGTAGTCATAGTTGTAGTTTGAACTGTTGCTGTGGTTGATGCAGTGGGTGAAGATGTGGTTGTTAATGCTGGAGTTGTTGCTCTGGTACTTGTAGGCACTACAGTAGGGGTGCTTTCAGTTGTACTTGTTGTAGAAGCTGTAGTGCTTGCAGAAGTTGTAGTTACAGTTTCAGGAGTTCTACTGGACGTAGCAGTAGTTGGAGTCGTAGTTGATACTGCTGGTGTTGTTCCAGCAGTTGAAGTTGTTAGAGCTTGAGAAGATGTTGTTGCAAGTGTGCTTGATCCAGCAGTGGTAGTCATAGTTGTAGTTTGAACTCTTGCTGTGGTTGATGCAGTGGGTGAAGATGTGGTTGATAATGCTGGCGTTGTTGCTCTGGGACTTGTAGGCACTACAGTGGAGGTGCTTTCAGTTATACTTGTTTGAGAAGCTGTAGTGCTTGCAGAAGTTGTAAGTAAAGTTTCAGGAGGTTTTGTGGATGTAGCAGTAGATGGAGTCGTAGTTGATACTGCTGGTGTTGTCCCAGCTGTTGAAGATGTTAGAGCTTGAGATGTTGTTGCAAGTGTGCTTGATCCAGCAGTGTTCGTCATAGTTGTAGTTTGAACTGTTGCTGTGGTTGATCCAGTTGGTGAAGATGTGGTTGTTAATGCTGGCGTTGTTGCTCTGGTACTTGTAGGCACTACAGTGGAGGTGCTTTCAGTTGTACTTGATGGAGAAGATGTAGTGCTTGCAGACGTTGTAGTTACAGTTTCAGGAGTTCTTGTGGATGTAGCAGTAGATGGAGTCATAGATGATACTGCTAGTGTTGTTCCAGCAGTTGAAGTTGTTGGAGCTTGAGAAGATGTTGTTGCAAGTGTGCTTGATCCAGCAGTGGTAGTCATAGTTGTAGTTTGAACTGTTGCTGTGGTTGATGCAGTGGGTGAAGATGTGGTTGCTAATGCTGAAGTTCTTGCTCTGGTACTTGTATGCACTACAGTAGAGGTGCTTTCAGTTGTACTTGTTAGAGAAGCTGTAGTGCTTGCAGACGTGGTAGTTACAGTTTCAGGAGTTCTTGTGGATGTAGCAGTAGTTGGAGTCAGAGTTGATACTGCTGGTGTTGTTGCTGCAGTTGCAGTTAGAGCTTGAGTAGATGTTGTGGCAGGTGTGCTTGATCCAGCAGTGCTCGTCATAGTTGTCGTTTCAGCTGTTGCTGTGGTTGTTGCAGTTGGTGAAGATGTTGTTGTTAATGCTGGCGTTGTTGCTCTGGTACTTGTAGGCACTACAGTAGAGGTGCTTTCAGTTGTACGTGTTGGAGAAGCTGTAGTGCTTGCAGAAGTTGTAGTTACAGTTTCAGAAGTTCTCGTGGATGTAGCAGTAGTTGGAGTCGTAGATGATACTGCTAGTGTTGTTCCAGCTGTTGAAGTTGTTAGAGCTTGAGAAGATGTTGATGCAAGTGTGCTTGATCCAGCAGTGGTCGCCATAGTTGTAGTTTGAACTGTTGCTGTGTTTGATCCAGTTGGTGAAGATGTGGTTGTTAATGCTGGCGTTGTTGCTCTGGTATTTGTTGGCACTACAGTAGAGGTGCTTTCAGTTGTACTTGTTAGAGAAGCTGTAGTGCTTGCAGACGTGGTAGTTACAGTTTCAGGAGTTCTTATGGATGTAGCAGTAGTTGGAGTCAGAGTTGATACTGCTGGTGTTGTTGCTGCAGTTGAAGTTAGAGCTTGAGGAGATGTTGTGGCAGGTGTGCTTGATCCAGCAGTGGTCGTCATAGTTGTCGTTTCAGCTGTTGCTATGGTTGATGCAGTTGGTGAAGATGTGGTTGTTAATGCTGGCGTTGTTGCTCTGGTACTTGAAGGGACTACAGTGGAGGTGCTTTCAGTTGTACTTGTTGGAGAAGATGTAGTGCTTGCAAACGTTGTAGTTACAGTTTCAGGAGTTCTTGTGGATGTAGCAGTAGATGGAGTCAGAGTTGATACTGCTGGTGTTGTTGCTGCAGTTGAAGTTAGAGCTTGAGGAGATGTTGTGGCAGGTGTGCTTGATCCAGCAGTGGTCGTCATAGTTGTCGTTTCAGCTGTTGCTGTGGTTGATGCAGTTGGTGAAGATGTGGTTGTTAATGCTTGCGTTCTTGCTCTGGTACTTGTACGCTCTACAGTGGAGGTGCTTTCAGTTGTACTTGTTGGAGAAGATGTAGTGCTTGCAGAAGTTGTAGTTACAGTTTCAGGAGTTCTCGTGGATGTAGCAGTAGATGGAGTCGTAGTTGACACTGCTGGTGTTGTTCCAGCAGTTGAAGTTGTTAGAGCTTGAGAAGATGTTGATTCAAGTGTGCTTGATGCAGAAATGGTCGCCATTGTTGTAGTTTGAACTGTTGCTGTGTTTGATCCAGTTGGTGAAGATGTGGTTGTTAATGCTGGCGTTGTTACTCTGGTACTTGTAGGCACTACAGTAGAGGTGTTTTCAGTTGTACTTGTTAGAGAAGCTGTAGTTCTTGCAGAAGTTGTAGTTACAGTTTCAGGAGTTCTTGTGGATGTAGCAGTAGATGGAGTCGTAGTTGATACTGCTGGTGTTGTTCCAGCTGTTGAAGATTTTAGAGCTTCAGAAGATGTTGATGCAAGTGTGCTTGATCCAGCAGTGGTAGTCATAGTTGTAGTTTCAGCTGTTGCTATGGTTGATGCAGTGGGTGAAGATGTGGTTGTTAATGCTGGCGTTGTTGCTCTGGTACTTGTTGGCACTACAGTGGGGGTGCTTTCAGTTGTTCTTGTTTTAGAAGATGTAGTGCTTGCAGAAGTTGTAGTTACAGTTTCAGAAGTTCTCGTGGATGTAGCAGTAGTTGGAGTCGTAGATGATACTGCTAGTGTTGTTCCAGCAGTTGAAGTTTTTAGAGCTTGAGAAGATGTTGATGGAAGTGTGCTTGATCCAGCAGTGGTCGCCATAGTTGTAGTTTGAACTGTTGCTGTGTTTGATCCAGTTGGTGAAGATGTGGTTGTTAATGCTGGCGTTGTTGCTCTGGTATTTGTTGGCACTACAGTAGAGGTGCTTTCAGTTGTACTTGTTAGAGAAGCTGTAGTGCTTGCAGACGTGGTAGTTACAGTTTCAGGAGTTCTTATGGATGTAGCAGTAGTTGGAGTCAGAGTTGATACTGCTGGTGTTGTTGCTGCAGTTAAAGTTAGAGCTTGAGGAGATGTTGTGGCAGGTGTGCTTGATCCAGCAGTGGTCGTCATAGTTTTCGTTTCAGCTGTTGCTGTGGTTGATGCAGTTGGTGAAGATGTGGTTGTTAATGCTGGCGTTGTTGCTCTGGTACTTGTAGGCACTACAGTGGGGGTGCTTTCAGTTGTTCTTGTTGTAGAAGCTGTAGTGCTTGCAGAAGTTGTAGTTACAGTTTCAGGAGTTCTCGTGGATGTAGCAGTAGATGGAGTCGTAGTTGACACTGCTGGTGTTGTTCCAGCAGTTGAAGTTGTTAGAGCTTGAGAAGATGTTGATGCAAGTGTGCTTGATGCAGAAATGGTCGCCATTGTTGTAGTTTGAACTGTTGCTGTGGTTGATGCAGTGGGTGAAGATGTGGTTGTTAATGCTGGCGTTGTTGCTCTGGTACTTGTAGGCACTACAGTAGAGGTTCTTTCAGTTGTACTTGTTGGAGAAGCTGTAGTGCTTGCAGAAGTTGTAGTTACAGTTTCAGAAGTTCTCGTGGATGTAGCAGTAGTTGGAGTCGTAGATGACACTGCTAGTGTTGTTCCAGCTGTTGAAGTTGTTAGAGCTTGAGAAGATGTTGATGGAAGTGTGCTTGATCCAGCAGTGGTCGCCATAGTTGTAGTTTGAACTGTTGCTGTGGTTGATCCAGTTGGTGAAGATGTGGTTGTTAATGCTGGCGTTGTTGCTCTGGTACTTGTAGGCACTACAGTAGAGGTGCTTTCAGTTGTTCTTGTTGTAGAAGCTGTAGTGCTTGCAGAAGTTGTAGTTACAGTTTCAGGAGTTCTCGTGGATGTAGCAGTAGATGGAGTCGTAGTTGACACTGCTGGTGTTGTTCCAGCAGTTGAAGTTGTTAGAGCTTGAGAAGATGTTGATGCAAGTGTGCTTGATGCAGAAATGGTCGCCATTGTTGTAGTTTGAACTGTTGCTGTGGTTGATGCAGTGGGTGAAGATGTGGTTGTTAATGCTGGCGTTGTTGCTCTGGTACTTGTAGGCACTACAGTAGAGGTTCTTTCAGTTGTACTTGTTGGAGAAGCTGTAGTGCTTGCAGAAGTTGTAGTTACAGTTTCAGAAGTTCTCGTGGATGTAGCAGTAGTTGGAGTCGTAGATGACACTGCTAGTGTTGTTCCAGCTGTTGAAGTTGTTAGAGCTTGAGAAGATGTTGATGGAAGTGTGCTTGATCCAGCAGTGGTCGCCATAGTTGTAGTTTGAACTGTTGCTGTGGTTGATCCAGTTGGTGAAGATGTGGTTGTTAATGCTGGCGTTGTTGCTCTGGTACTTGTAGGCACTACAGTAGAGGTGCTTTCAGTTGTACTTGTTTGAGAAGATGTAGTGTTTGCAGACGTTGTAGTTACAGTTTCAGGAGTTCTTGTGGATGTGGCAGTAGATGGAGTCGTAGATGATACTGCTAGTGTAGTTCCAGCTGTTAAAGTTGTTAGAGTTTTAGAAGATATTGTTGCAGGTGAGCTTGATCCAGCAGATGTAGTCATAGTTGTAGTTTTAGCTGTTGCTATGGTTGATGCAGTGGGTGAAGATGTGGTTGTTAATGCTGGCGTTGTTGCTCTGGTACTTGTAGGCACTACAGTAGAGGTGCTTTCAGGTGTACTTGTTGTAGAAGATGTAGTGCTTGCAGACGTTGTAGTTACAGTTTCAGGAGTTCTTGTGGATGTAGCAGTAGATGGAGTCGTAGTTGATACTGCTGGTGTTTTTCCAGCAGTTGAATGTGTTAGAGCTTGAGGAGATGTTGTTGCAAGTGTGCTTGATCCAGCAGGGGTCGTCATAGTTGTAGTTTGAACTGTTGCTGTGGTTGATCCAGTTGGTGAAGATGTGGTTGTTAATGCTGGCGTTGTTGCTCTGGTACTTGTAGGCACTACAGTAGAGGTGCTTTCAGTTGTACTTGTTTGAGAAGATGTAGTGCTTGCAGACGTTGTAGTTACAGTTTCAGGAGTTCTTGTGGATGTGGCAGTAGATGGAGTCGTAGTTGATACTGCTGGTGTTTTTCCAGCTGTTGAAGTTGTTGGAGCTTGAGAAGATGTTGTTGCAAGTGTGCTTGATCCAGCAGTGGTAGTCATAGTTGTAGTTTGAACTGTTGCTGTGGTTGATGCAGTTGATGAAGATGTGGTTGTTAATGCTGGCGTTGTTGCTCTGGTACTTGTAGGCACTACAGTAGAGGTGCTTTCAGTTGTACTTGTTAGAGAAGCTGTAGTGTTTGCAGACGTGGTAGTTACAGTTTCAGGAGTTCTTGTGGATGTAGCAGTAGTTGGAGTCAGAGTTGATACTGCTGGTGTTGTTGCTGCAGTTGAAGTTAGAGCTTGAGGAGATGTTGTGGCAGGTGTGCTTGATCCAGCAGTGGTCGTCATAGTTGTCGTTTCAGCTGTTGCTGTGGTTGATGCAGTTGGTGAAGATGTGGTTGTTAATGCTGGCGTTGTTGCTCTGGTACTTGTAGGGACTACAGTGGAGGTGCTTTCAGTTGTACTTGTTGGAGAAGATGTAGTGCTTGCAAACGTTGTAGTTACAGTTTCAGGAGTTCTTGTGGATGTAGCAGTAGATGGAGTCAGAGTTGATACTGCTGGTGTTGTTGCTGCAGTTGAAGTTAGAGCTTGAGGAGATGTTGTGGCAGGTGTGCTTGATCCAGCAGTGGTCGTCATAGTTGTCGTTTCAGCTGTTGCTGTGGTTGATGCAGTTGGTGAAGATGTGGTTGTTAATGCTTGCGTTCTTGCTCTGGTACTTGTACGCTCTACAGTGGAGGTGCTTTCAGTTGTACTTGTTGGAGAAGATGTAGTGCTTGCAGAAGTTGTAGTTACAGTTTCAGGAGTTCTCGTGGATGTAGCAGTAGATGGAGTCGTAGTTGACACTGCTGGTGTTGTTCCAGCAGTTGAAGTTGTTAGAGCTTGAGAAGATGTTGATTCAAGTGTGCTTGATGCAGAAATGGTCGCCATTGTTGTAGTTTGAACTGTTGCTGTGTTTGATCCAGTTGGTGAAGATGTGGTTGTTAATGCTGGCGTTGTTACTCTGGTACTTGTAGGCACTACAGTGTAGGTGCTTTCAGTTGTATTTGTTGTAGAAGCTGTAGTTCTTGCAGAAGTTGTAGTTACAGTTTCAGGAGTTCTTGTGGATGTAGCAGTAGATGGAGTCGTAGTTGATACTGCTGGTGTTGTTCCAGCTGTTGAAGATTTTAGAGCTTCAGAAGATGTTGATGCAAGTGTGCTTGATCCAGCAGTGGTAGTCATAGTTGTAGTTTCAGCTGTTGCTATGGTTGATGCAGTGGGTGAAGATGTGGTTGTTAATGCTGGCGTTGTTGCTCTGGTACTTGTTGGCACTACAGTGGGGGTGCTTTCAGTTGTTCTTGTTTTAGAAGCTGTAGTGCTTGCAGAAGTTGTAGTTACAGTTTCAGGAGTTCTCGTGGATGTAGCAGTAGATGGAGTCAGAGTTGATACTGCTGGTGTTGTTCCAGCAGTTGAAGATGTTAGAGCTTGAGGAGATGTTGCAGGTGTGCTTGATCCAGCAGTGGTCGCCATAGTTGTAGTTTGAACTGTTGCTGTGGTTGATGCAGTGGCTGAAGATGTGGTTGTTAATGCTGGCGTTGTTGCTCTGGTACTTGTAGGCACTACAGTGGAGGTGCTTTCAGTTGTACTTGTTGGAGAAGCTGTAGTTCTTGCAGAAGTTGTAGTTACAGTTTCAGTAGTTCTTGTGGATGTAGCAGTAGATGGAGTCGTAGTTGATACTGCTGGTGTTGTTCCAGCTGTTGAAGATTTTAGAGCTTCAGAAGATGTTGATGCAAGTGTGCTTGATCCAGCAGTGGTAGTCATAGGTGTAGTTTCAGCTGTTGCTATGGTTGATGCAGTGGGTGAAGATGTGGTTGTTAATGCTGGCGTTGTTGCTCTGGTACTTGTTGGCACTACAGTGGGGGTGCTTTCAGTTGTTCTTGTTTTAGAAGCTGTAGTGCTTGCAGAAGTTGTAGTTACAGTTTCAGGAGTTCTTGTGGATGTAGCAGTAGATGGAGTCGTAGTTGACACTGCTGGTGTTGTTCCAGCTGTTGAAGATTTTAGAGCTTGAGAAGATGTTGATTCAAGTGTGCTTGATGCAGAAATGGTCGCCATTGTTGTAGTTTGAACTGTTGCTGTGGTTGATGCAGTGGGTGAAGATGTGGTTGTTAATGCTGGCGTTGTTGCTCTGGTACTTGTTGGCACTACAGTGGAGGTGCTTTCAGTTGTACTTGTTAGAGAAGCTGTAGTGCTTGCAGACGTGGTAGTTACAGTTTCAGGAGTTCTTATGGATGTAGCAGTAGTTGGAGTCAGAGTTGATACTGCTGGTGTTGTTGCTGCAGTTAAAGTTAGAGCTTGAGGAGATGTTGTGGCAGGTGTGCTTGATCCAGCAGTGGTCGTCATAGTTGTCGTTTCAGCTGTTGCTGTGGTTGATGCAGTTGGTGAAGATGTGGTTTTTAATGCTGGCGTTGTTGCTCTGGTACTTGTAGGCACTACAGTGTAGGTGCTTTCAGTTGTACTTGTTGTGGAAGCATTAGTTCTTGCAGAAGTTGTAGTTACAGTTTCAGGAGTTCTTGTGGATGTAGCAGTAGATGGAGTCGTAGTTGATACTGCTGGTGTTGTTCCAGCTGTTGAAGATTTTAGAGCTTCAGAAGATGTTGATGCAAGTGTGCTTGATCCAGCAGTGGTAGTCATAGTTGTAGTTTCAGCTGTTGCTATGGTTGATGCAGTGGGTGAAGATGTGGTTGTTAATGCTGGCGTTGTTGCTCTGGTACTTGTTGGCACTACAGTGGGGGTGCTTTCAGTTGTTCTTGTTTTAGAAGCTGTAGTGCTTGCAGAAGTTATAGTTACAGTTTCAGGAGTTCTCGTGGATGTAGCAGTAGATGGAGTCAGAGTTGATACTGCTGGTGTTGTTCCAGCAGTTGAAGATGTTAGAGCTTGAGGAGAAGTTGCAGGTGTGCTTGATCCAGCAGTGGTCGCCATAGTTGTAGTTTGAACTGTTGCTGTGGTTGATGCAGTGGGTGAAGATGTGGTTGTTAATGCTTGCGTTGTTGCTCTGGTACTTGTAGGCACTACAGTGGGGGTGCTTTCAGTTGTTCTTGTTGTAGAAGCTGTAATGCTTGCAGAAGTTGTAGTTACAGTTTCAGGAGTTCTCGTGGATGTAGCAGTAGATGGAGTCGTAGTTGACACTGCTGGTGTTGTTCCAGCAGTTGAAGTTGTTAGAGCTTGAGAAGATGTTGATGCAAGTGTGCTTGATCCAGCAGTGGTCGCCATTGTTGTAGTTTGAACTGTTGCTGTGGTTGATGCAGTGGGTGAAGATGTGGTTGTTAATGCTGGCGTTATTGCTCTGGTACTTGTAGGCACTACAGTGGGGGTGCTTTCAGTTGTTCTTGTTGTAGAAGCTGTAGTGCTTGCAGAAGTTGTAGTTACAGTTTCAGAAGTTCTCGTGGATGTAGCAGTAGTTGGAGTCGTAGATGACACTGCTAGTGTTGTTCCAGCAGTTGAAGTTTTTAGAGCTTGAGAAGATGTTGATGGAAGTGTGCTTGATCCAGCAGTGGTCGCCATAGTTGTAGTTTGAACTGTTGCTGTGTTTGATCCAGTTGGTGAAGATGTGGTTGTTAATGCTGGCATTGTTGCTCTGGTATTTGTATGCACTACAGTAGAGGTGCCTTTAGTTGTACTTGTTAGAGAAGCTGTAGTGCTTGCAGACGTGGTAGTTACAGTTTCAGGAGTTCTTATGGATGTAGCAGTAGTTGGAGTCAGAGTTGATACTGCTGGTGTTGTTGCTGCAGTTGAAGTTAGAGCTTGAGGAGATGTTGTGGCAGGTGTGCTTGATCCAGCAGTGGTCGTCATAGTTGTCGTTTCAGCTGTTGCTGTGGTTGATGCAGTTGGTGAAGATTTGTTTGTTAATGCTGGCGTTCTTGCTCTGGTACTTGTAGGCACTACAGTGTACGTGCTTTCAGTTGTACTTGTTGTGGAAGCTGTAGTTCTTGCAGAAGTTGTAGTTACAGTTTCAGGAGTTCTTGTGGATGTAGCAGTAGATGGAGTCGTAGTTGATACTGCTGGTGTTGTTCCAGCTGTTGAAGATTTTAGAGCTTCAGAAGATGTTGATGCAAGTGTGCTTGATCCAGCAGTGGTAGTCATAGTTGTAGTTTCAGCTGTTGCTATGGTTGATGCAGTGGGTGAAGATGTGGTTGTTAATGCTGGCGTTGTTGCTCTAGTACTTGTTGGCACTACAGTGGGGGTGCTTTCAGTTGTTCTTGTTTTAGAAGCTGTAGTGCTTGCAGAAGTTGTAGTTACAGTTTCAGGAGTTCTCGTGGATGTAGCAGTAGATGGAGTCAGAGTTGATACTGCTGGTGTTGTTCCAGCAGTTGAAGATGTTAGAGCTTGAGGAGAAGTTGCAGGTGTGTTTGATCCAGCAGTGGTCGCCATAGTTGTAGTTTGAACTGTTGCTGTGGTTGATGCAGTGGGTGAAGATGTGGTTGTTAATGCTGGCGTTGTTGCTCTGGTACTTGTAGGCACTACAGTGGGGGTGCTTTCAGTTGTTCTTGTTGTAGAAGCTGTAATGCTTGCAGAAGTTGTAGTTACAGTTTCAGGAGTTCTCGTGGATGTAGCAGTAGATGGAGTCGTAGTTGACACTGCTGGTGTTGTTCCAGCAGTTGAAGTTGTTAGAGCTTGAGAAGATGTTGATGAAAGTGTGCTTGATCCAGCAGTGGTCGCCATTGTTGTAGTTTGAACTGTTGCTGTGGTTGATGCAGTGGGTGAAGATGTGGTTGTTAATGCTGGCGTTGTTGCTCTGGTACTTGTAGGCACTACAGTAGAGGTGCTTTCAGTTGTACTTGTTAGAGAAGCTGTAGTGCTTGCAGACGTGGTAGTTACAGTTTCAGGAGTTCTTGTGGATGTAGCAGTAGATGGAGTCAGAGTTGATACTACTGCTGTTGTTCCACCTGCTGAAGTTGTTCGAGCTTGAGAAGATGTTGTTGAAAGTGTGCTTGATCCAGCAGTGGTAGTCATAGTTGTAGTTTGAACTGTTGCTGTGGTTGATGCAGTTGGTGAAGATGTGGTTGTTAATGCTGGCGTTGTTGCTCTGGTACTTGTAGGCACTACAGTGGAGGTGCTTTCAGTTGTACTTGTTGGAGAAACTGTAGTGCTTGCAGAAGTTGTAGTTACAGTTTCAGGAGTTCTACTGGACGTAGCAGTAGTTGGAGTTGTAGTTGATACTGCTGGTGTTGTTCCAGCAGTTGAAGTTGTTAGAGCTTGAGAAGATGTTGTTGCAAGTGTGCTTGATCCAGCAGTGGTAGTCATAGTTGTAGTTTGAACTGTTGCTGTGGTTGATGCAGTGGGTGAAGATGTGGTTGATAATGCTGGCGTTGTTGCTCTGGTACTTGTAGGGACTACAGTGGAGGTGCTTTCAGTTATACTTGTTTGAGAAGGTGTAGTTCTTGCAGAAGTTGTAATTAAAGTTTCAGGAGGTTTTGTGGATGTAGCAGTAGATGGAGTCGTAGTTGATACTGCTAGTGTTGTTCCAGCAGTTGAAGTTGTTAGAGCTTGAGAAGATGTTGATGCAAGTGTGCTTGATCCAGCAGTGGTCGCCATAGTTGTAGTTTGAACTGTTGCTGTGTTTGATCCAGTTGGTGAAGATGTGGTTGTTAATGCTGGCGTTGTTGCTCTGGTATTTGTTGGCACTACAGTAGAGGTGCTTTCAGTTGTACTTGTTAGAGAAGCTGTAGTGCTTGCAGAAGTTGTAGTTACAGTTTCAGGAGTTCTCGTGGATGTAGCTGTAGATGGAGTCATAGTTGACACTGCTGATGTTGTTCCACCTGCTGAAGTTGTTCGAGCTTGAGAAGATGTTGTTGCAAGTGTGCTTGATCCAGCAGTGGTAGTCATAGTTGTAGTTTCAGCTGTTGCTATGGTTGATGCAGTGGGTGAAGATGTGGTTGTTAATGCTGGCGTTGTTGCTCTGGTACTTGTTGGCACTACAGTGGGGGTGCTTTCAGTTGTTCTTGTTTTAGAAGCTGTAGTGCTTGCAGAAGTTGTAGTTACAGTTTCAGGAGTTCTCGTGGATGTAGCAGTAGATGGAGTCAGAGATGATACTGCTGGTGTTGTTCCAGCAGTTGAAGATGTTAGAGCTTGAGGAGAAGTAGCAGGTGTGCTTGATCCAGCAGTGGTCGCCATAGTTGTAGTTTGAACTGTTGCTGTGGTTGATGCAGTGGGTGAAGATGTGGTTGTTAATGCTTGCGTTGTTGCTCTGGTACTTGTAGGCACTACAGTGGGGGTGCTTTCAGTTGTTCTTGTTGTAGAAGCTGTAATGCTTGCAGAAGTTGTAGTTACAGTTTCAGGAGTTCTCGTGGATGTAGCAGTAGATGGAGTCGTAGTTGACACTGCTGGTGTTGTTCCAGCAGTTGAAGTTGTTAGAGCTTGAGAAGATGTTGATGCAAGTGTGCTTGATCCAGCAGTGGTCGCCATTGTTGTAGTTTGAACTGTTGCTGTGGTTGATGCAGTGGGTGAAGATGTGGTTGTTAATGCTGGCGTTATTGCTCTGGTACTTGTAGGCACTACAGTGGGGGTGCTTTCAGTTGTTCTTGTTGTAGAAGCTGTAGTGCTTGCAGAAGTTGTAGTTACAGTTTCAGAAGTTCTCGTGGATGTAGCAGTAGTTGGAGTCGTAGATGATACTGCTAGTGTTGTTCCAGCAGTTGAAGTTTTTAGAGCTTGAGAAGATGTTGATGGAAGTGTGCTTGATCCAGCAGTGGTCGCCATAGTTGTAGTTTGAACTGTTGCTGTGTTTGATCCAGTTGGTGAAGATGTGGTTGTTAATGCTGGCGTTGTTGCTCTGGTATTTGTTGGTACTACAGTAGAGGTGCCTTTAGTTGTACTTGTTAGAGAAGCTGTAGTGCTTGCAGACGTGGTAGTTACAGTTTCAGGAGTTCTTATGGATGTAGCAGTAGTTGGAGTCAGAGTTGATACTGCTGGTGTTGTTGCTGCAGTTGAAGTTAGAGCTTGAGGAGATGTTGTGGCAGGTGTGCTTGATCCAGCAGTGGTCGTCATAGTTGTCGTTTCAGCTGTTGCTGTGGTTGATGCAGTTGGTGAAGATTTGTTTGTTAATGCTGGCGTTCTTGCTCTGGTACTTGTAGGCACTACAGTGTACGTGCTTTCAGTTGTACTTGTTGTGGAAGCTGTAGTTCTTGCAGAAGTTGTAGTTACAGTTTCAGGAGTTCTTGTGGATGTAGCAGTAGATGGAGTCGTAGTTGATACTGCTGGTGTTGTTCCAGCTGTTGAAGATTTTAGAGCTTCAGAAGATGTTGATGCAAGTGTGCTTGATCCAGCAGTGGTAGTCATAGTTGTAGTTTCAGCTGTTGCTATGGTTGATGCAGTGGGTGAAGATGTGGTTGTTAATGCTGGCGTTGTTGCTCTGGTACTTGTTGGCACTACAGTGGGGGTGCTTTCAGTTGTTCTTGTTTTAGAAGCTGTAGTGCTTGCAGAAGTTGTAGTTACAGTTTCAGGAGTTCTCGTGGATGTAGCAGTAGATGGAGTCAGAGTTGATACTGCTGGTGTTGTTCCAGCAGTTGAAGATGTTAGAGCTTGAGGAGAAGTTGCAGGTGTGTTTGATCCAGCAGTGGTCGCCATAGTTGTAGTTTGAACTGTTGCTGTGGTTGATGCAGTGGGTGAAGATGTGGTTGTTAATGCTGGCGTTGTTGCTCTGGTACTTGTAGGCACTACAGTGGGGGTGCTTTCAGTTGTTCTTGTTGTAGAAGCTGTAATGCTTGCAGAAGTTGTAGTTACAGTTTCAGGAGTTCTCGTGGATGTAGCAGTAGATGGAGTCGTAGTTGACACTGCTGGTGTTGTTCCAGCAGTTGAAGTTGTTAGAGCTTGAGAAGATGTTGATGAAAGTGTGCTTGATCCAGCAGTGGTAGTCATAGTTGTAGTTTGAACTGTTGCTGTGGTTGATGCAGTTGGTGAAGATGTGGTTGTTAATGCTGGCGTTGTTGCTCTGGTACTTGTAGGCACTACAGTGGAGGTGCTTTCAGTTGTACTTGTTGGAGAAACTGTAGTGCTTGCAGAAGTTGTAGTTACAGTTTCAGGAGTTCTACTGGACGTAGCAGTAGTTGGAGTTGTAGTTGATACTGCTGGTGTTGTTCCAGCAGTTGAAGTTGTTAGAGCTTGAGAAGATGTTGTTGCAAGTGTGCTTGATCCAGCAGTGGTAGTCATAGTTGTAGTTTGAACTGTTGCTGTGGTTGATGCAGTGGGTGAAGATGTGGTTGATAATGCTGGCGTTGTTGCTCTGGTACTTGTAGGGACTACAGTGGAGGTGCTTTCAGTTATACTTGTTTGAGAAGGCGTAGTTCTTGCAGAAGTTGTAATTAAAGTTTCAGGAGGTTTTGTGGATGTAGCAGTAGATGGAGTCGTAGTTGATACTGCTAGTGTTGTTCCAGCAGTTGAAGTTGTTAGAGCTTGAGAAGATGTTGATGCAAGTGTGCTTGATCCAGCAGTGGTCGCCATAGTTGTAGTTTGAACTGTTGCTGTGTTTGATCCAGTTGGTGAAGATGTGGTTGTTAATGCTGGCGTTGTTGCTCCGGTATTTGTTGGCACTACAGTAGAGGTGCTTTCAGTTGTACTTGTTAGAGAAGCTGTAGTGCTTGCAGAAGTTGTAGTTACAGTTTCAGGAGTTCTCGTGGATGTAGCTGTAGATGGAGTCATAGTTGACACTGCTGATGTTGTTCCACCTGCTGAAGTTGTTCGAGCTTGAGAAGATGTTGTTGCAAGTGTGCTTGATCCAGCAGTGGTAGTCATAGTTGTAGTTTCAGCTGTTGCTATGGTTGATGCAGTGGGTGAAGATGTGGTTGTTAATGCTGGCGTTGTTGCTCTGGTACTTGTTGGCACTACAGTGGGGGTGCTTTCAGTTGTTCTTGTTTTAGAAGCTGTAGTTTTAGCAGAAGTTGTAGTTACAGTTTCAGGAGTTCTCGTGGATGTAGCAGTAGATGGAGTCATAGTTGATACTGCTGGTGTTCTTCCAGCTGTTGAAGATTTTAGAGCTTGAGAAGATGTTGATGCAAGTGTGCTTGATCCAGCAGTGGTAGTCATAGTTGTAGTTTGAACTGTTGCTGTGGTTGATGCAGTGGGTGAAGATATGGTTGTGAATGCTGGGGTTGTTGCTCTGGTACTTGTAGGCACTACAGTGGAGGTGCTTTCAGTTGTACTTGTTGGAGAAACTGTAGTACTTGCAGAAGTTGTAGTTACAGTTTCAGGAGTTCTCGTGGATGTAGCAGTAGATGGAGTCATAGTTGACACTGCTGGTGTTGTTCCAGCAGTTGAAGTTGTTAGAGCTTGAGGAGATGTTGATGCAAGTGTGCTTGATGCAGAAATTGTTGCCATTGTTGTAGTTTGAACTGTTGCTGTGGTTGATGCAGTGGGTGAAGATGTGGTTGTTAATGCTGGAGTTGTTGCTCTGGTGCTTGTAGGCACTACAGTAGGGGTGCTTTCAGTTGTACTTTTTGTAGAAGCTGTAGTGCTTGCAGAAGTTGTAGTTACAGTTTCAGGAGTTCTACTGGACGTAGCAGTAGTTGGAGTTGTAGTTGATACTGCTGGTGTTGTTCCAGCAGTTGAAGTTGTTAGAGCTTGAGAAGATGTTGTTGCAAGTGTGCTTGATCCAGCAGTGGTAGTCATAGTTGTAGTTTGAACTGTTGCTGTGGTTGATGCAGTGGGTGAAGATGTGGTTGATAATGCTGGCGTTGTTGCTCTGTGACTTGTAGGCACTACAGTAGAGGTGCTTTCAGTTATACTTGTTTTAGAAGCTGTAGTTCTTGCAGAAGTTGTAATTAAAGTTTCAGGAGGTTTTGGGGATGTAGCAGTAGATGGAGTCGTAGTTGATACTGCTAGTGTTGTTCCAGCAGTTGAAGTTGTTAGAGCTTGAGAAGATGTTGATGCAAGTGTGCTTGATCCAGCAGTGGTCGCCATAGTTGTAGTTTGAACTGTTGCTGTGTTTGATCCAGTTGGTGAAGATGTGGTTGTTAATGCTGGCGTTGTTGCTCTGGTACTTGTTGGCACTACAGTAGAGGTGCTTTCAGTTGTACTTGTTAGAGAAGCTGTAGTGCTTGCAGAAGTTGTAGTTACAGTTTCAGGAGTTCTCGTGGATGTAGCAGTAGATGGAGTCATAGTTGACACTGCTGATGTTGTTCCACCTGCTGAAGTTGTTCGAGCTTGAGAAGATGTTGTTGCAAGTGTGCTTGATCCAGCAGTGGTAGTCATAGTTGTAGTTTGAACTCTTGCTGTGTTTGATGCAGTGGGTGAAGATATGGTTGTGAATGCTGGGGTTGTTGCTCTGGTACTTGTAGGCACTACAGTGGAGGTGCTTTCAGTTTTACTTGTTGGAGAAGCTGTAGTGCTTGCAGAAGTTGTAGTTACAGTTTCAGAAGTTCTCATGGATGTAGCAGTAGTTGGAGTCGTAGATGATACTGCTAGTGTTGTTCCAGCTGTTGAAGTTGTTAGAGTTTTGGAAGATATTGTTGCAGGTGTGCTTGATCCAGCAGTGGTACTCATAGTTGTAGTTTGAACTGTTGCTGTGGTTGATGCAGTGGGTGAAGATGTGGTTGTTAATGCTGGAGTTGTTGCTCTGGTACTTGTAGGCACTACAGTAGGGGTGCTTTCAGTTGTACTTGTTGTAGAAGCTGTAGTTCTTGCAGAAGTTGTAGTTACAGTTTCAGGAGTTCTACTGGACGTAGCAGTAGTTGGAGTCGTAGATGATACTGCTAGTGTTGTTCCAGCTGTTAAAGTTGTTAGAGTTTTAGAAGATATTGTTGCAGGTGTGCTTGATCCAGCAGTGGTAGTCATAGTTGTAGTTTCAGCTGTTGCTATGGTTGATGCAGTGGGTGAAGATGTGGTTGTTAATGCTGGCGTTGTTGCTCTGGTACTTGTAGGCACTACAGTGGAGGTGCTTTCAGGTGTACTTGTTGTAGAAGATGTAGTGCTTGCAGACGTTGTAGTTACAGTTTCAGGAGTTCTTGTGGATGTAGCAGTAGATGGAGTCGTAGTTGATACTGCTGGTGTTTTTCCAGCAGTTGAATGTGTTAGAGCTTGAGGAGATGTTGTTGCAAGTGTGCTTGATCCAGCAGGGGTCGTCATAGTTGTAGTTTGAACTGTTGCTGTGGTTGATCCAGTTGGTGAAGATGTGGTTGTTAATGCTGGCGTTGTTGCTCTGGTACTTGTAGGCACTACAGTAGAGGTGCTTTCAGTTGTACTTGTTTGAGAAGATGTAGTGTTTGCAGACGTTGTAGTTACAGTTTCAGGAGTTCTTGTGGATGTGGCAGTAGATGGAGTCGTAGTTGATACTGCTGGTGTTGTTCCAGCTGTTGAAGTTGTTGGAGCTTGAGAATATGTTGTTGCAAGTGTGCTTGATCCAGCAGTGGTAGTCATAGTTGTAGTTTGAACTGTTGCTGTGGTTGATGCAGTTGATGAAGATGTGGTTGTTAATGCTGGCGTTGTTGCTCTGGTACTTGTAGGCACTACAGTAGAGGTGCTTTCAGTTGTACTTGTTAGAGAAGCTGTAGTGCTTGCAGACGTGGTAGTTACAGTTTCAGGAGTTCTTGTGGATGTAGCAGTAGTTGGAGTCAGAGTTGATACTGCTGGTGTTGTTGCTGCAGTTGAAGTTAGAGCTTGAGGAGATGTTGTGGCAGGTGTGCTTGATCCAGCAGTGGTCGTCATAGTTGTCGTTTCAGCTGTTGCTGTGGTTGATGCAGTTGGTGAAGATGTGGTTGGTAATGCTGGCGTTGTTGCTCTGGTACTTGTAGGGACTACAGTGGAGGTGATTTCAGTTGTACTTGATGGAGAAGATGTAGTGCTTGCAAACGTTGTAGTTACAGTTTCAGGAGTTCTTGTGGATGTAGCAGTAGATGGAGTCAGAGTTGATACTGCTGGTGTTGTTGCTGCAGTTGAAGTTAGAGCTTGAGGAGATGTTGTGGCAGGTGTGCTTGATCCAGCAGTGGTCGTCATAGTTGTCGTTTCAGCTGTTGCTGTGGTTGATGCAGTTGGTGAAGATGTGGTTGTTAATGCTGGCGTTCTTGCTCTAGTACTTGTAGGCTCTACAGTGGAGGTGCTTTCAGTTGTACTTGTTGGAGAAGATGTAGTGCTTGCAGATGTTGTAGTTACAGTTTCAGGAGTTCTTGTGGATGTAGCAGTAGATGGAGTCGTAGTTGATACTGCTGGTGTTTTTCCAGCAGTTGAATGTGTTAGAGCTTGAGGAGATGTTGTTGCAAGTGTGCTTGATCCAGCAGGGGTCGTCATAGTTGTAGTTTGAACTGTTGCTGTGGTTGATCCAGTTGGTGAAGATGTGGTTGTTAATGCTGGCGTTGTTGCTCTGGTACTTGTAGGCACTACAGTAGAGGTGCTTTCAGTTGTACTTGTTTGAGAAGATGTAGTGTTTGCAGACGTTGTAGTTACAGTTTCAGGAGTTCTTGTGGATGTGGCAGTAGATGGAGTCGTAGTTGATACTGCTGGTGTTGTTCCAGCTGTTGAAGTTGTTGGAGCTTGAGAATATGTTGTTGCAAGTGTGCTTGATCCAGCAGTGGTAGTCATAGTTGTAGTTTGAACTGTTGCTGTGGTTGATGCAGTTGATGAAGATGTGGTTGTTAATGCTGGCGTTGTTGCTCTGGTACTTGTAGGCACTACAGTAGAGGTGCTTTCAGTTGTACTTGTTAGAGAAGCTGTAGTGCTTGCAGACGTGGTAGTTACAGTTTCAGGAGTTCTTGTGGATGTAGCAGTAGTTGGAGTCAGAGTTGATACTG
This sequence comes from Salminus brasiliensis, assembly GCF_030463535.1. Taxonomy (NCBI): domain Eukaryota; kingdom Metazoa; phylum Chordata; class Actinopteri; order Characiformes; family Bryconidae; genus Salminus; species Salminus brasiliensis. Next base: position 60,107,959 of record NC_132879.1, read on the forward strand.
CTGGTGTTGTTGCTGCAGTTGAAGTTAGAGCTTGAGGAGATGTTGTGGCAGGTGTGCTTGATCCAGCAGTGGTCGTCATAGTTGTCGTTTCAGCTGTTGCTGTGGTTGATGCAGTTGGTGAAGATGTGGTTGGTAATGCTGGCGTTGTTGCTCTGGTACTTGTAGGGACTACAGTGGAGGTGATTTCAGTTGTACTTGATGGAGAAGATGTAGTGCTTGCAAACGTTGTAGTTACAGTTTCAGGAGTTCTTGTGGATGTAGCAGTAGATGGAGTCAGAGTTGATACTGCTGGTGTTGTTGCTGCAGTTGAAGTTAGAGCTTGAGGAGATGTTGTGGCAGGTGTGCTTGATCCAGCAGTGGTCGTCATAGTTGTCGTTTCAGCTGTTGCTGTGGTTGATGCAGTTGGTGAAGATGTGGTTGTTAATGCTGGCGTTCTTGCTCTAGTACTTGTAGGCTCTACAGTGGAGGTGCTTTCAGTTGTACTTGTTGGAGAAGATGTAGTGCTTGCAGATGTTGTAGTTACAGTTTCAGGAGTTCTTGTGGATGTAGCAGTAGATGGAGTCGTAGTTGATACTGCTGGTGTTGTTCCAGCTGTTGAAGATTTTAGAGCTTCAGAAGATGTTGATGCAAGTGTGCTTGATCCAGCAGTGGTAGTCATAGTTGTAGTTTGAACTGTTGCTGTGGTTGATGCAGTGGGTGAAGATGTGGTTGTTAATGCTGAGGTTTTTGCTCTGGTACTTGTAGGCACTACAGTGGAGGTGCTTTCAGTTGTACTTGTTGGAGAAGCTGTAGTACTTGCAGAAGTTGTAGTTACAGTTTCAGGAGTTCTCGTGGATGTAGCAGTAGATGGAGTCGTAGTTGACACTGCTGGTGTTGTTCCAGCAGTTGAAGTTGTTAGAGCTTGAGAAGATGTTGATTCAAGTGTGCTTGATGCAGAAATGGTCGCCATTGTTGTAGTTTTAACTGTTGCTGTGGTTGATGCAGTGGGTGAAGATGTGGTTGTTAATGCTGGCGTTGTTGCTCTGGTACTTGTAGGCACTACAGTAGAGGTGCTTTCAGTTGTACTTGTTGTAGAAGCTGTAGTGCTTGCAGAAGTTGTAGTTACAGTTTCAGGAGTTCTACTGGACGTAGCAGTAGTTGGAGTTGTAGTTGATACTGCTGGTGTTGTTCCAGCAGTTGAAGTTGTTAGAGCTTGAGAAGATGTTGTTGCAAGTGTGCTTGATCCAGCAGTGGTAGTCATAGTTGTAGTTTGAACTGTTGCTGTGGTTGATGCAGTGGGTGAAGATGTGGTTGATAATGCTGGCGTTGTTGCTCTGGGACTTGTAGGCACTACAGTGGAGGTGCTTTCAGTTATACTTGTTTGAGAAGCTGTAGTTCTTGCAGAAGTTGTAATTAAAGTTTCAGGAGGTTTTGTGGATGTAGCAGTAGATGGAGTCGTAGTTGATACTGCTAGTGTTGTTCCAGCAGTTGAAGTTGTTAGAGCTTGAGAAGATGTTGATGCAAGTGTGCTTGATCCAGCAGTGGTCGCCATAGTTGTAGTTTGAACTGTTGCTGTGTTTGATCCAGTTGGTGAAGATGTGGTTGTTAATGCTGGCGTTGTTGCTCTGGTACTTGTTGGCACTACAGTAGAGGTGCTTTCAGTTGTACTTGTTAGAGAAGCTGTAGTGCTTGCAGAAGTTGTAGTTACAGTTTCAGGAGTTCTCGTGGATGTAGCAGTAGATGGAGTCATAGTTGACACTGCTGATGTTGTTCCACCTGCTGAAGTTGTTCGAGCTTGAGAAGATGTTGTTGCAAGTGTGCTTGATCCAGCAGTGGTAGTCATAGTTGTAGTTTGAACTCTTGCTGTGTTTGATGCAGTGGGTGAAGATATGGTTGTGAATGCTGGGGTTGTTGCTCTGGTACTTGTAGGCACTACAGTGGAGGTGCTTTCAGTTTTACTTGTTGGAGAAGCTGTAGTGCTTGCAGAAGTTGTAGTTACAGTTTCAGAAGTTCTCATGGATGTAGCAGTAGTTGGAGTCGTAGATGATACTGCTAGTGTTTTTCCAGCTGTTGAAGTTGTTAGAGTTTTGGAAGATATTGTTGCAGGTGTGCTTGATCCAGCAGTGGTAGTCATAGTTGTAGTTTGAACTGTTGCTGTGGTTGATGCAGTGGGTGAAGATGTGGTTGTTAATGCTGGAGTTGTTGCTCTGGTACTTGTAGGCACTACAGTACGGGTGCTTTCAGTTGTACTTGTTGTAGAAGCTGTAGTTCTTGCAGAAGTTGTAGTTACAGTTTCAGGAGTTCTACTGGACGTAGCAGTAGTTGGAGTCGTAGATGATACTGCTAGTGTTGTTCCAGCTGTTAAAGTTGTTAGAGTTTTAGAAGATATTGTTGCAGGTGTGCTTGATCCAGCAGTGGTAGTCATAGTTGTAGTTTCAGCTGTTGCTATGGTTGATGCAGTGGGTGAAGATGTGGTTGTTAATGCTGGCGTTGGTGCTCTGGTACTTGTAGGCACTAAAGTAGAGGGGCTTTCAGGTGTACTTGTTGTAGAAGATGTAGTGCTTGCAGACGTTGTAGTTACAGTTTCAGGAGTTCTTGTGGATGTAGCAGTAGATGGAGTCGTAGTTGATACTGTTGGTGTTTTTCCAGCAGTTGAATGTGTTAGAGCTTGAGGAGATGTTGTTGCAAGTGTGCTTGATCCAGCAGGGGTCGTCATAGTTGTAGTTTGAACTGTTGCTGTGGTTGATGCAGTTGGTGAAGACGTGGTTGTTAATGCTGGCGTTGTTGCTCTGGTACTTGTAGGCACTACAGTAGAGGTGCTTTCAGTTGTACTTGTTTGAGAAGATGTAGTGTTTGCAGACGTTGTAGTTACAGTTTCAGGAGTTCTTGTGGATGTGGCAGTAGATGGAGTCGTAGTTGATACTGCTGGTGTTGTTCCAGCTGTTGAAGTTGTTGGAGCTTGAGAAGATGTTGTTGCAAGTGTGCTTGATCCAGCAGTGGTAGTCATATTTGTAGTTTGAACTGTTGCTGTGGTTGATGCAGTTGGTGAAGATGTGGTTGTTAATGCTGGCGTTGTTGCTCTGGTACTTGTAGGCACTACAGTAGAGGTGCTTTCAGTTGTACTTGTTAGAGAAGCTGTAGTGCTTGCAGACGTGGTAGTTACAGTTTCAGGAGTTCTTGTGGATGTAGCAGTAGTTGGAGTCAGAGTTGATACTGCTGGTGTTGTTGCTGCAGTTGAAGTTAGAGCTTGAGGAGATGTTGTGGCAGGTGTGCTTGATCCAGCAGTGGTCGTCATAGTTGTCGTTTCAGCTGTTGCTGTGGTTGATGCAGTTGGTGAAGATGTGGTTGTTAATGCTGGCGTTGTTGCTCTGGTACTTGTAGGGACTACAGTGGAGGTGATTTCAGTTGTACTTGTTGGAGAAGATGTAGTGCTTGCAAACGTTGTAGTTACAGTTTCAGGAGTTCTTGTGGATGTAGCAGTAGATGGAGTCAGAGTTGATACTGCTGGTGTTGTTGCTGCAGTTGAAGTTAGAGCTTGAGGAGATGTTGTGGCAGGTGTGCTTGATCCAGCAGTGGTCGTCATAGTTGTCGTTTCAGCTGTTGCTGTGGTTGATGCAGTTGGTGAAGATGTGGTTGTTAATGTTGGCGTTCTTGCTCTGGTACTTGTAGGCTCTACAGTGGAGGTGCTTTCAGTTGTACTTGTTGGAGAAGATGTAGTGCTTGCAGATGTTGTAGTTACAGTTTCAGGAGTTCTTGTGGATGTAGCAGTAGATGGAGTCGTAGTTGATACTGCTGGTGTTGTTCCAGCTGTTGAAGATTGTAGAGCTTCAGAAGATGTTGATGCAAGTGTGCTTGATCCAGCAGTGGTAGTCACAGTTGTAGTTTGAACTGTTGCTGTGGTTGATGCAGTGGGTGAAGATGTGGTTGTTAATGCTGAGGTTTTTGCTCTGGTACTTGTAGGCACTACAGTGGAGGTGCTTTCAGTTGTACTTGTTGGAGAAGCTGTAGTGCTTGCAGAAGTTGTAGTTACAGTTTCAGGAGTTCTCGTGGATGTAGCAGTAGATGGAGTCATAGTTGACACTGCTGATGTTGTTCCACCTGCTGAAGTTGTTCGAGCTTGAGAAGATGTTGTTGCAAGTGTGCTTGATCCAGCAGTGGTAGTCATAGTTGTAGTTTGAACTCTTGCTGTGTTTGATGCAGTGGGTGAAGATATGGTTGTGAATGCTGGGGTTGTTGCTCTGGTACTTGTAGGCACTACAGTGGAGGTGCTTTCAGTTTTACTTGTTGGAGAAGCTGTAGTGCTTGCAGAAGTTGTAGTTACAGTTTCAGAAGTTCTCATGGATGTAGCAGTAGTTGGAGTCGTAGATGATACTGCTAGTGTTTTTCCAGCTGTTGAAGTTGTTAGAGTTTTGGAAGATATTGTTGCAGGTGTGCTTGATCCAGCAGTGGTAGTCATAGTTGTAGTTTGAACTGTTGCTGTGGTTGATGCAGTGGGTGAAGATGTGGTTGTTAATGCTGGAGTTGTTGCTCTGGTACTTGTAGGCACTACAGTATGGGTGCTTTCAGTTGTACTTGTTGTAGAAGCTGTAGTTCTTGCAGAAGTTGTAGTTACAGTTTCAGGAGTTCTACTGGACGTAGCAGTAGTTGGAGTCGTAGATGATACTGCTAGTGTTGTTCCAGCTGTTAAAGTTGTTAGAGTTTTAGAAGATATTGTTGCAGGTGTGCTTGATCCAGCAGTGGTAGTCATAGTTGTAGTTTCAGCTGTTGCTATGGTTGATGCAGTGGGTGAAGATGTGGTTGTTAATGCTGGCGTTGGTGCTCTGGTACTTGTAGGCACTAAAGTAGAGGGGCTTTCAGGTGTACTTGTTGTAGAAGATGTAGTGCTTGCAGACGTTGTAGTTACAGTTTCAGGAGTTCTTGTGGATGTAGCAGTAGATGGAGTCGTAGTTGATACTGTTGGTGTTTTTCCAGCAGTTGAATGTGTTAGAGCTTGAGGAGATGTTGTTGCAAGTGTGCTTGATCCAGCAGGGGTCGTCATAGTTGTAGTTTGAACTGTTGCTGTGGTTGATGCAGTTGGTGAAGACGTGGTTGTTAATGCTGGCGTTGTTGCTCTGGTACTTGTAGGCACTACAGTAGAGGTGCTTTCAGTTGTACTTGTTTGAGAAGATGTAGTGTTTGCAGACGTTGTAGTTACAGTTTCAGGAGTTCTTGTGGATGTGGCAGTAGATGGAGTCGTAGTTGATACTGCTGGTGTTGTTCCAGCTGTTGAAGTTGTTGGAGCTTGAGAAGATGTTGTTGCAAGTGTGCTTGATCCAGCAGTGGTAGTCATATTTGTAGTTTGAACTGTTGCTGTGGTTGATGCAGTTGGTGAAGATGTGGTTGTTAATGCTGGCGTTGTTGCTCTGGTACTTGTAGGCACTACAGTAGAGGTGCTTTCAGTTGTACTTGTTAGAGAAGCTGTAGTGCTTGCAGACGTGGTAGTTACAGTTTCAGGAGTTCTTGTGGATGTAGCAGTAGTTGGAGTCAGAGTTGATACTGCTGGTGTTGTTGCTGCAGTTGAAGTTAGAGCTTGAGGAGATGTTGTGGCAGGTGTGCTTGATCCAGCAGTGGTCGTCATAGTTGTCGTTTCAGCTGTTGCTGTGGTTGATGCAGTTGGTGAAGATGTGGTTGTTAATGCTGGCGTTGTTGCTCTGGTACTTGTAGGGACTACAGTGGAGGTGATTTCAGTTGTACTTGTTGGAGAAGATGTAGTGCTTGCAAACGTTGTAGTTACAGTTTCAGGAGTTCTTGTGGATGTAGCAGTAGATGGAGTCAGAGTTGATACTGCTGGTGTTGTTGCTGCAGTTGAAGTTAGAGCTTGAGGAGATGTTGTGGCAGGTGTGCTTGATCCAGCAGTGGTCGTCATAGTTGTCGTTTCAGCTGTTGCTGTGGTTGATGCAGTTGGTGAAGATGTGGTTGTTAATGCTGGCGTTCTTGCTCTGGTACTTGTAGGCTCTACAGTGGAGGTGCTTTCAGTTGTACTTGTTGGAGAAGATGTAGTGCTTGCAGATGTTGTAGTTACAGTTTCAGGAGTTCTTGTGGATGTAGCAGTAGATGGAGTCGTAGTTGATACTGCTGGTGTTGTTCCAGCTGTTGAAGATTGTAGAGCTTCAGAAGATGTTGATGCAAGTGTGCTTGATCCAGCAGTGGTAGTCACAGTTGTAGTTTGAACTGTTGCTGTGGTTGATGCAGTGGGTGAAGATGTGGTTGTTAATGCTGAGGTTTTTGCTCTGGTACTTGTAGGCACTACAGTGGAGGTGCTTTCAGTTGTACTTGTTGGAGAAGCTGTAGTACTTGCAGAAGTTGTAGTTACAGTTTCAGGAGTTCTCGTGGATGTAGCAGTAGATGGAGTCGTAGTTGACACTGCTGGTGTTGTTCCAGCAGTTGAAGTTGTTAGAGCTTGAGAAGATGTTGATTCAAGTGTGCTTGATGCAGAAATGGTCGCCATTGTTGTAGTTTGAACTGTTGCTGTGGTTGATGCAGTGGGTGAAGATGTGGTTGTTAATGCTGGCGTTGTTGCTCTGGTACTTGTAGGCACTACAGTAGAGGTGCTTTCAGTTGTACTTGTTGTAGAAGCTGTAGTGCTTGCAGAAGTTGTAGTTACAGTTTCAGGAGTTCTACTGGACGTAGCAGTAGTTGGAGTTGTAGTTGATACTGCTGGTGTTGTTCCAGCAGTTGAAGTTGTTAGAGCTTGAGAAGATGTTGTTGCAAGTGTGCTTGATCCAGCAGTGGTAGTCATAGTTGTAGTTTGAACTGTTGCTGTGGTTAATGCAGTGGGTGAAGATGTGGTTGATAATGCTGGCGTTGTTGCTCTGGGACTTGTAGGCACTACAGTGGAGGTGCTTTCAGTTATACTTGTTTGAGAAGCTGTAGTTCTTGCAGAAGTTGTAATTAAAGTTTCAGGAGGTTTTGTGGATGTAGCAGTAGATGGAGTCGTAGTTGATACTGCTAGTGTTGTTCCAGCAGTTGAAGTTGTTAGAGCTTGAGAAGATGTTAATGCAAGTGTGCTTGATCCAGCAGTGGTCGCCATAGTTGTAGTTTGAACTGTTGCTGTGTTTGATCCAGTTGGTGAAGATGTGGTTGTTAATGCTGGCGTTGTTGCTCTGGTACTTGTTGGCACTACAGTAGAGGTGCTTTCAGTTGTACTTGTTAGAGAAGCTGTAGTGCTTGCAGAAGTTGTAGTTACAGTTTCAGGAGTTCTCGTGGATGTAGCAGTAGATGGAGTCATAGTTGACACTGCTGATGTTGTTCCACCTGCTGAAGTTGTTCGAGCTTGAGAAGATGTTGTTGCAAGTGTGCTTGATCCAGCAGTGGTAGTCATAGTTGTAGTTTGAACTCTTGCTGTGTTTGATGCAGTGGGTGAAGATATGGTTGTGAATGCTGGGGTTGTTGCTCTGGTACTTGTAGGCACTACAGTGGAGGTGCTTTCAGTTTTACTTGTTGGAGAAGCTGTAGTGCTTGCAGAAGTTGTAGTTACAGTTTCAGAAGTTCTAATGGATGTAGCAGTAGTTGGAGTCGTAGATGATACTGCTAGTGTTGTTCCAGCTGTTGAAGTTGTTAGAGTTTTGGAAGATATTGTTGCAGGTGTGCTTGATCCAGCAGTGGTAGTCATAGTTGTAGTTTGAACTGTTGCTGTGGTTGATGCAGTGGGTGAAGATGTGGTTGTTAATGCTGGAGTTGTTGCTCTGGTACTTGTAGGCACTAAAGTAGGGGTGCTTTCAGTTGTATTTGTTGTAGAAGCTGTAGTTCTTGCAGAAGTTGTAGTTACAGTTTCAGGAGTTCTACTGGACGTAGCAGTACTTGGAGTCGTAGATGATACTGCTAGTGTTGTTCCAGCTGTTAAAGTTGTTAGAGTTTTAGAAGATATTGTTGCAGGTGTGCTTGATCCAGCAGTGGTAGTCATAGTTGTAGTTTCAGCTGTTGCTATGGTTGATGCAGTGGGTGAAGATGTGGTTGTTAATGCTGGCGTTGTTGCTCTGGTACTTGTTGGCACTACAGTGGGGGTGCTTTCAGTTGTTCTTGTTTTAGAAGCTGTAGTGCTTGCAGAAGTTGTAGTTACAGTTTCAGGAGTTCTCGTGGATGTAGCTTTAGATGGAGTCAGAGTTGATACTGCTGGTGTTGTTCCAGCAGTTGAAGATGTTAGAGCTTGAGGAGAAGTTGCAGGTGTGCTTGATCCAGCAGTGGTCGCCATAGTTGTAGTTTGAACTGTTGCTGTGGTTGATGCAGTGGGTGAAGATGTGGTTGTTAATGCTGGCGTTGTTGCTCTGGTACTTGTAGGCACTACAGTGGGGGTGCTTTCAGTTGTTCTTGTTGTAGAAGCTGTAGTGCTTGCAGAAGTTGTAGTTACAGTTTCAGGAGTTCTCGTGGATGTAGCAGTAGATGGAGTCGTAGTTGACACTGCTGGTGTTGTTCCAGCTGTTGAAGATTTTAGAGCTTGAGAAGATGTTGATGCAAGTGTGCTTGATCCAGCAGGGGTCGTCATAGTTGTAGTTTGAACTGTTGCTGTGTTTGATCCAGTTGGTGAAGATGTGGTTATTAATGCTGGCGTTGTTGCTCTGGTACTTGTAGGCACTACAGTAGAGGTGCTTTCAGTTGTACTTGTTAGAGAAGCTGTGCTTGCAGACGTGGTAGTTACAGTTTCAGGAGTTCTTGTGGATGTAGCAGTAGATGGAGTCAGAGTTGATACTGCTGGTGTTGTTCCACCTGCTGAAGTTGTTCGAGCTTGAGAAGATGTTGATGCAAGTGTGCTTGATCCAGCAGTGGTAGTCATAGTTGTAGTTTGAACTGTTGCTGTGGTTGATGCAGTGGGTGAAGATATGGTTGTGAATGCTGGGGTTGTTGCTCTGGTACTTGTAGGCACTACAGTGGAGGTGCTTTCAGTTATACTTGTATGAGAAGCTGTAGTTCTTGCAGAAGTTGTAATTAAAGTTTCAGGAGGTTTTGTGGATGTAGCAGTAGATGGTGTCGTAGTTGATACTGCTGGTGTTGTTCCAGCTGTTGAAGATGTTAGAGCTTGAGAAGATGTTGTTGCAAGTGTGCTTGATCCAGCAGTGGTAGTCATAGTTGTAGTTTGAACTGTTGCTGTGGTTGATGCAGTGGGTGAAGATGTGGTTGTTAATGCTGGAGTTCTTGCTCTGGTACTTGTATGCACTACAGTAGAGGTGCTTTCAGTTGTACTTGTTAGAGAAGCTGTAGTGCTTGCAGACGTGGTAGTTACAGTTTCAGGAGTTCTTGTGGATGTAGCAGTAGTAGGAGTCAGAGTTGATACTGCTAGTGTTGTTCCAGCAGTTGAAGTTGTTAGAGCTTGAGAAGATGTTGATGGAAGTGTGCTTGATCCAGCAGTGGTCGCCATAGTTGTAGTTTGAACTGTTGCTGTGTTTGATCCAGTTGGTGAAGATGTGGTTGTTAATGCTGGCGTTGTTGCTCTGGTATTTGTTGGCACTACAGTAGAGGTGCTTTCAGTTGTACTTGTTAATGAAGTTGTAGTGATTGCAGACGTGGTAGTTACAGTTTCAGGAGTTCTTATGGATGTAGCAGTAGTTGGAGTCAGAGTTGATACTGCTGGTGTTGTTGCTGCAGTTGAAGTTAGAGCTTGAGGAGATGTTGTGGCAGGTGTGCTTGATCCAGCAGTGGTCGTCATAGTTGTCGTTTCAGCTGTTGCTGGGGTTGATGCAGTTGGTGAAGATGTGGTTGTTAATGCTGGCGTTCTTGCTCTGGTACTTGTTGGCTCTACAGTGGAGGTGCTTTCAGTTGTACTTGTTGGAGAAGATGTAGTGCTTGCAGATGTTGTAGTTACAGTTTCAGAAGTTCTTGTGGATGTAGCAGTAGATGGAGTCGTAGATGATACTGCTGGTGTTGTTCCAGCTGTTGAAGATTTTAGAGCTTCAGAAGATATTGATGCAAGTGTGCTTGATCCAGCAGTGGTAGTCATAGTTGTAGTTTGAACTGTTGCTGTGGTTGATGCAGTGGGTGAAGATGTGGTTGTTAATGCTGAGGTTGTTGCTCTGGTACTTGTAGGCACTACAGTGGAGGTGCTTTCAGTTGTACTTGTTGGAGAAGCTGTAGTACTTGCAGAAGTTGTAGTTACAGTTTCAGGAGTTCTCGTGGATGTAGCAGTAGATGGAGTCGTAGTTGACACTGCTGGTGTTGTTCCAGCAGTTGAAGTTGTTAGAGCTTGAGAAGATGTTGATTCAAGTGTGCTTGATGCAGAAATGGTCGCCATTGTTGTAGTTTGAACTGTTGCTGTGTTTGATGCAGTGGGTGAAGATATGGTTGTGAATGCTGGGGTTGTTGCTCTGGTACTTGTATGCACTACAGTAGAGGTGCTTTCAGTTGTACTTGTTAGAGAAGCTGTAGTGCTTGCAGAAGTTGTAGTTACAGTTTCAGAAGTTCTCGTGGATGTAGAAGTAGTTGGAGTCGTAGATGATACTGCTTGTGTTGTTCCAGCAGTTGAAGTTGTTAGAGCTTGAGAAGATGTTGATGCAAGTGTGCTTGATCCAGCAGTGGTCGCCATAGTTGTAGTTTGAACTGTTGCTGTGTTTGATCCAGTTGGTGAAGATGTGGTTGTTAATGCTGGCGTTGTTGCTCTGGTATTTGTTGGCACTACAGTAGAGGTGCTTTCAGTTGTACTTGTTAGAGAAGCTGTAGTGCTTGCAGACGTGGTAGTTACAGTTTCAGGAGTTCTTATGGATGTAGCAGTAGTTGGAGTCAGAGTTGATACTGCTGGTGTTGTTGCTGCAGTTGAAGTTAGAGCTTGAGGAGATATTGTGGCAGGTGTGCTTGATCCAGCAGTGGTCGTCATAGTTGTCGTTTCAGCTGTTGCTGTGGTTGATGCAGTTGGTGAAGATGTGGTTGTTAATGCTGGCGTTGTTGCTCTGGTACTTGTAGGCACTACAGTGTAGGTGCTTTCAGTTGTACTTGTTGTAGAAGCTGTAGTTCTTGCAGAAGTTGTAGTTACAGTTTCAGGAGTTCTTGTGGATGTAGCAGTAGATGGAGTCGTAGTTGATACTGATGGTGTTGTTCCAGCTGTTGAAGATTTTAGAGCTTCAGAAGATGTTGATGCAAGTGTGCTTGATCCAGCAGTGGCAGTCATAGTTGTAGTTTCAGCTGTTGCTATGGTTGATGCAGTGGGTGAAGATGTGGTTGTTAATGCTGGCGTTGTTGCTCTGGTACTTGTTGGCACTACAGTGGGGGTGCTTTCAGTTGTTCTTGTTTTAGAAGCTGTAGTGCTTGCAGAAGTTGTAGTTACAGTTTCAGGAGTTCTCGTGGATGTAGCAGTAGATGGAGACAGAGTTGATTCTGCTGGTGTTGTTCCAGCAGTTGAAGATGTTAGAGCTTGAGGAGATGTTGCAGGTGTGCTTGATCCAGCAGTGGTCGCCATAGTTGTAGTTTGAACTGTTGCTGTGGTTGATGCAGTGGGTGAAGATGTGGTTGTTAATGCTGGCGTTGTTGCTCTGGTACTTGTAGGCACTACAGTGGAGGTGCTTTCAGTTGTACTTCTTGTAGAAGCTGTAGTTCTTGCAGAAGTTGTAGTTACAGTTTCAGTAGTTCTTGTGGATGTAGCAGTAGATGGAGTCGTAGTTGATACTGCTGGTGTTGTTCCAGCTGTTGAAGATTTTAGAGCTTCAGAAGATGTTGATGCAAGTGTGCTTGATGCAGCAGTGGTAGTCATAGGTGTAGTTTCAGCTGTTGCTATGGTTGATGGAGTGGGTGAAGATGTGGTTGTTAATGCTGGCGTTGTTGCTCTGGTACTTGTAGGCACTACAGTGGGGGTGCTTTCAGTTGTTCTTGTTTTAGAAGCTGTAGTGCTTGCAGAAGTTGTAGTTACAGTTTCAGGAGTTCTCGTGGATGTAGCAGTAGATGGAGTCGTAGTTGACACTGCTGGTGTTGTTCCAGCAGTTGAAGTTGTTAGAGCTTGAGAAGATGTTGATGCAAGTGTGCTTGATCCAGCAGTGGTCGCCATAGTTGTAGTTTGAACTGTTGCTGTGTTTGATCCAGTTGGTGAAGATGTGGTTGTTAATGCTGGCGTTGTTGCTCTGGTACTTGTTGGCACTACAGTAGAGGTGCTTTCAGTTGTACTTGTTAGAGAAGCTGTAGTGCTTGCAGAAGTTGTAGTTACAGTTTCAGAAGTTCTCGTGGATGTAGCAGTAGTTGGAGTCGTAGATGACACTGCTGGTGTTGTTCCAGCAGTTGAAGTTGTTAGAGCTTGAGAAGATGTTGATGCAAGTGTGCTTGATCCAGCAGTGGTCGCCATTGTTGTAGTTTGAACTGTTGCTGTGGTTGATGCAGTGGGTGAAGATGTGGTTATTAATGCTGGCGTTGTTGCTCTGGTACTTGTAGGCACTACAGTAGAGGTGCTTTCAGTTGTACTTGTTAGAGAAGCTGTGCTTGCAGACGTGGTAGTTACAGTTTCAGGAGTTCTTGTGGATGTAGCAGTAGATGGAGTCAGAGTTGATACTGCTGGTGTTGTTCCACCTGCTGAAGTTGTTCGAGCTTGAGAAGATGTTGATGCAAGTGTGCTTGATCCAGCAGTGGTAGTCATAGTTGTAGTTTGAACTGTTGCTGTGGTTGATGCAGTGGGTGAAGATATGGTTGTGAATGCTGGGGTTGTTGCTCTGGTACTTGTAGGCACTACAGTGGAGGTGCTTTCAGTTATACTTGTATGAGAAGCTGTAGTTCTTGCAGAAGTTGTAATTAAAGTTTCAGGAGGTTTTGTGGATGTAGCAGTAGATGGTGTCGTAGTTGATACTGCTGGTGTTGTTCCAGCTGTTGAAGATGTTAGAGCTTGAGAAGATGTTGTTGCAAGTGTGCTTGATCCAGCAGTGGTAGTCATAGTTGTAGTTTGAACTGTTGCTGTGGTTGATGCAGTGGGTGAAGATGTGGTTGTTAATGCTGGAGTTCTTGCTCTGGTACTTGTATGCACTACAGTAGAGGTGCTTTCAGTTGTACTTGTTAGAGAAGCTGTAGTGCTTGCAGACGTGGTAGTTACAGTTTCAGGAGTTCTTGTGGATGTAGCAGTAGTAGGAGTCAGAGTTGATACTGCTAGTGTTGTTCCAGCAGTTGAAGTTGTTAGAGCTTGAGAAGATGTTGATGGAAGTGTGCTTGATCCAGCAGTGGTCGCCATAGTTGTAGTTTGAACTGTTGCTGTGTTTGATCCAGTTGGTGAAGATGTGGTTGTTAATGCTGGCGTTGTTGCTCTGGTATTTGTTGGCACTACAGTAGAGGTGCTTTCAGTTGTACTTGTTAATGAAGTTGTAGTGCTTGCAGACGTGGTAGTTACAGTTTCAGGAGTTCTTATGGATGTAGCAGTAGTTGGAGTCAGAGTTGATACTGCTGGTGTTGTTGCTGCAGTTGAAGTTAGAGCTTGAGGAGATGTTGTGGCAGGTGTGCTTGATCCAGCAGTGGTCGTCATAGTTGTCGTTTCAGCTGTTGCTGGGGTTGATGCAGTTGGTGAAGATGTGGTTGTTAATGCTGGCGTTCTTGCTCTGGTACTTGTTGGCTCTACAGTGGAGGTGCTTTCAGTTGTACTTGTTGGAGAAGATGTAGTGCTTGCAGATGTTGTAGTTACAGTTTCAGAAGTTCTTGTGGATGTAGCAGTAGATGGAGTCGTAGATGATACTGCTGGTGTTGTTCCAGCTGTTGAAGATTTTAGAGCTTCAGAAGATGTTGATGCAAGTGTGCTTGATCCAGCAGTGGTAGTCATAGTTGTAGTTTGAACTGTTGCTGTGGTTGATGCAGTGGGTGAAGATGTGGTTGTTAATGCTGAGGTTGTTGCTCTGGTACTTGTAGGCACTACAGTGGAGGTGCTTTCAGTTGTACTTGTTGGAGAAGCTGTAGTACTTGCAGAAGTTGTAGTTACAGTTTCAGGAGTTCTCGTGGATGTAGCAGTAGATGGAGTCGTAGTTGACACTGCTGGTGTTGTTCCAGCAGTTGAAGTTGTTAGAGCTTGAGAAGATGTTGATTCAAGTGTGCTTGATGCAGAAATGGTCGCCATTGTTGTAGTTTGAACTGTTGCTGTGTTTGATGCAGTGGGTGAAGATATGGTTGTGAATGCTGGGGTTGTTGCTCTGGTACTTGTATGCACTACAGTAGAGGTGCTTTCAGTTGTACTTGTTAGAGAAGCTGTAGTGCTTGCAGAAGTTGTAGTTACAGTTTCAGAAGTTCTCGTGGATGTAGAAGTAGTTGGAGTCGTAGATGATACTGCTTGTGTTGTTCCAGCAGTTGAAGTTGTTAGAGCTTGAGAAGATGTTGATGCAAGTGTGCTTGATCCAGCAGTGGTCGCCATAGTTGTAGTTTGAACTGTTGCTGTGTTTGATCCAGTTGGTGAAGATGTGGTTGTTAATGCTGGCGTTGTTGCTCTGGTATTTGTTGGCACTACAGTAGAGGTGCTTTCAGTTGTACTTGTTAGAGAAGCTGTAGTGCTTGCAGACGTGGTAGTTACAGTTTCAGGAGTTCTTATGGATGTAGCAGTAGTTGGAGTCAGAGTTGATACTGCTGGTGTTGTTGCTGCAGTTGAAGTTAGAGCTTGAGGAGATATTGTGGCAGGTGTGCTTGATCCAGCAGTGGTCGTCATAGTTGTCGTTTCAGCTGTTGCTGTGGTTGATGCAGTTGGTGAAGATGTGGTTGTTAATGCTGGCGTTGTTGCTCTGGTACTTGTAGGCACTACAGTGTAGGTGCTTTCAGTTGTACTTGTTGTAGAAGCTGTATTTCTTGCAGAAGTTGTAGTTACAGTTTCAGGAGTTCTTGTGGATGTAGCAGTAGATGGAGTCGTAGTTGATACTGATGGTGTTGTTCCAGCTGTTGAAGATTTTAGAGCTTCAGAAGATGTTGATGCAAGTGTGCTTGATCCAGCAGTGGCAGTCATAGTTGTAGTTTCAGCTGTTGCTATGGTTGATGCAGTGGGTGAAGATGTGGTTGTTAATGCTGGCGTTGTTGCTCTGGTACTTGTTGGCACTACAGTGGGGGTGCTTTCAGTTGTTCTTGTTTTAGAAGCTGTAGTGCTTGCAGAAGTTGTAGTTACAGTTTCAGGAGTTCTCGTGGATGTAGCAGTAGATGGAGACAGAGTTGATTCTGCTGGTGTTGTTCCAGCAGTTGAAGATGTTAGAGCTTGAGGAGATGTTGCAGGTGTGCTTGATCCAGCAGTGGTCGCCATAGTTGTAGTTTGAACTGTTGCTGTGGTTGATGCAGTGGGTGAAGATGTGGTTGTTAATGCTGGCGTTGTTGCTCTGGTACTTGTAGGCACTACAGTGGAGGTGCTTTCAGTTGTACTTCTTGTAGAAGCTGTAGTTCTTGCAGAAGTTGTAGTTACAGTTTCAGTAGTTCTTGTGGATGTAGCAGTAGATGGAGTCGTAGTTGATACTGCTGGTGTTGTTCCAGCTGTTGAAGATTTTAGAGCTTCAGAAGATGTTGATGCAAGTGTGCTTGATGCAGCAGTGGTAGTCATAGGTGTAGTTTCAGCTGTTGCTATGGTTGATGGAGTGGGTGAAGATGTGGTTGTTAATGCTGGCGTTGTTGCTCTGGTACTTGTAGGCACTACAGTGGGGGTGCTTTCAGTTGTTCTTGTTTTAGAAGCTGTAGTGCTTGCAGAAGTTGTAGTTACAGTTTCAGGAGTTCTCGTGGATGTAGCAGTAGATGGAGTCGTAGTTGACACTGCTGGTGTTGTTCCAGCAGTTGAAGTTGTTAGAGCTTGAGAAGATGTTGATGCAAGTGTGCTTGATCCAGCAGTGGTCGCCATAGTTGTAGTTTGAACTGTTGCTGTGTTTGATCCAGTTGGTGAAGATGTGGTTGTTAATGCTGGCGTTGTTGCTCTGGTACTTGTTGGCACTACAGTAGAGGTGCTTTCAGTTGTACTTGTTAGAGAAGCTGTAGTGCTTGCAGAAGTTGTAGTTACAGTTTCAGAAGTTCTCGTGGATGTAGCAGTAGTTGGAGTCGTAGATGACACTGCTAGTGTTGTTCCAGCTGTTGAAGTTGTTAGAGCTTGAGAAGATGTTGATGCAAGTGTGCTTGATCCAGCAGTGGTCGCCATTGTTGTAGTTTGAACTGTTGCTGTGGTTGATGCAGTGGGTGAAGATGTGGTTGTTAATGCTGGCGTTGTTGCTCTGGTACTTGTAGGCACTACAGTAGAGGTGCTTTCAGTTGTACTTGTTAGAGAAGCTGTAGTGCTTGCAGACGTGGTAGTTACAGTTTCAGGAGTTCTTGTGGATGTAGCAGTAGATGGAGTCAGAGTTGATACTGCTGGTGTTGTTCCACCTGCTGAAGTTGTTCGAGCTTGAGAAGATGTTGTTGCAAGTGTGCTTGATCCAGCAGTGGTAGTCATAGTTGTAGTTTGAACTGTTGCTGTGTTTGATGCAGTGGGTGAAAATGTGGTTGTTAATGCTGAAGTTGTTGCTCTGGTACTTGTAGGCACTACAGTAGGGGTGTTTTCAGTTGTACTTGTTGTAGAAGCTGTAGTTCTTGCAGAAGTTGTAGTTACAGTTTCAGGAGTTCTCGTGGATGTAGCAGTAGATGGAGTCATAGTTGATACTGCTGGTGTTGTTCCAGCTGTTGAAGATTTTAGAGCTTGAGAAGATGTTGATGCAAGTGTGCTTGATCCAGCAGTGGTAGTCATAGTTGTAGTTTGAACTGTTGCTGTGGTTGATGCAGTGGGTGAAGATATGGTTGTGAATGCTGGGGTTGTTGCTCTGGTACTTGTAGGCACTACAGTGGAGGTGCTTTCAGTTGTACTTGTTGGAGAAACTGTAGTACTTGCAGAAGTTGTAGTTACAGTTTCAGGAGTTCTCGTGGATGTAGCAGTAGATGGAGTCATAGTTGACACTGCTGGTGTTGTTCCAGCAGTTGAAGTTGTTAGAGCTTGAGGAGATGTTGATGCAAGTGTGCTTGATGCAGAAATTTTCACCATTGTTGTAGTTTGAACTGTTGCTGTGGTTGATGAGGTGGGTGAAGATATGGTTGTTAATGCTGGTGTTGTTGCTCTGGTATCTGTAGGCACTACAGTAGCGGTTCTTTCAGTTGTACTTGTTGGAGAAGCTGTAGTGCTTGCAGAAGTTGTAGTTACAGTTTCAGACGTTCTCATGGATGTAGCAGTAGTTGGAGTCGTAGATGATACTGCTAGTGTTGTTGTTGCTCTGGTATCTGTAGGCACTACAGTAGCGGTTCTTTCAGTTGTACTTGTTGGAGAAGCTGTAGTGCTTGCAGAAGTTGTTGTTACAGTTTCAGAAGTTCTCATGGATGTAGCAGTAGTTGGAGTCGTAGATGATACTGCTAGTGTTGTTCCAGCTGTTGAAGTTGTTAGAGTTTTGGAAGATATTGTTGCAGGTGTGCTTGATCCAGCAGTGGTAGTCATAGTTGTAGTTTGAACTGTTGCTGTGGTTGATGCAGTGGGTGAAGATGTGGTTGCTAATGCTGAAGTTCTTGCTCTGGTACTTGTATGCACTACAGTAGAGGTGCTTTCAGTTGTACTTGTTAGAGAAGCTGTAGTGCTTGCAGACGTTGTAGTTACAGTTTCAGGAGTTCTTGTGGATGTAGCAGTAGTAGGAGTCAGAGTTGATACTGCTAGTGTTGTTCCAGCAGTTGAAGTTGTTAGAGCTTGAGAAGATGTTGATGCAAGTGTGCTTGATCCAGCAGTGGTCGCCATAGTTGTAGTTTGAACTGTTGCTGTGTTTGATCCAGTTGGTGAAGATGTGGTTGTTAATGCTGGCGTTGTTGCTCTGGTACTTGTTGGCACTACAGTAGAGGTGCTTTCAGTTGTACTTGTTAGAGAAGCTGTAGTGCTTGCAGAAGTTGTAGTTACAGTTTCAGAAGTTCTCGTGGATGTAGCAGTAGTTGGAGTCGTAGATGACACTGCTAGTGTTCTTCCAGCTGTTGAAGTTGTTAGAGCTTGAGAAGATGTTGATGCAAGTGTGCTTGATCCAGCAGTGGTCACCATTGTTGTAGTTTGAACTGTTGCTGTGGTTGATGAAGTGGGTGAAGATGTGGTTGTTAATGGTGGCGTTGTTGCTCTGGTACTTGTAGGCACTACAGTAGAGGTGCTTTCAGTTGTACTTGTTAGAGAAGCTGTAGTGCTTGCAGACGTGGTAGTTACAGTTTCAGGAGTTCTTGTGGATGTAGCAGTAGATGGAGTCAGAGTTGATACTGCTGGTGTTGTTCCACCTGCTGAAGTTGTTCGAGCTTGAGAAGATGTTGTTGCAAGTGTGCTTGATCCAGCAGTGGTAGTCATAGTTGTAGTTTGAACTCTTGCTGTGTTTGATGCAGTGGGTGAAGATATGGTTGTGAATGCTGGGGTTGTTGCTCTGGTACTTGTAGGCACTACAGTGGAGGTGCTTTCAGTTGTACTTGTTGGAGAAACTGTAGTACTTGCAGAAGTTGTAGTTACAGTTTCAGGAGTTCTCGTGGATGTAGCAGTAGATGGAGTCATAGTTGACACTGCTGGTGTTGTTCCAGCAGTTGAAGTTGTTAGAGCTTGAGGAGATGTTGATGCAAGTGTGCTTGATGCAGAAATGGTCGCCATTGTTGTAGTTTGAACTGTTGCTGTGGTTGATGAGGTGGGTGAAGATATGGTTGTTAATGCTGGTGTTGTTGCTCTGGTATCTGTAGGCACTACAGTAGCGGTTCTTTCAGTTGTACTTGTTGGAGAAGCTGTAGTGCTTGCAGAAGTTGTAGTTACAGTTTCAGAAGTTCTCATGGATGTAGCAGTAGTTGGAGTCGTAGATGATACTGCTAGTGTTGTTCCAGCTGTTGAAGTTGTTAGAGTTTTGGAAGATATTGTTGCAGGTGTGCTTGATCCAGCAGTGGTAGTCATAGTTGTAGTTTGAACTGTTGCTGTGGTTGATGCAGTGGGTGAAGATGTGGTTGTTAATGCTGGAGTTGTTGCTCTGTTACTTGTAGGCACTACAGTAGGGGTGCTTTCAGTTGTACTTGTTGTAGAAGCTGTAGTGCTTGCAGAAGTTGTAGTTACAGTTTCAGGAGTTCTACTGGACGTAGCAGTAGTTGGAGTCGTAGTTGATACTGCTGGTGTTGTTCCAGCTGTTGAAGATTTTAGAGCTTCAGAAGATATTGATGCAAGTGTGCTTGATCCAGCAGTGGTAGTCATAGTTGTAGTTTGAACTGTTGCTGTGGTTGATGCAGTGGGTGAAGATGTGGTTGTTAATGCTGAGGTTGTTGCTCTGGTACTTATAGGCACTACAGTGGAGGTGCTTTCAGTTGTACTTGTTGGAGAAGCTGTAGTACTTGCAGAAGTTGTAGTTACAGTTTCAGGAGTTCTCGTGGATGTAGCAGTAGATGGAGTCGTAGTTGACACTGCTGGTGATGTTCCAGCAGTTGAAGTTGTTAGAGCTTGAGAAGATGTTGATTCAAGTGTGCTTGATGCAGAAATGGTCGCCATTGTTGTAGTTTGAACTGTTGCTGTGTTTGATGCAGTGGGTGAAGATATGGTTGTGAATGCTGGGGTTGTTGCTCTGGTACTTGTATGCACTACAGTAGAGGTGCTTTCAGTTGTACTTGTTAGAGAAGCTGTAGTGCTTGCAGAAGTTGTAGTTACAGTTTCAGGAGTTCTCGTGGATGTAGCAGTAGATGGAGTCATAGTTGACACTGCTGGTGTTGTTCCAGCAGTTGAAGTTGTTAGAGCTTGAGGAGATGTTGATGCAAGTGTGCTTGATGCAGAAATGGTCGCCATTGTTGTAGTTTGAACTGTTGCTGTGGTTGATGAGGTGGGTGAAGATATGGTTGTTAATGCTGGTGTTGTTGCTCTGGTATCTGTAGGCACTACAGTAGCGGTTCTTTCAGTTGTACTTGTTGGAGAAGCTGTAGTGCTTGCAGAAGTTGTAGTTACAGTTTCAGAAGTTCTCATGGATGTAGCAGTAGTTGGAGTCGTAGATGATACTGCTAGTGTTGTTCCAGCTGTTGAAGTTGTTAGAGTTTTGGAAGATATTGTTGCAGGTGTGCTTGATCCAGCAGTGGTAGTCATAGTTGTAGTTTGAACTGTTGCTGTGGTTGATGCAGTGGGTGAAGATGTGGTTGTTAATGCTGGCGTTGTTGCTCTGGTATTTGTTGGCACTACAGTAGAGGTGCTTTCAGTTGTACTTGTTAGAGAAGTTGTAGTGCTTGCAGACGTGGTAGTTACAGTTTCAGGAGTTCTTATGGATGTAGCAGTAGTTGGATTCAGAGTTGATACTGCTGGTGTTGTTGCTGCAGTTGAAGTTAGAGCTTGAGGAGATGTTGTGGCAGGTGTGCTTGATCCAGCAGTGGTCGTCATAGTTGTCGTTTCAGCTGTTGCTGTGGTTGATGCAGTTGGTGAAGATGTGGTTGTTAATGCTGGCGTTGTTGCTCTGGTACTTGTAGGGACTACAGTGGAGGTGCTTTCAGTTGTACTTGTTGGAGAAGATGTAGTGCTTGCAAACGTTGTAGTTACAGTTTCAGGAGTTCTTTTGGATGTAGCAGTAGATGGAGTCGTAGTTGATACTGCTGGTGTTGTTCCAGCTGTTGAAGATTTTAGAGCTTCAGAAGATGTTGATGCAAGTGTGCTTGATCCAGCAGTGGTAGTCATAGTTGTAGTTTCAGCTGTTGCTATGGTTGATGCAGTGGGTGAAGATGTGGTTGTTAATGCTGGCGTTGTTGCTCTGGTACTTGTTGGCACTACAGTGGGGGTGCTTTCAGTTGTTCTTGTTTTAGAAGCTGTAGTGCTTGCAGAAGTTGTAGTTACAGTTTCAGGAGTTCTCGTGGATGTAGCAGTAGATGGAGTCAGAGTTGATACTGCTGGTGTTGTTCCAGCAGTTGAAGATGTTAGAGCTTGAGGAGAAGTTGCAGGTGTGCTTGATCCAGCAGTGGTCGCCATAGTTGTAGTTTGAACTGTTGCTGTGGTTGATGCAGTGGGTGAAGATGTGGTTGTTAATGCTGGCGTTGTTGCTCTGGTACTTGTAGGCACTACAGTGGGGGTGCTTTCAGTTGTTCTTGTTGTAGAAGCTGTAGTGCTTGCAGAAGTTGTAGTTACAGTTTCAGGAGTTCTCGTGGATGTAGCAGTAGATGGAGTCGTAGTTGACACTGCTGGTGTTGTTCCAGCAGTTGAAGTTGTTAGAGCTTGAGAAGATGTTGATGCAAGTGTGCTTGATCCAGCAGTGGTCGCCATAGTTGTAGTTTGAACTGTTGCTGTGTTTGATCCAGTTGGTGAAGATGTGGTTGTTAATGCTGGCGTTGTTGCTCTGGTACTTGTTGGCACTACAGTAGAGGTGCTTTCAGTTGTACTTGTTAGAGAAGCTGTAGTGCTTGCAGAAGTTGTAGTTACAGTTTCAGAAGTTCTCGTGGATGTAGCAGTAGTTGGAGTCGTAGATGACACTGCTAGTGTTGTTCCAGCTGTTGAAGTTGTTAGAGCTTGAGAAGATGTTGATGCAAGTGTGCTTGATCCAGCAGTGGTCGCCATTGTTGTAGTTTGAACTGTTGCTGTGGTTGATGCAGTGGGTGAAGATGTGGTTGTTAATGCTGGCGTTGTTGCTCTGGTACTTGTAGGCACTACAGTAGAGGTGCTTTCAGTTGTACTTGTTAGAGAAGCTGTAGTGCTTGCAGACGTGGTAGTTACAGTTTCAGGAGTTCTTGTGGATGTAGCAGTAGATGGAGTCAGAGTTGATACTGCTGGTGTTGTTCCACCTGCTGAAGTTGTTCGAGCTTGAGAAGATGTTGTTGCAAGTGTGCTTGATCCAGCAGTGGTAGTCATAGTTGTAGTTTGAACTGTTGCTGTGTTTGATGCAGTGGGTGAAGATGTGGTTGTTAATGCTGAAGTTGTTGCTCTGGTACTTGTAGGCACTACAGTAGGGGTGTTTTCAGTTGTACTTGTTGTAGAAGCTGTAGTTCTTGCAGAAGTTGTAGTTACAGTTTCAGGAGTTCTCGTGGATGTAGCAGTAGATGGAGTCATAGTTGATACTGCTGGTGTTGTTCCAGCTGTTGAAGATTTTAGAGCTTGAGAAGATGTTGATGCAAGTGTGCTTGATCCAGCAGTGGTAGTCATAGTTGTAGTTTGAACTGTTGCTGTGGTTGATGCAGTGGGTGAAGATATGGTTGTGAATGCTGGGGTTGTTGCTCTGGTACTTGTAGGCACTACAGTGGAGGTGCTTTCAGTTGTACATGTTGGAGAAACTTTAGTACTTGCAGAAGTTGTAGTTACAGTTTCAGGAGTTCTCGTGGATGTAGCAGTAGATGGAGTCATAGTTGACACTGCTGGTGTTGTTCCAGCAGTTGAAGTTGTTAGAGCTTGAGGAGATGTTGATGCAAGTGTGCTTGATGCAGAAATGGTCGCCATTGTTGTAGTTTGAACTGTTGCTGTGGTTGATGAGGTGGGTGAAGATATGGTTGTTAATGCTGGTGTTGTTGCTCTGGTATCTGTAGGCACTACAGTAGCGGTTCTTTCAGTTGTACTTGTTGGAGAAGCTGTAGTGCTTGCAGAAGTTGTAGTTACAGTTTCAGACGTTCTCATGGATGTAGCAGTAGTTGGAGTCGTAGATGATACTGCTAGTGTTGTTGTTGCTCTGGTATCTGTAGGCACTACAGTAGCGGTTCTTTCAGTTGTACTTGTTGGAGAAGCTGTAGTGCTTGCAGAAGTTGTAGTTACAGTTTCAGAAGTTCTCATGGATGTAGCAGTAGTTGGAGTCGTAGATGATACTGCTAGTGTTGTTCCAGCTTTTGAAGTTGTTAGAGTTTTGGAAGATATTGTTGCAGGTGTGCTTGATCCAGCAGTGGTAGTCATAGTTGTAGTTTGAACTGTTGCTGTGGTTGATGCAGTGGGTGAAGATGTGGTTGATAATGCTGGCGTTGTTGCTCTGGGACTTGTAGGCACTACAGTGGAGGTGCTTTCAGTTATACTTGTTTGAGAAGCTGTAGTGCTTGCAGAAGTTGTAAGTAAAGTTTCAGAAGTTCTTGTGGATGTAGCAGGAGATGGAGTCGTAATTGATACTGCTGGTGTTGTTCCAGCTGTTGAAGTTGTTGGAGCTTGAGAAGATGTTGTTGCAAGTGTGCTTGATCCAGCAGTGGTAGTCATAGTTGTAGTTTGAACTGTTGCTGTGGTTGATGCAGTGGGTGAAGATGTGGTTGCTAATGCTGAAGTTCTTGCTCTGGTACTTGTATGCACTACAGTAGAGGTGCTTTCAGTTGTACTTGTTAGAGAAGCTGTAGTGCTTGCAGACGTTGTAGTTACAGTTTCAGGAGTTCTTGTGGATGTAGCAGTAGTAGGAGTCAGAGTTGATACTGCTAGTGTTGTTCCAGCAGTTGAAGTTGTTAGAGCTTGAGAAGATGTTGATGCAAGTGTGCTTGATCCAGCAGTGGTCGCCATTGTTGTAGTTTGAACTGTTGCTGTGGTTGATGAAGTGGGTGAAGATGTGGTTGTTAATGCTGGCGTTGTTGCTCTGGTACTTGTTGGCACTACAGTAGAGGTGCTTTCAGTTGTACTTGTTAGAGAAGCTGTAGTGCTTGCAGAAGTTGTAGTTACAGTTTCAGAAGTTCTCGTGGATGTAGCAGTAGTTGGAGTCGTAGATGACACTGCTAGTGTTGTTCCAGCTGTTGAAGTTGTTAGAGCTTGAGAAGATGTTGATGCAAGTGTGCTTGATCCAGCAGTGGTCGCCATTGTTGTAGTTTGAACTGTTGCTGTGGTTGATGAAGTGGGTGAAGATGTGGTTGTTAATGCTGGCGTTGTTGCTCTGGTACTTGTAGGCACTACAGTAGAGGTGCTTTCAGTTGTACTTGTTAGAGAAGCTGTAGTGCTTGCAGACGTGGTAGTTACAGTTTCAGGAGTTCTTGTGGATGTAGCAGTAGATGGAGTCAGAGTTGATACTGCTGGTGTTGTTCCACCTGCTGAAGTTGTTCGAGCTTGAGAAGATGTTGTTGCAAGTGTGCTTGATCCAGCAGTGGTAGTCATAGTTGTAGTTTGAACTCTTGCTGTGTTTGATGCAGTGGGTGAAGATATGGTTGTGAATGCTGGGGTTGTTGCTCTGGTACTTGTAGGCACTACAGTGGAGGTGCTTTCAGTTGTACTTGTTGGAGAAACTGTAGTACTTGCAGAAGTAGTTACAGTTTCAGGAGTTCTCGTGGATGTAGCAGTAGATGGAGTCATAGTTGACACTGCTGGTGTTGTTCCAGCAGTTGAAGTTGTTAGAGCTTGAGGAGATGTTGATGCAAGTGTGCTTGATGCAGAAATGGTCGCCATTGTTGTAGTTTGAACTGTTGCTGTGGTTGATGAGGTGGGTGAAGATATGGTTGTTAATGCTGGTGTTGTTGCTCTGGTATCTGTAGGCACTACAGTAGCGGTTCTTTCAGTTCTACTTGTTGGAGAAGCTGTAGTGCTTGCAGAAGTTGTAGTTACAGTTTCAGAAGTTCTCATGGATGTAGCAGTAGTTGGAGTCGTAGATGATACTGCTAGTGTTGTTCCAGCTGTTGAAGTTGTTAGAGTTTTGGAAGATATTGTTGCAGGTGTGCTTGATCCAGCAGTGGTCGCCATTGTTGTAGTTTGAACTGTTGCTGTGGTTGATGAAGTGGGTGAAGATGTGGTTGTTAATGCTGGCGTTGTTGCTCTGGTACTTGTAGGCACTACAGTAGAGGTGCTTTCAGTTGTACTTGTTAGAGAAGCTGTAGTGCTTGCAGACGTGGTAGTTACAGTTTCAGGAGTTCTTGTGGATGTAGCAGTAGATGGAGTCAGAGTTGATACTGCTGGTGTTGTTCCACCTGCTGAAGTTGTTCGAGCTTGAGAAGATGTTGTTGCAAGTGTGCTTGATCCAGCAGTGGTAGTCATAGTTGTAGTTTGAACTGTTGCTGTGGTTGATGCAGTGGGTGAAGATGTGGTTGATAATGCTGGCGTTGTTGCTCTGGGACTTGTAGGCACTACAGTGGAGGTGCTTTCAGTTATACTTGTTTGAGAAGCTGTAGTGCTTGCAGAAGTTGTAAGTAAAGTTTCAGGAGGTTTTGTGGATGTAGCAGTAGATGGAGTCGTAGTTGATACTGCTGGTGTTTTTCCAGCTGTTGAAGATGTTAGAGCTTGAGAAGATGTTGTTGCAAGTGTGCTTGATCCAGCAGTGGTAGTCATAGTTGTAGTTTGAACTGTTGCTGTGGTTGATCCAGTTGGTGAAGATGTGGTTGTTAATGCTGGCGTTGTTGCTCTGGTACTTGTAGGCACTACAGTAGAGGTGCTTTCAGTTGTACTTGTTAGAGAAGCTGTAGTGCTTGCAGACGTGGTAGTTACAGTTTCAGGAGTTCTTGTGGATGTAGCAGTAGATGGAGTCAGAGTTGATACTGCTGGTGTTGTTCCACCTGCTGAAGTTGTTCGAGCTTGAGAAGATGTTGTTGCAAGTGTGCTTGATCCAGCAGTGGTAGTCATAGATGTAGTTTGAACTCTTGCTGTGTTTGATGCAGTGGGTGAAGATATGGTTGTGAATGCTGGGGTTGTTGCTCTGGTACTTGTAGGCACTACAGTGGAGGTGCTTTCAGTTGTACTTGTTGGAGAAACTGTAGTACTTGCAGAAGTAGTTACAGTTTCAGGAGTTCTCGTGGATGTAGCAGTAGATGGAGTCATAGTTGACACTGCTGGTGTTGTTCCAGCAGTTGAAGTTGTTAGAGCTTGAGGAGATGTTGATGCAAGTGTGCTTGATGCAGAAATGGTCGCCATTGTTGTAGTTTGAACTGTTGCTGTGGTTGATGAGGTGGGTGAAGATATGGTTGTTAATGCTGGTGTTGTTGCTCTGGTATCTGTAGGCACTACAGTAGCGGTTCTTTCAGTTCTACTTGTTGGAGAAGCTGTAGTGCTTGCAGAAGTTGTAGTTACAGTTTCAGAAGTTCTCATGGATGTAGCAGTAGTTGGAGTCGTAGATGATACTGCTAGTGTTGTTCCAGCTGTTGAAGTTGTTAGAGTTTTGGAAGATATTGTTGCAGGTGTGCTTGATCCAGCAGTGGTCGCCATTGTTGTAGTTTGAACTGTTGCTGTGGTTGATGAAGTGGGTGAAGATGTGGTTGTTAATGCTGGCGTTGTTGCTCTGGTACTTGTAGGCACTACAGTAGAGGTGCTTTCAGTTGTACTTGTTAGAGAAGCTGTAGTGCTTGCAGACGTGGTAGTTACAGTTTCAGGAGTTCTTGTGGATGTAGCAGTAGATGGAGTCAGAGTTGATACTGCTGGTGTTGTTCCACCTGCTGAAGTTGTTCGAGCTTGAGAAGATGTTGTTGCAAGTGTGCTTGATCCAGCAGTGGTAGTCATAGTTGTAGTTTGAACTGTTGCTGTGGTTGATGCAGTGGGTGAAGATGTGGTTGATAATGCTGGCGTTGTTGCTCTGGGACTTGTAGGCACTACAGTGGAGGTGCTTTCAGTTATACTTGTTTGAGAAGCTGTAGTGCTTGCAGAAGTTGTAAGTAAAGTTTCAGGAGGTTTTGTGGATATAGCAGTAGATGGAGTCGTAGTTGATACTGCTGGTGTTTTTCCAGCTGTTGAAGATGTTAGAGCTTGAGAAGATGTTGTTGCAAGTGTGCTTGATCCAGCAGTGGTAGTCATAGTTGTAGTTTGAACTGTTGCTGTGGTTGATCCAGTTGGTGAAGATGTGGTTGTTAATGCTGGCGTTGTTGCTCTGGTACTTGTAGGCACTACAGTAGAGGTGCTTTCAGTTGTACTTGTTAGAGAAGCTGTAGTGCTTGCAGACGTGGTAGTTACAGTTTCAGGAGTTCTTGTGGATGTAGCAGTAGATGGAGTCAGAGTTGATACTGCTGGTGTTGTTCCACCTGCTGAAGTTGTTCGAGCTTGAGAAGATGTTGTTGCAAGTGTGCTTGATCCAGCAGTGGTAGTCATAGTTGTAGTTTGAACTCTTGCTGTGTTTGATGCAGTGGGTGAAGATATGGTTGTGAATGCTGGGGTTGTTGCTCTGGTACTTGTAGGCACTACAGTGGAGGTGCTTTCAGTTGTACTTGTTGGAGAAACTGTAGTACTTGCAGAAGTTGTAGTTACAGTTTCAGGAGTTCTCATGGATGTAGCAGTAGATGGAGTCATAGTTGACACTGCTGGTGTTGTTCCAGCAGTTGAAGTTGTTAGAGCTTGAGGAGATGTTGATGCAAGTGTGCTTGATGCAGAAATGGTCGCCATTGTTGTAGTTTGAACTGTTGCTGTGGTTGATGAGGTGGGTGAAGATATGGTTGTTAATGCTGGTGTTGTTGCTCTGGTATCTGTAGGCACTACAGTAGCGGTTCTTTCAGTTGTACTTGTTGGAGAAGCTGTAGTGCTTGCAGAAGTTGTAGTTACAGTTTCAGGAGTTCTACTGGACGTAGCAGTAGTTGGAGTCGTAGATGATACTGCTAGTGTTGTTCCAGCTGTTGAAGTTGTTAGAGTTTTGGAAGATATTGTTGCAGGTGTGCTTGATCCAGCAGTGGTAGTCATAGTTGTAGTTTGAACTGTTGCTGTGGTTGATGCAGTGGGTGAAGATGTGGTTGTTAATGCTGGAGTTGTTGCTCTGGTACTTGTAGGCACTACAGTAGGGGTGCTTTCAGTTGTACTTGTTGTAGAAGCTGTAGTGCTTGCAGAAGTTGTAGTTACAGTTTCAGGAGTTCTACTGGACGTAGCAGTAGTTGGAGTCGTAGTTGATACTGCTGGTGTTGTTCCAGCTGTTGAAGTTGTTAGAGCTTGAGAAGATGTTGTTGCAAGTGTGCTTGATCCAGCAGTGGTAGTCATAGTTGTAGTTTGAACTGTTGCTGTGGTTGATGCAGTGGGTGAAGATGTGGTTGATAATGCTGGCGTTGTTGCTCTGGGACTTGTAGGCACTACAGTGGAGGTGCTTTCAGTTATACTTGTTTGAGAAGCTGTAGTGCTTGCAGAAGTTGTAAGTAAAGTTTCAGGAGGTTTTGTGGATGTAGCAGTAGATGGAGTCGTAGTTGATACTGCTGGTGTTGTTCCAGCTGTTGAAGATGTTAGAGCTTGAGAAGATGTTGTTGCAAGTGTGCTTGATCCAGCAGTGGTAGTCATAGTTGTAGTTTGAACTGTTGCTGTGGTTGATCCAGTTGGTGAAGATGTGGTTGTTAATGCTGGCGTTGTTGCTCTGGTACTTGTTGGCACTACAGTGGAGGTGCTTTCAGTTGTACTTGATGGAGAAGATGTAGTGCTTGCAGACGTTGTAGTTACAGTTTCAGGAGTTCTTGTGGATGTAGCAGTAGTAGGAGTCAGAGTTGATACTGCTAGTGTTGTTCCAGCAGTTGAAGTTGTTAAAGCTTGAGAAGATGTTGATGCAAGTGTGCTTGATCCAGCAGTGGTCGCCATAGTTGTAGTTTGAACTGTTGCTGTGTTTGATCCAGTTGGTGAAGATGTGGTTGTTAATGCTGGCGTTGTTGCTCTGGTACTTGTTGGCACTACAGTAGAGGTGCTTTCAGTTGTACTTGTTAGAGAAGCTGTAGTGCTTGCAGAAGTTGTAGTTACAGTTTCAGAAGTTCTCGTGGATGTAGCAGTAGTTGGAGTCGTAGATGACACTGCTAGTGTTGTTCCAGCTGTTGAAGTTGTTAGAGCTTGAAAAGATGTTGATGCAAGTGTGCTTGATCCAGCAGTGGTCGCCATAGTTGTAGTTTGAACTGTTGCTGTGGTTGATGCAGTGGGTGAAGATGTGGTTGTTAATGCTGGCGTTGTTGCTCTGGTACTTGTAGGCACTACAGTAGAGGTGCTTTCAGTTGTACTTGTTAGAGAAGCTGTAGTGCTTGCAGACGTGGTAGTTACAGTTTCAGGAGTTCTTGTGGATGTAGCAGTAGATGGAGTCAGAGTTGATACTGCTGGTGTTGTTCCACCTGCTGAAGTTGTTCGAGCTTGAGAAGATGTTGTTGCAAGTGTGCTTGATCCAGCAGTGGTAGTCATAGTTGTAGTTTGAACTCTTGCTGTGTTTGATGCAGTGGGTGAAGATATGGTTGTGAATGCTGGGGTTGTTGCTCTGGTACTTGTAGGCACTACAGTGGAGGTGCTTTCAGTTGTACTTGTTGGAGAAACTGTAGTACTTGCAGAAGTTGTAGTTACAGTTTCAGGAGTTCTCGTGTATGTAGCAGTAGATGTAGTCATAGTTGACACTGCTGGTGTTGTTCCAGCAGTTGAAGTTGTTAGAGCTTGAGTAGATGTTGATGCAAGTGTGCTTGATGCAGAAATGGTCGCCATTGTTGTAGTTTGAACTGTTGCTGTGGTTGATGAGGTGGGTGAAGATATGGTTGTTAATGCTGGTGTTGTTGCTCTGGTATCTGTAGGCACTACAGTAGAGGTGCTTTCAGTTGTACTTGTTGGAGAAGCTGTAGTGCTTGCAGAAGTTGTAGTTACAGTTTCAGAAGTTCTCATGGATGTAGCAGTAGTTAGAGTCGTAATTGATACTGCTGGTGTTGTTCCAGCTGTTGAAGTTGTTAGAGTTTTGGAAGATATTGTTGCAGGTGTGCTTGATCCAGCAGTGGTAGTCATAGTTGTAGTTTGAACTGTTGCTGTGGTTGATGCAGTGGGTGAAGATGTGGTTGTTAATGCTGGAGTTGTTGCTCTGGTACTTGTAGGCACTACAGTAGGGGTGCTTTCAGTTGTACTTGTTGTAGAAGCTGTAGTGCTTGCAGAAGTTGTAGTTACAGTTTCAGGAGTTCTACTGGACGTAGCAGTAGTTGGAGTCGTAATTGATACTGCTGGTGTTGTTCCAGCAGTTGAAGTTGTTAGAGCTTGAGAAGATGTTGTTGCAAGTGTGCTTGATCCAGCAATGGTAGTCATAGTTGTAGTTTGAACTGTTGCTGTGGTTGATGCAGTGGGTGAAGATGTGGTTGATAATGCTGGCGTTGTTGCTCTGGGACTTGTAGGCACTACAGTGGAGGTGCTTTCAGTTATACTTGTTTGAGAAGCTGTAGTGCTTGCAGAAGTTGTAAGTAAAGTTTCAGGAGGTTTTGTGGATGTAGCAGTAGATGGAGTCGTAGTTGATACTGCTGGTGTTGTTCCAGCTGTTGAAGATGTTAGAGCTTGAGAAGATGTTGTTGCAAGTGTGCTTGATCCAGCAGTGGTAGTCATAGTTGTAGTTTGAACTGTTGCTGTGGTTGATCCAGTTGGTGAAGATGTGGTTGTTAATGCTGGCGTTGTTGCTCTGGTACTTGTAGGCACTTCAGTGGAGGTGCTTTCAGTTGTACTTGATGGAGAAGATGTAGTGCTTGCAGACGTTGTAGTTACAGTTTCAGGAGTTCTTGTGGATGTAGCAGTAGATGGAGTCATAGTTGACACTGCTGGTGTTGTTCCAGCAGTTGAAGTTGTTAGAGCTTGAGGAGATGTTGATGCAAGTGTGCTTGATGCAGAAATGGTCGCCATTGTTGTAGTTTGAACTGTTGCTGTGGTTGATGAGGTGGGTGAAGATATGGTTGTTAATGCTGGTGTTGTTGCTCTGGTATCTGTAGGCACTACAGTAGAGGTGCTTTCAGTTGTACTTGTTGGAGAAGCTGTAGTGCTTGCAGAAGTTGTAGTTACAGTTTCAGAAGTTCTCATGGATGTAGCAGTAGTTGGAGTCGTAGATGATACTGCTAGTGTTGTTCCAGCTGTTGAAGTTGTTAGAGTTTTGGAAGATATTGTTGCAGGTGTGCTTGATCCAGCAGTGGTAGTCATAGTTGTAGTTTGAACTGTTGCTGTGGTTGATGCAGTGGGTGAAGATGTGGTTGTTAATGCTGGACTTGTTGCTCTGGTACTTGTAGGCACTACAGTAGGGGTGCTTTCAGTTGTACTTGTTGTAGAAGCTGTAGTTCTTGCAGACGTGGTAGTTACAGTTTCAGGAGTTCTTGTGGATGTAGCAGTAGTAGGAGTCAAAGTTGATACTGCTAGTGTTGTTCCAGCAGTTGAAGTTGTTAGAGCTTGAGAAGATGTTGATGCAAGTGTGTTTGATCCAGCAGTGGTCGCCATAGTTGTAGTTTGAACTGTTGCTGTGTTTGATCCAGTTGGTGAAGATGTGGTTGTTAATGCTGGCGTTGTTGCTCTGGTACTTGTTGGCACTACAGTAGAGGTGCTTTCAGTTGTACTTGTTAGAGAAGCTGTAGTGCTTGCAGAAGTTGTAGTTACAGTTTCAGAAGTTCTCGTGGATGTAGCAGTAGTTGGAGTCGTAGATGACACTGCTAGTGTTGTTCCAGCTGTTGAAGTTGTTAGAGCTTGAGAAGATGTTGATGCAAGTGTGCTTGATCCAGCAGTGGTCGCCATTGTTGTAGTTTGAACTGTTGCTGTGGTTGATGCAGTGGGTGAAGATGTGGTTGTTAATGCTGGCGTTGTTGCTCTGGTACTTGTAGGCACTACAGTGGAGGTGCTTTCAGTTGTACTTGTTAGAGAAGCTGTAGTGCTTGCAGACGTGGTAGTTACAGTTTCAGGAGTTCTTGTGGATGTAGCAGTAGATGGAGTCAGAGTTGATACTGCTGGTGTTGTTCCACCTGCTGAAGTTGTTCGAGCTTGAGAAGATGTTGTTGCAAGTATGCTTGATCCAGCAGTGGTAGTCATAGTTGTAGTTTGAATTCTTGCTGTGTTTGATGCAGTGGGTGAAGATATGGTTGTGAATGCTGGGGTTGTTGCTCTGGTACTTGTAGGCACTACAGTGGAGGTGCTTTCAGTTGTACTTGTTGGAGAAACTGTAGTACTTGCAGAAGTTGTAGTTACAGTTTCAGGAGTTCTCGTGGATGTAGCAGTAGATGGAGTCATAGTTGACACTGCTGGTGTTGTTCCAGCAGTTGAAGTTGTTAGAGCTTGAGGAGATGTTGATGCAAGTGTGCTTGATGCAGAAATGGTCGCCATTGTTGTAGTTTGAACTGTTGCTGTGGTTGATGAGGTGGGTGAAGATATGGTTGTTAATGCTGGTGTTGTTGCTCTGGTATCTGTAGGCACTACAGTAGGGGTGCTTTCAGTTGTACTTGTTGTAGAAGCTGTAGTGCTTGCAGAAGTTGTAGTTACAGTTTCAGGAGTTCTACTGGACGTAGCAGTAGTTGGAGTCGTAGTTGATACTGCTGGTGTTGTTCCAGCAGTTGAAGTTGTTAGAGCTTGAGAAGATGTTGTTGCAAGTGTGCTTGATCCAGCAGTGGTAGTCATAGTTGTAGTTTGAACTGTTGCTGTGGTTGATGCAGTGGGTGAAGATGTGGTTGATAATGCTGGCGTTGTTGCTCTGGGACTTGTAGGCACTACAGTGGAGGTGCTTTCAGTTATTCTTGTTTGAGAAGCTGTAGTGCTTGCAGAAGTTGTAAGTAAAGTTTCAGGAGGTTTTGTGGATGTAGCAGTAGATGGAGTCGTAGTTGATACTGCTGGTGTTGTTCCAGCTGTTGAAGATGTTAGAGCTTGAGAAGATGTTGTTGCAAGTGTGCTTGATCCAGCAGTGGTAGTCATAGTTGTAGTTTGAACTGTTGCTGTGGTTGATCCAGTTGGTGAAGATGTGGTTGTTAATGCTGGCGTTGTTGCTCTGGTACTTGTAGGCACTACAGTGGAGGTGCTTTCAGTTGTACTTGATGGAGAAGATGTAGTGCTTGCAGACGTTGTAGTTACAGTTTCAGGAGTTCTTGTGGATGTAGCAGTAGATGGAGTCGTAGTTGATACTGCTGGTGTTGTTCCAGCTGTTGAAGTTGTTGGAGCTTGAGAAGATGTTGTTGCAAGTGTGCTTGATTCAGCAGTGGTAGTCATAGTTGTAGTTTGAACTGTTGCTGTGGTTGATGCAGTGGGTGAAGATGTGGTTGCTAATGCTGAAGTTCTTGCTCTGGTACTTGTATGCACTACAGTAGAGGTGCTTTCAGTTGTACTTGTTAGAGAAGCTGTAGTGCTTGCAGACGTGGTAGTTACAGTTTCAGGAGTTCTTGTGGATGTAGCAGTAGTTGGAGTCAGAGTTGATACTGCTGGTGTTGTTGCTGCAGTTGAAGTTAGAGCTTGAGTAGATGTTGTGGCAGGTGTGCTTGATCCAGCAGTGCTCGTCATAGTTGTCGTTTCAGCTGTTGCTGTGGTTGTTGCAGTTGGTGAAGATGTTGTTGTTAATGCTGGCGTTCTTGCTCTGGTACTTGTAGACTCTACAGTGGAGGTGCTTTCAGTTGTACTTGTTGGAGAAGATGTAGTGCTTGCAGATGTTGTAGTTACAGTTTCAGGAGTTCTTGTGGATGTAGCAGTAGATGGAGTCATAGTTGATACTGCTGGTGTTGTTCCAGCTGTTGAAGATTTTAGAGCTTCAGAAGATGTTGATGCAAGTGTGCTTGATCCAGCAGTGGTAGTCATAGTTGTAGTTTGAACTGTTGCTGTATTTGATGCAGTGGGTGAAGATGTGGTTGTTAATGCTGGTGTTGTTGCTCTGGTACTTGTAGGCACTACAGTAGAGGTGCTTTCAGTTGTACGTGTTGGAGAAGCTGTAGTGCTTGCAGAAGTTGTAGTTACAGTTTCAGGAGTTCTTATGGATGTAGCAGTAGTTGGAGTCAGAGTTGATACTGCTGGTGTTGTTGCTGCAGTTGAAGTTAGAGCTTGAGGAGATGTTGTGGCAGGTGTGCTTGATCCAGCAGTGGTCGTCATAGTTGTCGTTTCAGCTGTTGCTGTGGTTGATGCAGTTGGTGAAGATGTGGTTGTTAATGCTGGCGTTGTTGCTCTGGTACTTGTAGGCACTACAGTGTAGGTGCTTTCAGTTGTACTTGTTGTAGAAGCTGTAGTTCTTGCAGAAGTTGTAGTTACAGTTTCAGGAGTTCTTGTGGATGTAGCAGTAGATGGAGTCGTAGTTGATACTGCTGGTGTTGTTCCAGCTGTTGAAGATTTTAGAGCTTCAGAAGATGTTGATGCAAGTGTGCTTGATCCAGCAGTGGTAGTCATAGTTGTAGTTTCAGCTGTTGCTATGGTTGATGCAGTGGGTGAAGATGTGGTTGTTAATGCTGGCGTTGTTGCTCTGGTACTTGTAGGCACTACAGTGGAGGTGCTTTCAGTTGTACTTGTTGGAGAAGCTGTTGTGCTTGCAGAAGTTGTAGTTACAGTTTCAGGAGTTCTCGTAGATGTAGCAGTAGATGGAGTAGTAGTTAATACTGCTGGTGTTGTTCCAGCAGTTGAAGTTGTTAGAGCTTGAGAAGATGTTGATGCAAGTGTGGTTGATCCAGCAGTGGTAGTCATAGTTGTAGTTTGAACTGTTGCTGTGGTTGATCCAGTGGGTGAAGATGTGGTTGTAAATGCTGGCGTTGTTGCTTTGGTACTTGTAGGCACTACAGTAGGGCTGCTTTCAGTTGTACTTAATGGAGAAGCTGTAGTGCTTGCAGAAGTTGTAGTTACAGTTTCAGGAGTTCTCGTGGATGTAGCAGTAGATGGAGTCGTAGTTGATACTGCTGGTGTTGTTCCAGCAGTTGAAGTTGTTAGAGCTTGAGAAGATGTTGATGCAAGTGTGCTTGATCCAGCAGTGGTCGCCATAGTTGTAGTTTGAACTGTTGCTGTGGTTGATGCAGTTGGTGAAGATGTGGTTGTTAATGCTGGCGTTGTTGCTCTGGTACTTGTAGGCACTACAGTGGAGGTGCTTTCAGTTGTACTTGTTGAAGAAGCTGTAGTGCTTGCAGAAGTTGTAGTTACAGTTTCAGGAGTTCTCGTGGATGTAGCAGTAGTTGGAGTCGTAGTTGATGCTGCTAGTGTTGTTCCAGCTGTTGAAGATGTTAGAGCTTGAGGAGATGTTGATGCAAGTGTGCTTGATCCAGCAGTGGTAGTCATAGTTGTAGTTTGAACTGTTGCTGTGGTTGATGCAGTGGGTGAAGATGTGGTTGTAAATGCTGGCGTTGTTGCTCTGGTACTTGTAGGCACTACAGTGTAGGTTCTTTCAGTTGTACTTGTTGTAGAAGCTGTAGTGCTTGCAGAAGTTGTAGTTATAGTTTCAGGAGTTCTTGTGGATGTAGCAGTAGATGGAGTCGTAGTTGATACTGCTGGTGTTCTTTCAGCAGTTGAAGATTTTAGAGCTTGAGAAGATGTTGATGCAAGTGTGCTTGATCCAGCAGTGGTCGCCATAATTGTAGTTTGAACTGTTGCTGTGGTTGATGCAGTGGGTGAAGATGTGGTTGTAAATGCTGGCTTTGTTGCTCTGGTACTTGTAGGCACTACAGTACGGGTGCTTTCAGTTGTACTTGTTGGAGAAGCTGTAGTGCTTGCAGACGTGGTAGTTACAGTTTCAGGAGTTCTTGTAGATGTAGCAGTAGATGGAGTTGTAGTTGATACTGCTTGTGTTGTTCCAGCAGTTGAAGTTGTTAGAGCTTGAAAAGATGTTGATGCAAGTGTGCTTGATCCAGCAGTGGTCGCCATAGTTGTAGTTTGAACTGTTGCTGTGGTTGATGCAGTGGGTGAAGATGTGGTTGTTAATGCTGGCGTTGTTGCTCTGGTACTTGTAGGCACTACAGTGGAGGTGCTTTCAGTTGTACTTTGTGGAGAAGCTGTAGTGCTTGCAGACGTGGTAGTTACAGTTTCAGGAGTTCTTGTGGATGTAGCAGTAGATGGAGTCAGAGTTGATTCTGCTGGTGTTGTTGCTGCAGTTGAAGTTAGAGCTTGAGGAGATGTTGTGGCAGGTGTGCTTGATCCAGCAGTGGTAGTCATAGTTGTAGTTTGAACTGTTTCTGTGGTTGATGCAGTTGGTGAAGATGTGGTTGTTAGTGCTGGCGTTCTTGCTCTGGTACTTGTAGGCACTACAGTGGAGGTGCTTTCAGTTGTACTTGTTGAAGAAGCTGTAGTGCTTGCAGAAGTTGTAGTTACAGTTTCAGGAGTTCTCGTGGATGTAGCAGTAGTTGGAGTCGTAGTTGATACTGCTAGTGTTGTTCCAGCAGTTGAAAATGTTAGAGCTTGAGGAGATGTTGTTGCAGGTGTGCTTGATCCAATAGTGGTAGTCATAGTTGTAGTTTGAACTGTTGCTGTGGTTGATGAAGTGGGTGAAGATGTGGTAGTTAATGCTGGCGTTGTTGCTCTGGTACTTGTAGGCACTACAGTGGAGGTGCTTTCAGTTGTACTTGTTGGAGAAGCTGTAGTGCTTGCAGACGTGGTAGTTACAGTTTCAGGAGTTCTTGTGGATGTAGCAGTAGATGGAGTCGTAGTTGATAATGCTGGTGTTGTTGCTGCAGTTGAAGATGTTAGAGCTTGAGGAGATGTTGTTGCAGGTGTGCTTGATCCAGCAGTGGTAGTCATAGTTGTAGTTTGAACTGTTGCTGTGGTTGATGCAGTGGGTGAAGATGTGGTTGTTAATGCTGGCGTTGTTGCTCTGGTACTTGTAGGCACTACAGTGGAGGTGCTTTCAGTTGTACTTGTTGGAGAAGCTGTAGTGCTTGCAGAAGTTGTAGTTACAGTTTCAGGTGTTCTCGTGGATGTAGCAGTAGATGGAGTTGTAGTTGATACTGCTGGTGTTGTTCCAGCAGTTGAAGTTGTTAGAGCTTGAAAAGATGTTGATGCAAGTGTGCTTGATCCAGCAGTGGTCGCCATAGTTGTAGTTTGAACTGTTGCTGTGGTTGATGCAGTGGGTGAAGATGTGGTTGTTAATGCTGGCGTTGTTGCTCTGGTACTTGTAGGCACTACAGTGGAGGTGCTTTCAGTTGTACTTTCTGGAGAAGCTGTAGTGCTTGCAGACGTGGTAGTTACAGTTTCAGGAGTTCTCATGGATGTAGCAGTAATTGGAGTCGTAGTTAATACTGCTAGTGTTGTTCCAGCTGTTGAAGATGTTAGAGCTTGAGGAGATGTTGTTGCAGGTGTGCTTGATCCAATAGTGGTAGTCATAGTTGTAGTTTGAACTGTTGTTGTGGTTGATGCAGTGGGTGAAGATGTGGTTGTTAATGCTGGCATTGTTGCTCTGGTACTTGTAGGCACTACAGTGGAGGTGCTTTCAGTTGTACTTGTTGGAGAAGCTGTAGTGCTTGCAGAAGTTGTAGTTACAGTTTCAGGAGTTCTCGTGGATGTGGCAGTAGATGGAGTAGTAGTTGATACTGCTGGTGTTGTTCCAGCAGTTGAAGTTGTTAGAGCTTGAGAAGATGTTGATGCAAGTGTGGTTGATCCAGCAGTGGTAGTCATAGTTGTAGTTTGAACTGTTGCTGTGGTTGATCCAGTGGGTGAAGATGTGGTTGTAAATGCTGGCGTTGTTGCTTTGGTACTTGTAGGCACTACAGTAGGGCTGCTTTCAGTTGTACTTATTGGAGAAGCTGTAGTGCTTGCAGAAGTTGTAGTTACAGTTTCAGGAGTTCTCGTGGATGTAGCAGTAGATGGATTCGTAGTTGATACTGCTGGTGTTGTTCCAGCAGTTGAAGTTGTTAGAGCTTGAGAAGATGTTGATGCAAGTGTGCTTGATCCAGCAGTGGTCGCCATAGTTGTAGTTTGAACTGTTGCTGTGGTTGATGCAGTTGGTGAAGATGTGGTTGTTAATGCTGGCATTGTTGCTCTGGTACATGTAGGCACTACAGTGGAGGTGCTTTCAGTTGTACTTGTTGAAGAAGCTGTAGTGCTTGCAGAAGTTGTAGTTACAGTTTCAGGAGTTCTCGTGGATGTAGCAGTAGTTGGAGTCGTAGTTGATGCTGCTAGTGTTGTTCCAGCTGTTGAAGATGTTAGAGCTTGAGGAGATGTTGATGCAAGTGTGCTTGATCCAGCAGTGGTAGTCATAGTTGTAGTTTGAACTGTTGCTGTGGTTGATGCAGTGGGTGAAGATGTGGTTGTAAATGCTGGCGTTGTTGCTCTGGTACTTGTAGGCACTACAGTGTAGGTGCTTTCAGTTGTACTTGTTGTAGAAGCTGTAGTGCTTGCAGAAGTTGTAGTTATAGTTTCAGGAGTTCTTGTGGATGTAGCAGTAGATGGAGTCGTAGTTGATACTGCTGGTGTTCTTTCAGCAGTAGAAGATTTTAGAGCTTGAGAAGATGTTGATGCAAGTGTGCTTGATCCAGCAGTGGTCGCCATAATTGTAGTTTGAACTGTTGCTGTGGTTGATGCAGTGGGTGAAGATGTGGTTGTAAATGCTGGCGTTGTTGCTCTGGTACTTGTAGGCACTACAGTGGAGGTGCTTTCAGTTGTACTTGTTGGAGAAGCTGTAGTGCTTGCAGACATGGTAGTTTCAGTTTCAGGTGTTCTCGTGGATGTAGCAGTAGATGGAGTCGTAGTTGATACTGCTGGTGTTGTTCCAGCAGTTGAAGTTGTTAGAGCTTGAAAAGATGTTGATGCAAGTGTGCTTGATCCAGCAGTGGTAGTCATAGTTGTAGTTTGAACTGTTGCTGTGGTTGATCCAGTTGGTGAAGATGTGGTTGTAAATGCTGGCGTTGTTGATTTGGTACTTGTAGGCACTACAGTGGAGTTGCTTTCAGTTGTACTTTGTGGAGAAGCTATAGTGCTTGCAGACGTGGTAGTTACAGTTTCAGGAGTTCTTGTGGATGTAGCAGTAGATGGAGTCAGAGTTGATACTGCTGGTGTTGTTGCTGCAGTTGAAGATGTTAGAGCTTGAGGAGATGTTGCTGCAGGTGTGCTTGATCCAGCAGTGGTAGTCATAGTTGTAGTTTGAACTGTTGCTGTGGTTGATGCAGTTGGTGAAGGTGTGTTTGTAAATGCTGGCGTTGTTGATTTGGTACTTGTAGGCACTACAGTGGAGGTGCTTTCAGTTGTACTTGTTGTAGAAGCTGTAGTGCTTGCAGAAGTTGTAGTTATAGTTTCAGGAGTTCTCGTGGATGTAGCAGTAGATGGAGTCGTAGTTGATACTGCTGGTGTTGTTCCAGCAGTTGAAGTTGTTAGAGCTTGAGAAGATGTTGATGCAAGTGTGTTTGATCCAGCAGTCGTCGCCATAGTTGTAGTTTGAACTGTTGCTGTGGTTGATGCAGTTGGTGAAGGTGTGTTTGTTAATGCTGGCGTTGTTGCTCTGGTATTTGTAGGCACTACAGTGGAGGTGCTTTCAGTTGTACTTGTTGAAGAAGCTGTAGTGCTTGCAGAAGTTGTAGTTACAGTTTCAGGAGTTCTCGTGGATGTAGCAGTAGTTGGAGTCGTAGTTGATACTGCTAGTGTTGTTCCAGCTGTTGAAGATGTTAGAGCTTGAGGAGATGTTGATGCAAGTGTGCTTGATCCAGTAGTGGTAGTCATAGTTGTAGTTTGAACTGTTGCTGTGGTTGATGCAGTGGGTGAAGATGTGGTTGTAAATGCTGGCGTTGTTGCTCTGGTACTTGTAGGCACTACAGTGTAGGTGCTTTCAGTTGTACTTGTTGTAGAAGCTGTAGTGCTTGCAGAAGTTGTAGTTATAGTTTCAGGAGTTCTCGTGGATGTAGCAGTAGATGGACTCGTAGTTGA
Organism: Salminus brasiliensis; assembly: GCF_030463535.1. Taxonomy (NCBI): domain Eukaryota; kingdom Metazoa; phylum Chordata; class Actinopteri; order Characiformes; family Bryconidae; genus Salminus; species Salminus brasiliensis. The sequence continues at coordinate 60,147,188 of NC_132879.1, forward strand.
TACTGCTGGTGTTGTTCCAGCAGTTGAAGTTGTTAGAACTTGAGAAGATGTTGATGCAAGTGTGCTTGATCCAGCAGTGGTCGCCATAGTTGTAGTTTGAACTGTTGCTGTGGTTGATGCAGTGGGTGAAGATGTGGTTGTAAATGCTGGCGTTGTTGCTCTGGTACTTGTAGGCACTACAGTAGGGGTGCTTTCAGTTGTACTTGTTGGAGAAGCTGTAGTGCTTGCAGAAGTTGTAGTTACAGTTTCAGGAGTTCTCGTGGATGTAGCAGTAGTTGGAGTCGTAGTTGATACTGCTAGTGTTGTTCCAGCTGTTGAAGATGTTAGAGCTGGAGGAGATGTTGTTGCAGGTGTGGTTGATCCAGCAGTGGTAGTCATAATTGTAGTTTGAACTGTTGCTGTGGTTGATGCAGTGGGTGAAGATGTGGTTATTAATGCTGGCGTTGTTGCTCTGGTACTTGTAGGCTCTACAGTGGAGGTGCTTTCAGTTGTACTTGTTGAAGAAGCTATAGTGCTTGCAGAAGTTGTAGTTACAGTTTCAGAAGTTCTCGTGGATGTAGCAGTAGATGGAGTCGTAGTTGATACTGCTGGTGTTGTTCCAGCAGTTGAAGTTGTTAGAGCTTGAGGAGATGTTGTTGCAAATGTGCTTGATCCAGCAGTGGTAGTCATAGTTGTAGTTTGAACTGTTGCTGTGGTTGATGCAGTGGTTGAAGATGTGGTGGTTAATGCTGGCGTTGTTGCTCTGGTACTTGTTGGCACTACAGTAGGGCTGCTTTCAGTTGTACTTGTTGGAGAAGGTGTAGTGCTTGCAGAAGTTGTAGTTACAGTTTCAGAAGTTCTCGTGGATGTAGCACTAGATGGAGTCGTAGTTGATACTGCTGGTGTTGTTCCAGCTGTTGAAGATTTTAGAGCTTGAGAAGATGTTGATGCAAGTGTGCTTGATCCAGCAGTGGTCGCCATAGTTGTAGTTTGAACTGTTGCTGTGGTTGATGCAGTGGGTGAAGATGTGGTTGTAAATGCTGGCGTTGTTGCTCTGGGTTTTGTAGGCACTACAGTAGGGCTGCTTTCAGTTGTACTTTTTGGAGAAGCTGTAGTGCTTGCAGAAGGTGTAGTTACAGTTTCAGGAGTTCTCGTGGATGTAGCAGTAGATGGAGTCGTAGTTGATACTGCTAGTGTTGTTCCAGCTGTTGAAGATGTTAGAGCTTGAGGAGATGTTGATGCAAGTGTGCTTGATCCAGCAGTGGTAGTCATAGTTGTAGTTTGAACTGTTGCTGTGGTTGATGCAGTGGGTGAAGATGTGGTTGTAAATGCTGGCGTTGTTGCTCGGGTACTTGTAGGCACTACAGTGTAGGTGCTTTCAGTTGTACTTGTTGTAGAAGCTGTAGTGCTTGCAGAAGCTGTAGTTACAGTTTCAGGAGTTCTTGTGGATGTAGCAGTAGATGGAGTCGTAGTTGATACTGCTGGTGTTCTTTCCGCAGTTGAAGATTTTAGAGCTTGAGAAGATGTTGATGCAAGTGTGCTTGATCCAGCAGTGGTCGCCATAATTGTAGTTTGAACTGTTGCTGTGGTTGATGCAGTGGGTGAAGATGTGGTTGTAAATGCTGGCGTTGTTGCTCTGGTACTTGTAGGCACTACAGTGGAGGTGCTTTCAGTTGTACTTGTTGGAGAAGCTGTAGTGCTTGCAGACATGGTAGTTACAGTTTCAGGTGTTCTCGTGGATGTAGCAGTAGATGGAGTCGTAGTTGATACTGCTGGTGTTGTTCCAGCAGTTGAAGATGTTAGAGCTTGAGGAGATGTTGCTGCAGGTGTGCTTGATCCAGCAGTGGTAGTCATAGTTGTAGTTTGAACTGTTTCTGTGGTTGATGCAGTTGGTGGAGATGTGGTTGTTAGTGCTGGCGTTGTTGCTCTGGTACTTGTAGGCACTACAGTGGAGGTGCTTTCAGTTGTACTTGTTGAAGAAGCTGTAGTGCTTGCAGAAGTTGTAGTTACAGTTTCAGGAGTTCTCGTGGATGTGGCAGTAGTTGGAGTCGTAGTTGATACTGCTAGTGTTGTTCCAGCAGTTGAAAATGTTAGAGCTTGAGGAGATGTTGTTGCAGGTGTGCTTGATCCAATAGTGGTAGTCATAGTTGTAGTTTGAACTGTTGCTGTGGTTGATGCAGTGGTTGAAGATGTGGTTGTTAATGCTGGCGTTGTTGCTCTGGTACTTGTAGGCACTACAGTGGAGGTGCTTTCAGTTGTACTTGTTGGAGAAGCTGTAGTGCTTGCAGAAGTTGTAGTTACAGTTTCAGGAGTTCTCGTGGATGTAGCAGTAGATGGAGTAGTAGTTGATACTGCTGGTGTTGTTCCAGCAGTTGAAGTTGTTAGAGCTTGAGAAGATGTTGATGCAAGTGTGGTTGATCCAGCAGTGGTCGCCATAGTTGTAGTTTGAACTGTTGCTGTGGTTGATGCAGTTGGTGAAGATGTGGTTGTTAATGCTGGCGTTGTTGCTCTGGTACTTGTTGGCACTACAGTGGAGGTGCTTTCAGTTGTACTTGTTGTAGAAGCTGTAGTGCTTGCAGAAGTTGTAGTTATAGTTTCAGGAGTTCTCGTGGATGTAGCAGTAGATGGAGTCGTAGTTGATACTGCTGGTGTTGTTCCAGCAGTTGAAGTTGTTAGAGCTTGAGAAGATGTTGAAGCAAGTGTGTTTGATCCAGCAGTGGTCGCCATAGTTGTAGTTTGAACTGTTGCTGTGGTTGATGCAGTTGGTGAAGGTGTGGTTGTTAATGCTGGCGTTGTTGCTCTGGTACTTGTAGGCACTACAGTGGAGGTGCTTTCAGTTGTACTTGTTGAAGAAGCTGTAGTGCTTGCAGAAGTTGTAGTTACAGTTTCAGGAGTTCTCGTGGATGTAGCAGTAGTTGGAGTCGTAGTTGATACTGCTAGTGTTGTTCCAGCTGTTGAAGATGTTAGAGCTTGAGGAGATGTTGATGCAAGTGTGCTTGATCCAGCAGTGGTAGTCATAGTTGTAGTTTGAACTGTTGCTGTGGTTGATGCAGTGGGTGAAGATGTGGTTGTAAATGCTGGCGTTGTTGCTCTGGTACTTGTAGGCACTACAGTGTAGGTGCTTTCAGTTGTACTTGTTGTAGAAGCTGTAGTGCTTGCAGAAGTTGTAGTTATAGTTTCAGGAGTTCTCGTGGATGTAGCAGTAGATGGACTCGTAGTTGATACTGCTGGTGTTGTTCCAGCAGTTGAAGTTGTTAGAACTTGAGAAGATGTTGATGCAAGTGTGCTTGATCCAGCAGTGGTCGCCATAGTTGTAGTTTGAACTGTTGCTGTGGTTGATGCAGTGGGTGAAGATGTGGTTGTAAATGCTGGCGTTGTTGCTCTGGGTTTTGTAGGCACTACAGTAGGGCTGCTTTCAGTTGTACTTTTTGGAGAAGCTGTAGTGCTTGCAGAAGGTGTAGTTACAGTTTCAGGAGTTCTCGTGGATGTAGCAGTAGATGGAGTCGTAGTTGATACTGCTAGTGTTGTTCCAGCTGTTGAAGATGTTAGAGCTTGAGGAGATGTTGATGCAAGTGTGCTTGATCCAGCAGTGGTAGTCATAGTTGTAGTTTGAACTGTTGCTGTGGTTGATGCAGTGGGTGAAGATGTGGTTGTAAATGCTGGCGTTGTTGCTCGGGTACTTGTAGGCACTACAGTGTAGGTGCTTTCAGTTGTACTTGTTGTAGAAGCTGTAGTGCTTGCAGAAGCTGTAGTTACAGTTTCAGGAGTTCTTGTGGATGTAGCAGTAGATGGAGTCGTAGTTGATACTGCTGGTGTTCTTTCCGCAGTTGAAGATTTTAGAGCTTGAGAAGATGTTGATGCAAGTGTGCTTGATCCAGCAGTGGTCGCCATAATTGTAGTTTGAACTGTTGCTGTGGTTGATGCAGTGGGTGAAGATGTGGTTGTAAATGCTGGCGTTGTTGCTCTGGTACTTGTAGGCACTACAGTGGAGGTGCTTTCAGTTGTACTTGTTGGAGAAGCTGTAGTGCTTGCAGACATGGTAGTTACAGTTTCAGGTGTTCTCGTGGATGTAGCAGTAGATGGAGTCGTAGTTGATACTGCTGGTGTTGTTCCAGCAGTTGAAGATGTTAGAGCTTGAGGAGATGTTGCTGCAGGTGTGCTTGATCCAGCAGTGGTAGTCATAGTTGTAGTTTGAACTGTTTCTGTGGTTGATGCAGTTGGTGGAGATGTGGTTGTTAGTGCTGGCGTTGTTGCTCTGGTACTTGTAGGCACTACAGTGGAGGTGCTTTCAGTTGTACTTGTTGAAGAAGCTGTAGTGCTTGCAGAAGTTGTAGTTACAGTTTCAGGAGTTCTCGTGGATGTGGCAGTAGTTGGAGTCGTAGTTGATACTGCTAGTGTTGTTCCAGCAGTTGAAAATGTTAGAGCTTGAGGAGATGTTGTTGCAGGTGTGCTTGATCCAATAGTGGTAGTCATAGTTGTAGTTTGAACTGTTGCTGTGGTTGATGCAGTGGTTGAAGATGTGGTTGTTAATGCTGGCGTTGTTGCTCTGGTACTTGTAGGCACTACAGTGGAGGTGCTTTCAGTTGTACTTGTTGGAGAAGCTGTAGTGCTTGCAGAAGTTGTAGTTACAGTTTCAGGAGTTCTCGTGGATGTAGCAGTAGATGGAGTAGTAGTTGATACTGCTGGTGTTGTTCCAGCAGTTGAAGTTGTTAGAGCTTGAGAAGATGTTGATGCAAGTGTGGTTGATCCAGCAGTGGTCGCCATAGTTGTAGTTTGAACTGTTGCTGTGGTTGATGCAGTTGGTGAAGATGTGGTTGTTAATGCTGGCGTTGTTGCTCTGGTACTTGTTGGCACTACAGTGGAGGTGCTTTCAGTTGTACTTGTTGTAGAAGCTGTAGTGCTTGCAGAAGTTGTAGTTATAGTTTCAGGAGTTCTCGTGGATGTAGCAGTAGATGGAGTCGTAGTTGATACTGCTGGTGTTGTTCCAGCAGTTGAAGTTGTTAGAGCTTGAGAAGATGTTGAAGCAAGTGTGTTTGATCCAGCAGTGGTCGCCATAGTTGTAGTTTGAACTGTTGCTGTGGTTGATGCAGTTGGTGAAGGTGTGGTTGTTAATGCTGGCGTTGTTGCTCTGGTACTTGTAGGCACTACAGTGGAGGTGCTTTCAGTTGTACTTGTTGAAGAAGCTGTAGTGCTTGCAGAAGTTGTAGTTACAGTTTCAGGAGTTCTCGTGGATGTAGCAGTAGTTGGAGTCGTAGTTGATACTGCTAGTGTTGTTCCAGCTGTTGAAGATGTTAGAGCTTGAGGAGATGTTGATGCAAGTGTGCTTGATCCAGCAGTGGTAGTCATAGTTGTAGTTTGAACTGTTGCTGTGGTTGATGCAGTGGGTGAAGATGTGGTTGTAAATGCTGGCGTTGTTGCTCTGGTACTTGTAGGCACTACAGTGTAGGTGCTTTCAGTTGTACTTGTTGTAGAAGCTGTAGTGCTTGCAGAAGTTGTAGTTATAGTTTCAGGAGTTCTCGTGGATGTAGCAGTAGATGGACTCGTAGTTGATACTGCTGGTGTTGTTCCAGCAGTTGAAGTTGTTAGAACTTGAGAAGATGTTGATGCAAGTGTGCTTGATCCAGCAGTGGTCGCCATAGTTGTAGTTTGAACTGTTGCTGTGGTTGAAGCAGTGGGTGAAGATGTGGTTGTAAATGCTGGCGTTGTTGCTCTGGTACTTGTAGGCACTACAGTAGGGGTGCTTTCAGTTGTACTTGTTGGAGAAGCTGTAGTGCTTGCAGACGTGGTAGTTACAGTTTCAGGAGTTTTTGTGGATGTAGCAGTAGATGGAGTCAGAGTTGATACTGCTGGTGTTGTTGCTGCAGTTGAAGATGTTAGAGCTTGAGGAGATGTTGTTGCAGGTGTGCTTGATCCAATAGTGGTAGTCATAGTTGTAGTTTGAACTGTTGCTGTGGTTGATGCAGTGGGTGAAGATGTGGTTGTTAATGCTGGCGTTGTTGCTCTGGTACTTGTAGGCACTACAGTGGAGGTGCTTTCAGTTGTACTTGTTGGAGAAGCTGTAGTGCTTGCAGAAGTTGTAGTTACAGTTTCAGGAGTTCTTGTGGATGTAGCAGTAGTTGTAGTCGTAGTTGATACTGCTGGTGTTGTTCCAGCAGTTGAAGTTGTTAGAGCTTGAGAAGATGTTGATGCAAGTGTGGTTGATCCAGCAGTGGTAGTCATAGTTGTAGTTTGAACTGTTGCTGTGGTTGATGCAGTGGGTGAAGATGTGGTTGTTAATGCTGGCGTTGTTGCTCTGGTACTTGTAGGCATTACAGTGGAGGTGCTTTCAGTTTTACTTGTTGGAGAAGCTGTAGTGCTTGCAGAAGTTGTAGTTACAGTTTCAGGAGTTCTCGTGGATGTAGCAGTAGTTGGAGTCGTAGTTGATACTGCTAGTGTTGTTCCAGCTGTTGAAGATGTTAGAGCTGGAGGAGATGTTGTTGCAGGTGTGGTTGATCCAGCAGTGGTAGTCATAATTGTAGTTTGAACTGTTGCTGTGGTTGATGCAGTGGGTGAAGATGTGGTTATTAATGCTGGCGTTGTTGCTCTGGTACTTGTAGGCTCTACAGTGGAGGTGCTTTTAGTTGTACTTGTTGAAGAAGCTATAGTGCTTGCAGAAGTTGTAGTTACAGTTTCAGAAGTTCTCGTGGATGTAGCAGTAGATGGAGTCGTAGTTGATACTGCTGGTGTTGTTCCAGCAGTTGAAGTTGTTAGAGCTTGAGGAGATGTTGTTGCAAATGTGCTTGATCCAGCAGTGGTAGTCATAGTTGTAGTTTGAACTGTTGCTGTGGTTGATGCAGTGGGTGAAGATGTGGTTGTTAATGCTGGCGTTGTTGCTCTGGTACTTGTTGGCACTACAGTAGGGCTGCTTTCAGTTGTACTTGTTGGAGAAGGTGTAGTGCTTGCAGAAGTTGTAGTTACAGTTTCAGAAGTTCTCGTGGATGTAGCAGTAGATGGAGTCGTAGTTGATACTGCTGGTGTTGTTCCAGCTGTTGAAGATTTTAGAGCTTGAGAAGATGTTGATGCAAGTGTGCTTGATCCAGCAGTGGTCGCCATAGTTGTAGTTTGAACTGTTGCTGTGGTTGATGCAGTGGGTGAAGATGTGGTTGTAAATGCTGGCGTTGTTGCTCTGGGTTTTGTAGGCACTACAGTAGGGCTGCTTTCAGTTGTACTTTTTGGAGAAGCTGTAGTGCTTGCAGAAGGTGTAGTTATAGTTTCAGGAGTTCTCGTGGATGTAGCAGTAGATGGAGTCGTAGTTGATACTGCTGGTGTTGTTCCAGCTGTTGAAGATTTTAGAGCTTGAGAAGATGTTGATGCAAGTGTGCTTGATCCAGCAGTGGTCGCCATAGTTGTAGTTTGAACTGTTGCTCTGGTTGATGCAGTTGGTGAAGATGTGGTTGTTAATGCTGGCGTTGTTGCTCTGGTACTTGTAGGCACTACAGTGGAGGTGCTTTCAGTTGTACTTGTTGAAGAAGCTGTAGTGCTTGCAGAAGTTGTAGTTACAGTTTCAGGAGTTCTCGTGGATGTAGCAGTAGTTGGAGTCGTAGTTGATACTGCTAGTGTTGTTCCAGCTGTTGAAGATGTTAGAGCTTGAGGAGATGTTGATGCAAGTGTGCTTGATCCAGCAGTGGTAGTCATAGTTGTAGTTTGAACTGTTGCTGTGGTTGATGCAGTGGGTGAAGATGTGGTTGTAAATGCTGGCGTTGTTGCTCGGGTACTTGTAGGCACTACAGTGTAGGTGCTTTCAGTTGTACTTGTTGTAGAAGCTGTAGTGCTTGCAGAAGTTGTAGTTATAGTTTCAGGAGTTCTCGTGGATGTAGCAGTAGATGGAGTCGTAGTTGATACTGCTGGTGTTGTTCCAGCAGTTGAAGTTCTTAGAGCTTGAGAAGATGTTGATGCAAGTGTGCTTGATCCAGCAGTGGTCGCCATAGTTGTAGTTTGAACTGTTGCTGTGGTTGATGCAGTGGGTGAAGATGTGGTTGTAAATGCTGGCGTTTTTGCTCTGGTACTTGTAGGCACTACAGTAGGGCTGCTTTCAGTTGTACTTGTTGGAGAAGCTGTAGTGCTTGCAGAAGGTGTAGTTACAGTTTCAGGAGTTCTCGTGGATGTAGCAGTAGATGGAGTCGTAGTTGATACTGCTGGTGTTGTTCCAGCTGTTGAAGATTTTAGAGCTTGAGAAGATGTTGATGCAAGTGTGCTTGATCCAGCAGTGGTCGCCATAGTTGTAGTTTGAACTGTTGCTCTGGTTGATGCAGTTGGTGAAGATGTGGTTGTTAATGCTGGCGTTGTTGCTCTGGTACTTGTAGGCACTACAGTGGAGGTGCTTTCAGTTGTACTTGTTGAAGAAGCTGTAGTGCTTGCAGAAGTTGTAGTGACAGTTTCAGGGGTTCTCGTGGATGTAGCAGTAGTTGGAGTCGTAGTTGATACTGCTAGTGTTGTTCCAGCTGTTGAAGATGTTAGAGCTTGAGGAGATGTTGATGCAAGTGTGCTTGATCCAGCAGTGGTAGTCATAGTTGTAGTTTGAACTGTTGCTGTGGTTGATGCAGTGGGTGAAGATGTGGTTGTAAATGCTGGCGTTGTTGCTCGGGTACTTGTAGGCACTACAGTGTAGGTGCTTTCAGTTGTACTTGTTGTAGAAGCTGTAGTGCTTGCAGAAGTTGTAGTTATAGTTTCAGGAGTTCTCGTGGATGTAGCAGTAGATGGAGTCGTAGTTGATACTGCTGGTGTTGTTCCAGCAGTTGAAGTTCTTAGAGCTTGAGAAGATGTTGATGCAAGTGTGCTTGATCCAGCAGTGGTCGCCATAGTTGTAGTTTGAACTGTTGCTGTGGTTGATGCAGTGGGTGAAGATGTGGTTGTAAATGCTGGCGTTGTTGCTTTGGTACTTGTAGGCACTACAGTGTAGGTGCTTTTAGTTGTACTTGTTGGAGAAGCTGTAGTGCTTGCAGACGTGGTAGTTACAGTTTCAGGAGTTCTTGTGGATGTAGCAGTAGATGGAGTCGTAGTTGATAATGCTGGTGTTGTTGCTGCAGTTGAAGATGTTAGAGATTGAGGAGATGTTGTTGCAGGTGTGCTTGATCCAGCAGTGGTAGTCATAGTTGTAGTTTGAACTGTTGCTGTGGTTGATGCAGTGGGTGAAGATGTGGTTGTTAATGCTGGTGTTGTTGCTCTGGTACTTGTAGGCACTACAGTGGAGGTGCTTTCAGTTGTACTTGTTGGAGAAGCTGTAGTGCTTGCAGAAGTTATAGTTACAGTTTCAGGAGTTCTCGTGGATGTAGCAGTAGATGGAGTCGTAGTTGATACTGCTGGTGTTGTTCCAGCTGTTGAAGATTTTAGAGCTTGAGAAGATGTTGATGCAAGTGTGCTTGATCCAGCAGTGGTCGCCATAGTTGTAGTTTGAACTGTTGCTGTGGTTGATCCAGTTGGTGAAGATGTGGTTGTAAATTCTGGCGTTGTTGCTTTGGTACTTGTAGGCACTACAGTGGAGGTGCTTTCAGTTGTACTTTTTGGAGAAGCTGTAGTGCTTGCAGACGTGCTAGTTACAGATTCAGGAGTTCTTGTGGATGTAGCAGTAGATGGAGTCAGAGTTGATACTGCTGTTGTTGTTCCAGCTGTTGAAGATTTTAGAGCTTGAGAAGATGTTATTGCAAGTGTGCTTGATCCAGCAGTGGTAGTCATAGTTGTAGTTTGAACTGTTGCTGTGGTTGATGCAGTGGGTGAAGATGTGGTTGTAAATGCTGGCGTTGTTGCTCTGGTACTTGTAGGCACTACAGTGTAGGTGCTTTCAGTTGTACTTGTTGTAGAAGCTGTAGTGCTTGCAGAAGTTGTAGTTATAGTTTCAGGAGTTCTCGTGGATGTAGCAGTAGATGGAGTCGTAGTTGATACTGCTGGTGTTGTTCCAGCAGTTGAAGTTCTTAGAGCTTGAGAAGATGTTGATGCAAGTGTGCTTGATCCAGCAGTGGTCGCCATAGTTGTAGTTTGAACTGTTGCTGTGGTTGATGCAGTGGGTGAAGATGTGGTTGTAAATGCTGGCGTTGTTGCTTTGGTACTTGTAGGCACTACAGTGTAGGTGCTTTTAGTTGTACTTGTTGGAGAAGCTGTAGTGCTTGCAGACGTGGTAGTTACAGTTTCAGGAGTTCTTGTGGATGTAGCAGTAGATGGAGTCGTAGTTGATAATGCTGGTGTTGTTGCTGCAGTTGAAGATGTTAGAGATTGAGGAGATGTTGTTGCAGGTGTGCTTGATCCAGCAGTGGTAGTCATAGTTGTAGTTTGAACTGTTGCTGTGGTTGATGCAGTGGGTGAAGATGTGGTTGTTAATGCTGGTGTTGTTGCTCTGGTACTTGTAGGCACTACAGTGGAGGTGCTTTCAGTTGTACTTGTTGGAGAAGCTGTAGTGCTTGCAGAAGTTATAGTTACAGTTTCAGGAGTTCTCGTGGATGTAGCAGTAGATGGAGTCGTAGTTGATACTGCTGGTGTTGTTCCAGCTGTTGAAGATTTTAGAGCTTGAGAAGATGTTGATGCAAGTGTGCTTGATCCAGCAGTGGTCGCCATAGTTGTAGTTTGAACTGTTGCTGTGGTTGATCCAGTTGGTGAAGATGTGGTTGTAAATGCTGGCGTTGTTGCTTTGGTACTTGTAGGCACTACAGTGGAGGTGCTTTCAGTTGTACTTTTTGGAGAAGCTGTAGTGCTTGCAGACGTGCTAGTTACAGATTCAGGAGTTCTTGTGGATGTAGCAGTAGATGGAGTCAGAGTTGATACTGCTGGTGTTGTTCCAGCTGTTGAAGATTTTAGAGCTTGAGAAGATGTTATTGCAAGTGTGCTTGATCCAGCAGTGGTAGTCATAGTTGTAGTTTGAACTGTTGCTGTGGTTGATGCAGTGGGTGAAGATGTGGTTGTAAATGCTGGCGTTGTTGCTCTGGTACTTGTAGGCACTACAGTGTAGGTGCTTTCAGTTGTACTTGTTGTAGAAGCTGTAGTGCTTGCAGAAGTTGTAGTTATAGTTTCAGGAGTTCTTGTGGATGTAGCAGTAGATGGAGTCGTAGTTGATACTGCTGGTGTTGTTCCAGCAGTTGAAGTTGTTAGAGCTTGAGAAGATGTTGATGCAAGTGTGCTTGATCCAGCAGTGGTCGCCATAGTTGTAGTTTGAACTGTTGCTGTGGTTGATGCAGTGGGTGAAGATGTGGTTGTAAATGCTGGCGTTGTTGCTTTGGTACTTGTAGGCACTACAGTGTAGGTGCTTTTAGTTGTACTTGTTGGAGAAGCTGTAGTGCTTGCAGACGTGGTAGTTACAGTTTCAGGAGTTCTTGTGGATGTAGCAGTAGATGGAGTCAGAGTTGATAATGCTGGTGTTGTTGCTGCAGTTGAAGATGTTAGAGATTGAGGAGATGTTGTTGCAGGTGTGCTTGATCCAGCAGTGGTAGTCATAGTTGTAGTTTGAACTGTTGCTGTGGTTGATGCAGTGGGTGAAGATGTGTTTGGAAATGCTGGCGTTGTTGCTTTGGTACTTGTAGGCACTACAGTGGAGGTGCTTTCAGTTGTACTTTGTGGAGAAGCTGTAGTGCTTGCAGACGTGGTAGTTACAGTTTCAGGAGTTCTTGTGGATGTAGCAGTAGATGGAGTCAGAGTTGATACTGCTGGTGTTGTTGCTGCAGTTGAAGATGTTAGAGCTTGAGATGTTGTTGCAGGTGTGCTTGATCCAGCAGTGGTAGTCATAGTTGTAGTTTGAACTGTTGCTGTGGTTGATGCAGTGGGTGAAGATGTGGTTGTAAATGCTGGCGTTGTTGCTCTGGTACTTGTAGGCACTACAGTGTTGGTGCTTTCAGTTGTACTTGTTGTAGAAGCTGTAGTGCTTGCAGAAGTTGTAGTTATAGTTTCAGGAGTTCTCGTGGATGTAGCAGTAGATGGAGTCGTAGTTGATACTGCTGGTGTTGTTCCAGCAGTTGAAGTTGTTAGAGCTTGAGAAGATGTTGATGCAAGTGTGCTTGATCCAGCAGTGGTCGCCATAGTTGTAGTTTGAACTGTTGCTGTGGTTGATGCAGTGGGTGAAGATGTGGTTGTTAATGCTGCCGTTGTTGCTCTGGTACTTGTTGGCACTACATTGGAGGAGCTTTCAGTTGTACTTGTTGAAGAAGCTGTAGTGCTTGCAGAAGTTGTAGTTACAGTTTCAGGAGTTCTCGTGGATGTAGCAGTAGATGGAGTCGTAGTTGATACTGCTGGTGTTGTTCCAGCTGTTGAAGATTTTAGAGCTTGAGAAGATGTTGATGCAAGTGTGCTTGATCCAGCAGTGGTCGCCATAGTTGTAGTTTGAACTGTTGCTGTGGCTGATCCAGTTGGTGAAGATGTGTTTGTAAATGCTGGCGTTGTTGCTCTGGTACTTGTAGGCACTACAGTGGAGGTGCTTTCAGTTGTACTTTGTGGAGAAGCTGTAGTGCTTGCAGACGTGGTAGTTACAGTTTCAGGAGTTCTTGTGGATGTAGCAGTAGATAGAGTCAGAGTTGATACTGCTGGTGTTGTTGCTGCAGTTGAAGATGTTAGAGCTTGAGATGTTGTTGCAGGTGTGCTTGATCCAGCAGTGGTAGTCATAGTTGTAGTTTGAACTGTTTCTGTTGTTGATGCAGTTGGTGAAGATGTGGTTGTTAATGCTGGCGTTGTTGCTCTGGTACTTGTAGGCACTACAGTGGAGGTGCTTTCAGTTGTACTTTGTGGAGAAGCTGTAGTGCTTGCAGACGTGGTAGTTACAGTTTCAGGAGTTCTTGTCGATGTAGCAGTAGATCGAGTCAGAGTTGATACTGCTGGTGTTGTTGCTGCAGTTGAAGATGTTAGAGCTTGAGATGTTGTTGCAGGTGTGCTTGATCCAGCAGTGGTAGTCATAGTTGTATTTTGAACTGTTTCTGTGGTTGATGCAGTTGGTGAATATGTGGTTGTTAATGCTGGCGTTGTTGCTCTGGTACTTGTTGGCACTACAGTGGATGTGCTTTCAGTTGTACTTGTTGCAGAAGCTGTAGTGCTTGCAGAAGTTGTAGTTACAGTTTCAGGAGTCCTCTTGGATGTAGCAGTAGAAAGAGTCAGAGTTGATACTGCTGGGTTTGTTCCAGCACTTGAAGTTGTTAGAGCTTGAGAAGATGTTGCAGGTGTGCTTGATCCAGCAGTGGTAGTCATAGTTGTAGTTTGAACTGTTTCTGTGGTTGATGCAGTTGGTGAAGATGTGGTTGTAAATGCTGGCGTTGTTGCTCTGGTACTTGTAGGCACTACAGTGTAGGTGCTTTCAGTTGTACTTGTTGTAGAAGCTGTAGTGCTTGCAGAAGTTGTAGTTATAGTTTCAGGAGTTCTCGTGGATGTAGCAGTAGATGGAGTCGTAGTTGATACTGCTGGTGTTGTTCCAGCAGTTGAAGTTGTTAGAGCTTGAGAAGATGTTGATGCAAGTGTGCTTGATCCAGCAGTGGTCGCCATAGTTGTAGTTTGAACTGTTGCTGTGGTTGATGCAGTGGGTGAAGATGTGGTTGTTAATACTGGCGTTGTTGCTCTGGTACTTGTTGGCACTACAGTAGGGCTGCTTTCAGTTGTACTTGTTGGAGAAGCTGTAGTGCTTGCAGAAGTTGTAGTTACAGTTTCAGGAGTTCTCGTGGATGTAGCAGTAGATGGAGTCGTAGTTGATACTGCTGGTGTTGTTCCAGCTGTTGAAGATTTTAGAGCTTGAGAAGATGTTGATGCAAGTGTGCTTGATCCAGCAGTGGTCGCCATATTTGTAGTTTGAACTGTTGCTGTGGCTGATCCAGTTGGTGAAGATGTGTTTGTAAATGCTGGCGTTGTTGCTTTGGTACTTGTAGGCAGTACAGTGGAGGTGCTTTCAGTTGTACTTTGTGGAGAAGCTGTAGTGCTTGCAGACGTGGTAGTTACAGTTTCAGGAGTTCTTGTGGATGTAGCAGTAGATGGAGTCAGAGTTGATACTGCTGGTGTTGTTGCTGCAGTTGAAGATGTTAGAGCTTGAGATGTTGTTGCAGGTGTGCTTGATCCAGCAGTGGTAGTCATAGTTGTAGTTTGAACTGTTGCTGTGGTTGATGCAGTGGGTGAAGATGTGGTTGTTAATGCTGCCGTTGTTGCTCTGGTACTTGTTGGCACTACAGTAGGGCTGCTTTCAGTTGTACTTGTTGGAGAAGCTGTAGTGCTTGCAGAAGTTGTAGTTACAGTTTCAGGAGTTCTCGTGGATGTAGCAGTAGATGGAGTCGTAGTTGATACTGCTGGTGTTGTTCCAGCTGTTGAAGATTTTAGAGCTTGAGAAGATGTTGATGCAAGTGTGCTTGATCCAGCAGTGGTCGCCATAGTTGTAGTTTGAACTGTTGCTGTGGTTGATGCAGTGGGTGAAGATGTGGTTGTTAATGCTGCCGTTGTTGCTCTGGTACTTGTTGGCACTACAGTAGGGCTGCTTTCAGTTGTACTTGTTGGAGAAGCTGTAGTGCTTGCAGAAGTTGTAGTTACAGTTTCAGGAGTTCTCGTGGATGTAGCAGTAGATGGAGTCGTAGTTGATACTGCTGGTGTTGTTCCAGCTGTTGAAGATTTTAGAGCTTGAGAAGATGTTGATGCAAGTGTGCTTGATCCAGCAGTGGTCGCCATAGTTGTAGTTTGAACTGTTGCTGTGGCTGATCCAGTTGGTGAAGATGTGTTTGTAAATGCTGGCGTTGTTGCTCTGGTACTTGTAGGCACTACAGTGGAGGTACTTTCAGTTGTACTTTGTGGAGAAGCTGTAGTGCTTGCAGACGTGGTAGTTACAGTTTCAGGAGTTCTTGTGGATGTAGCAGTAGATAGAGTCAGAGTTGATACTGCTGGTGTTGTTGCTGCAGTTGAAGATGTTAGAGCTTGAGATGTTGTTGCAGGTGTGCTTGATCCAGCAGTGGTAGTCATAGTTGTAGTTTGAACTGTTTCTGTTGTTGATGCAGTTGGTGAAGATGTGGTTGTAAATGCTGGCGTTGTTGCTCTGGTACTTGTAGGCACTACAGTGGAGGTGCTTTCAGTTGTACTTGTTTTAGAAGCTGTAGTGCTTGCAGAAGTTGTAGTTACAGTTTCAGGAGTTCTCGTGGATGTAGCAGTAGATGGAGTCGTAGTTGATACTGCTGGTGTTGTTCCAGCTGTTGAAGATTTTAGAGCTTGAGAAGATGTTGATGCAAGTGTGCTTGATCCAGCAGTGGTCGCCATAGTTGTAGTTTGAACTGTTGCTGTGGTTGATCCAGTTGGTGAAGATGTGGTTGTAAATGCTGGCGTTGTTGCTTTGGTACTTGTAGGCACTACAGTGGAGGTGCTTTCAGTTGTACTTTTTGGAGAAGCTGTAGTGCTTGCAGACGTTGTAGTTACAGTTTCAGGAGTTCTTGTGGATGTAGCAGTAGATGGAGTCGTAGTTGATACTGCTGGTGTTGTTCCAGCAGTTGAAGATGTTAGAGCTTGAGGAGATGTTGTTGCAGGTGTGCTTGATCCAGCAGTTGTAGTCATAGTTGTAGTTTGAACTGTTGCTGTGGTTGATGCAGTGGGTGAAGATGTGGTTGTTAATGCTGGCGTTGTTGCTCTGGTACTTGTAGGCACTACAGTGGAGGTGCTTTCAGTTGTACTTGTTGGAGAAGCTGTAGTGCTTGCAGAAGTTGTAGTTACAGTTTCAGGAGTTCTCGTGGATGTAGCAGTAGATGGAGTCGTAGTTGATATTGCTGGTGTTGTTCCAGCTGTTGAAGATTTTAGAGCTTGAGAAGATGTTGATGCAAGTGTGCTTGATCCAGCAGTGGTCGCCATAGTTGTAGTTTGAACTGTTGCTATGGTTGATGCAGTTGGTGAAGATGTGGTTGTTAATGCTGGCGTTGTTGCTCTGGTACTTGTAGGCACTACAGTGGAGGTGCTTTCAGTTGTACTTTTAGGAGAAGCTATAGTGCTTGCAGACGTGCTAGTTACAGATTCAGGAGTTTTTGTGGATGTAGCAGAAGAAGGAGTCATATTTGATACTGCTGGTGTTGTTCCAGCTGTTGAAGATGTTAGAGCTTGAGGAGATGTTGTTGCAGGTGTGCTTGATCCAGCAGTGGTAGTCATAGTTGTAGTTTGAACTGTTGCTGTGGTTGATGCAGTGGGTGAAGATGTGGTTGTTAATGCTGGCATTGTTGCTCTGGTACTTTTAGGCACTACAGTGGAGGTGCTTTCAGTTGTACTTGTTGTAGAAGCTGTAGTGCTTGCAGAAGTTGTAGTCACAGTTTCATGAGTTCTCGTGGATGTAGCAGTAGTTGTAGTAGTTGATACTGCTAGTATTGTTCCAGCTGTTGAAGATGTTAGAGCTTGAGAAGATGTTGTTGCAAGTGTGCTTGATCCAGCACTGGTAGTCATATTTGTAGTTTGAACTGTTGCTGTCATTGATGCAGTGGGTGAAGATGTGGTTGTAAATGCTGCCGTTGTTGCTCTGGTACTTGTAGGCACTACAGTGGAGGTGCTTTCAGTTGTAATTTTTGGCGAAGCTGTAGTGCTTGCAGAAGTTGTAGTTGCAGTTTCAGGAGTTCTCGTGGATGTAGCAGTAGATGGAGTCGTAGTTGATACTGCTGGTGTTGTTCCAGCAGTTGAAGATTTTAGAGCTTGAGAAGATGTTGTTGCAGGTGTGCTTGATCCAGCAGTGGTAGTCATAGTTGTAGTTTGAACTGTTGCTGTGGTTGATGCAGTGGGTGAAGATGTGGTTGTAAATGCTGACGTTGTTGCTCTGGTACTTGTAGGCACTACAGTGGAGGTGCTTTCAGTTGTACTTTTTGGAGAAGCTGTAGTGCTTGCAGAAGTTGTAGTTACAGTTTCAGGAATTCTTGTGGATGTAGCAGTAGATGGAGTCGTAGTTGATACTGCTGGTGTTGTTCCAGCAGTTGAAGATGTTAGAGCTTGAGGAGATGTTGTTGCAGGTGTGCTTGATCCAGCAGTGGTAGTCATAGTTGTAGTTTGAACTGTTGCTGTGGTTGATGCAGTGAATGAAGATGTGGTTGTTAATGCTGGCGTTGTTGCTCTGGTACTTGTAGGCACTACAGTGGAGGTGCTTTCAGTTGTACTTGTTGTAGAAGCTGTAGTGCTTGCAGAAGTTGTAGTTACAGTTTCAGGAGTTCTCGTGGATGTAGCAATAGATGGAGTCGTAGTTGATACTGCTGGTGTTGTTCCAGCTGTTGAAGATGTTAGAGCTTGAGGAGATGTTGTTGCAGGTGTGCTTGATCCAGCAGTGGTCGCCATATTTGTAGTTTGAACTGTTGCTGTGGCTGATCCAGTTGGTGAAGATGTGTTTGTAAATGCTGGCGTTGTTGCTTTGGTACTTGTAGGCAGTACAGTGGAGGTGCTTTCAGTTGTACTTTGTGGAGAAGCTGTAGTGCTTGCAGACGTGGTAGTTACAGTTTCAGGAGTTCTTGTGGATGTAGCAGTAGATGGAGTCAGAGTTGATACTGCTGGTGTTGTTGCTGCAGTTGAAGATGTTAGAGCTTGAGATGTTGTTGCAGGTGTGCTTGATCCAGCAGTGGTAGTCATAGTTGTAGTTTGAACTGTTGCTGTGGTTGATGCAGTGGGTGAAGATGTGGTTGTTAATGCTGCCGTTGTTGCTCTGGTACTTGTTGGCACTACAGTAGGGCTGCTTTCAGTTGTACTTGTTGGAGAAGCTGTAGTGCTTGCAGAAGTTGTAGTTACAGTTTCAGGAGTTCTCGTGGATGTAGCAGTAGATGGAGTCGTAGTTGATACTGCTGGTGTTGTTCCAGCTGTTGAAGATTTTAGAGCTTGAGAAGATGTTGATGCAAGTGTGCTTGATCCAGCAGTGGTCGCCATAGTTGTAGTTTGAACTGTTGCTGTGGTTGATGCAGTGGGTGAAGATGTGGTTGTTAATGCTGCCGTTGTTGCTCTGGTACTTGTTGGCACTACAGTAGGGCTGCTTTCAGTTGTACTTGTTGGAGAAGCTGTAGTGCTTGCAGAAGTTGTAGTTACAGTTTCAGGAGTTCTCGTGGATGTAGCAGTAGATGGAGTCGTAGTTGATACTGCTGGTGTTGTTCCAGCTGTTGAAGATTTTAGAGCTTGAGAAGATGTTGATGCAAGTGTGCTTGATCCAGCAGTGGTCGCCATAGTTGTAGTTTGAACTGTTGCTGTGGCTGATCCAGTTGGTGAAGATGTGTTTGTAAATGCTGGCGTTGTTGCTCTGGTACTTGTAGGCACTACAGTGGAGGTACTTTCAGTTGTACTTTGTGGAGAAGCTGTAGTGCTTGCAGACGTGGTAGTTACAGTTTCAGGAGTTCTTGTGGATGTAGCAGTAGATAGAGTCAGAGTTGATACTGCTGGTGTTGTTGCTGCAGTTGAAGATGTTAGAGCTTGAGATGTTGTTGCAGGTGTGCTTGATCCAGCAGTGGTAGTCATAGTTGTAGTTTGAACTGTTTCTGTTGTTGATGCAGTTGGTGAAGATGTGGTTGTAAATGCTGGCGTTGTTGCTCTGGTACTTGTAGGCACTACAGTGGAGGTGCTTTCAGTTGTACTTGTTTTAGAAGCTGTAGTGCTTGCAGAAGTTGTAGTTACAGTTTCAGGAGTTCTCGTGGATGTAGCAGTAGATGGAGTCGTAGTTGATACTGCTGGTGTTGTTCCAGCTGTTGAAGATTTTAGAGCTTGAGAAGATGTTGATGCAAGTGTGCTTGATCCAGCAGTGGTCGCCATAGTTGTAGTTTGAACTGTTGCTGTGGTTGATCCAGTTGGTGAAGATGTGGTTGTAAATGCTGGCGTTGTTGCTTTGGTACTTGTAGGCACTACAGTGGAGGTGCTTTCAGTTGTACTTTTTGGAGAAGCTGTAGTGCTTGCAGACGTTGTAGTTACAGTTTCAGGAGTTCTTGTGGATGTAGCAGTAGATGGAGTCGTAGTTGATACTGCTGGTGTTGTTCCAGCAGTTGAAGATGTTAGAGCTTGAGGAGATGTTGTTGCAGGTGTGCTTGATCCAGCAGTTGTAGTCATAGTTGTAGTTTGAACTGTTGCTGTGGTTGATGCAGTGGGTGAAGATGTGGTTGTTAATGCTGGCGTTGTTGCTCTGGTACTTGTAGGCACTACAGTGGAGGTGCTTTCAGTTGTACTTGTTGGAGAAGCTGTAGTGCTTGCAGAAGTTGTAGTTACAGTTTCAGGAGTTCTCGTGGATGTAGCAGTAGATGGAGTCGTAGTTGATATTGCTGGTGTTGTTCCAGCTGTTGAAGATTTTAGAGCTTGAGAAGATGTTGATGCAAGTGTGCTTGATCCAGCAGTGGTCGCCATAGTTGTAGTTTGAACTGTTGCTATGGTTGATGCAGTTGGTGAAGATGTGGTTGTTAATGCTGGCGTTGTTGCTCTGGTACTTGTAGGCACTACAGTGGAGGTGCTTTCAGTTGTACTTTTAGGAGAAGCTATAGTGCTTGCAGACGTGCTAGTTACAGATTCAGGAGTTTTTGTGGATGTAGCAGAAGAAGGAGTCATATTTGATACTGCTGGTGTTGTTCCAGCTGTTGAAGATGTTAGAGCTTGAGGAGATGTTGTTGCAGGTGTGCTTGATCCAGCAGTGGTAGTCATAGTTGTAGTTTGAACTGTTGCTGTGGTTGATGCAGTGGGTGAAGATGTGGTTGTTAATGCTGGCATTGTTGCTCTGGTACTTTTAGGCACTACAGTGGAGGTGCTTTCAGTTGTACTTGTTGTAGAAGCTGTAGTGCTTGCAGAAGTTGTAGTCACAGTTTCATGAGTTCTCGTGGATGTAGCAGTAGTTGTAGTAGTTGATACTGCTAGTATTGTTCCAGCTGTTGAAGATGTTAGAGCTTGAGAAGATGTTGTTGCAAGTGTGCTTGATCCAGCACTGGTAGTCATATTTGTAGTTTGAACTGTTGCTGTCATTGATGCAGTGGGTGAAGATGTGGTTGTAAATGCTGCCGTTGTTGCTCTGGTACTTGTAGGCACTACAGTGGAGGTGCTTTCAGTTGTAATTTTTGGCGAAGCTGTAGTGCTTGCAGAAGTTGTAGTTGCAGTTTCAGGAGTTCTCGTGGATGTAGCAGTAGATGGAGTCGTAGTTGATACTGCTGGTGTTGTTCCAGCAGTTGAAGATTTTAGAGCTTGAGAAGATGTTGTTGCAGGTGTGCTTGATCCAGCAGTGGTAGTCATAGTTGTAGTTTGAACTGTTGCTGTGGTTGATGCAGTGGGTGAAGATGTGGTTGTAAATGCTGACGTTGTTGCTCTGGTACTTGTAGGCACTACAGTGGAGGTGCTTTCAGTTGTACTTTTTGGAGAAGCTGTAGTGCTTGCAGAAGTTGTAGTTACAGTTTCAGGAATTCTTGTGGATGTAGCAGTAGATGGAGTCGTAGTTGATACTGCTGGTGTTGTTCCAGCAGTTGAAGATGTTAGAGCTTGAGGAGATGTTGTTGCAGGTGTGCTTGATCCAGCAGTGGTAGTCATAGTTGTAGTTTGAACTGTTGCTGTGGTTGATGCAGTGAATGAAGATGTGGTTGTTAATGCTGGCGTTGTTGCTCTGGTACTTGTAGGCACTACAGTGGAGGTGCTTTCAGTTGTACTTGTTGTAGAAGCTGTAGTGCTTGCAGAAGTTGTAGTTACAGTTTCAGGAGTTCTCGTGGATGTAGCAATAGATGGAGTCGTAGTTGATACTGCTGGTGTTGTTCCAGCTGTTGAAGATGTTAGAGCTTGAGGAGATGTTGTTGCAGGTGTGCTTGATCCAGCAGTGGTAGTCATAGTTGTAGTTTGAACTGTTGCTGTGGTTGATGCAGTGGGTGAAGATGTGGTTGTAAATGCTGGCGTTTTTGCTCTGGTACTTGTAGGCACTACAGTGGAGGTGCTTTCAGTTGTACTTGTTGGAGAAGCTGTAGTGCTTGCAGACGTGGTAGATACAGTTTCAGGAGTTCTTGTGGATGTAGCAGTTGATGGAGTCAGAGTTGATACTGCTGGTGTTGTTGCTGCAGTTGAAGATGTTAGAGCTTGAGGAGATGTTGTTGCAGGTGTGCTTGATCCAGCAGTGGTAGTCATAGTTATAGTTTCAACTGTTGCTGTGGTTGATGCAGTGGGTGAAGATGTGGTTGTTAATGCTGGCGTTGTTGCTTTGGTACTTGTAGGCACTACAGTGGAGGTCCTTTCAGTTGTACTTGTTGGAGAAGCTAATGTGCTTGCAGAAGTTGTAGTTACAGTTTCAGGAGTTCTTGTGGATGTAGCAGTAGATGGAGTCGTAGTTGATACTGCTGGTGTTGTTCCAGCACTTGAAGTTGTTAGAGCTTGAGAAGATGTTGATGCAAGTGTGGTTGATCCAGCAGTGGTCGCCATAGTTGTAGTTTGAACTGTTGCTGTGGTTGATGCAGTCGGTGAAGTTGTGGTTGTAAATGCTGGCGTTGTTGCTCCGGTACTTGTAGGCACTACAGTAGAGGTGCTTTCAGTTTTACTTGTTGAAGAAGCTGTAGTGCTTGCAGAAGTTGTAGTTACAGTTTCAGGAATTCTTGTGGATGTAGCAGTAGATGGAGTCATAGTTGAAACTGCTGGTGTTGTTTCTGCAGTTGAAGTTGTTAGAGCTTGAGGAGATGTTGTTGCAGGTGTGCTTGATCCAGCAGTGGTAGTCATAGTTGTAGTTTGAACTGTTGCTGTGGTTGACGCAGTTGGTGAAGATGTGGTTGTTAATGCTGGCGTTGTTGCTCTGGTACTTGTAGGCACTATAGTGGAGGTGCTTTCAGTTGTACTTGTTGGCGAAGCTGTAGTGCTTGCAGAAGTTGTAGTTACAGTGTCAGGAGTTCTCGTGGATGTAGCAGTAGATGGAGTCATAGTTGATACTGCTGGTGTTGTTCCAGCTGTTGAAGTTGTTAGAGCTTGAGGAGATGTTGTTGCAAGTGTGCTTGATCCAGCAGTGGTAGTCATAGTTGTAGTTTGAACTGTTGCTGTGGTTGATGCAGTGGGTGAAGATGTGGTTGTTAATGCTGGCATTGTTGCTCTGGTACTTGTAGGTACTACAGTAGAGGTGCTTTCAGTTGTACTTGTTGGAGAAGCTGTAGTGCTTGCAGAAGTTGTAGTTACAGTTTCAGGAGTTCTCGTGGATGTAGCAGTAGATGGAGTCGTAGTTGATACTGCTGGTGTTGTTCCAGCTGTTGAAGATTTTAGAGCTTGAGGAGATGTTGTTGCAGGTGTGCTTGATCCAGCAGTGGTAGTCATAGTTGTAGTTTGAACTGTTGCTGTGGTTGACGCAGTTGGTGAAGATGTGGTTGTTAATGCTGGCGTTGTTGCTCTGGTACTTGTAGGCACTACAGTGGAGGTGCTTTCAGTTGTACTTGTTGGCGAAACTGTACTGCTTGCAGAAGTTGTGGTTACAGTTTCAGGAGTTCTCGTGGATGTAGCAGTAGATGGAGTCGTAGTTGATACTGCTGGTGTTGTTCCAGCTGTTGAAGATTTTAGAGCTTGAGAAGATGTTGATGCAAGTGTGCTTGATCCAGCAGTGGTCGCCATAGTTGTAGTTTGAACTGTTGCTGTGGTTGATCGAGTTGGTGAAGATGTGGTTGTAAATGCTGGCGTTGTTGCTTTGGTACTTGTAGGCACTACAGTGGAGGTGCTTTCAGTTGTACTTTTTGGAGAAGCTATAGTGCTTGCAGACGTGCTAGTTACAGACTCAGGAGTTCTTGTGGATGTAGCAGTAGATCGAATCATATTTGATACTGCTGGTGTTGTTCCAGTGGTTGAAGATGTTAGAGCTTGAGGAGATGTTGTTGCAGGTGTGCTTGATCCAGCAGTGGTAGTCATAGTTGTAGTTTGAACTGTTGCTGTGGTTGATGCAGTGGGTGCAGATGTGGTTGTAAATGCTGGCGTTTTTGCTCTGGTACTTGTAGGCACTACAGTGGAGGTGCTTTCAGTTGTACTTGTTGGAGAAGCTGTAGTGCTTGCAGACGTGGTAGATACAGTTTCAGGAGTTCTTGTGGATGTAGCAGTTGATGGAGTCAGAGTTGATACTGCTGGTGTTGTTGCTGCAGTTGAAGATGTTAGAGCTTGAGGAGATGTTGTTGCAGGTGTGCTTGATCCAGCAGTGGTAGTCATAGTTATAGTTTCAACTGTTGCTGTGGTTGATGCAGTGGGTGAAGATGTGGTTGGTAATGCTGGCGTTGTTGCTTTGGTACTTGTAGGCACTACAGTGGAGGTCCTTTCAGTTGTACTTGTTGGAGAAGCTAATGTGCTTGCAGAAGTTGTAGTTACAGTTTCAGGAGTTCTTGTGGATGTAGCAGTAGATGGAGTCGTAGTTGATACTGCTGGTGTTGTTCCAGCACTTGAAGTTGTTAGAGCTTGAGAAGATGTTGATGCAAGTGTGGTTGATCCAGCAGTGGTCGCCATAGTTGTAGTTTGAACTGTTGCTGTGGTTGATGCAGTCGGTGAAGTTGTGGTTGTAAATGCTGGCGTTGTTGCTCCGGTACTTGTAGGCACTACAGTAGAGGTGCTTTCAGTTTTACTTGTTGAAGAAGCTGTAGTGCTTGCAGAAGTTGTAGTTACAGTTTCAGGAATTCTTGTGGATGTAGCAGTAGATGGAGTCATAGTTGAAACTGCTGGTGTTGTTTCTGCAGTTGAAGTTGTTAGAGCTTGAGGAGATGTTGTTGCAGGTGTGCTTGATCCAGCAGTGGTAGTCATAGTTGTAGTTTGAACTGTTGCTGTGGTTGACGCAGTTGGTGAAGATGTGGTTGTTAATGCTGGCGTTGTTGCTCTGGTACTTGTAGGCACTATAGTGGAGGTGCTTTCAGTTGTACTTGTTGGCGAAGCTGTAGTGCTTGCAGAAGTTGTAGTTACAGTGTCAGGAGTTCTCGTGGATGTAGCAGTAGATGGAGTCGTAGTTGATACTGCTGGTGTTGTTCCAGCTGTTGAAGTTGTTATAGCTTGAGGAGATGTTGTTGCAAGTGTGCTTGATCCAGCAGTGGTAGTCATAGTTGTAGTTTGAACTGTTGCTGTGGTTGATGCAGTGGGTGAAGATGTGGTTGTTAATGCTGGCATTGTTGCTCTGGTACTTGTAGGTACTACAGTAGAGGTGCTTTCAGTTGTACTTGTTGGAGAAGCTGTAGTGCTTGCAGAAGTTGTAGTTACAGTTTCAGGAGTTCTCGTGGATGTAGCAGTAGATGGAGTCGTAGTTGATACTGCTGGTGTTGTTCCAGCTGTTGAAGATTTTAGAGCTTGAGGAGATGTTGTTGCAGGTGTGCTTGATCCAGCAGTGGTAGTCATAGTTGTAGTTTGAACTGTTGCTGTGGTTGACGCAGTTGGTGAAGATGTGGTTGTTAATGCTGGCGTTGTTGCTCTGGTACTTGTAGGCACTACAGTGGAGGTGCTTTCAGTTGTACTTGTTGGCGAAGCTGTACTGCTTGCAGAAGTTGTAGTTACAGTGTCAGGAGTTCTCGTGGATGTAGCAGTAGATGGAGTCGTAGTTGATACTGCTGGTGTTGGTCCAGCTGTTGAAGTTGTTAGAGCTTGAGGAGATGTTGTTGCAAGTGTGCTTGATCCAGCAGTGGTAGTCATAGTTGTAGTTTGAACTGTTGCTGTGGTTGATGCAGTGGGTGAAGATGTGGTTGTTAATGCTGGCGTTGTTGCTCTGGTACTTGTAGGTACTACAGTAGAGGTGCTAACAGTTGTACTTGTTGGAGAAGCTGTAGTGCTTGCAGAAGTTGTAGTTACAGTTTCAGGAGTTCTCATGGATATAGCAGTAGATGGAGTCGTAGTTGATACTGCTGGTGTTGTTCCAGCTGTTGAAGATTTTAGAGCTTGAGAAGATGTTGATGCAAGTGTGCTTGATCCAGCAGTGGTCGCCATAGTTGTAGTTTGAACTGTTGCTGTGGTTGATCCAGTTGGTGAAGATGTGGTTGTAAATGCTGGCGTTGTTGCTTTGGTACTTGTAGGCACTACAGTGGAGGTGCTTTCAGTTGTACTTTGTGGAGAAGCTGTAGTGCTTGCAGACGTGGTAGTTACATTATTAGGAGTTCTTGTGGATGTAGCAGTAGATGGAGTCAGAGTTAATACTGCTGGTGTTGTTGCTGCAGTTGAAGATGTTAGAGCTTTAGGAGATGTTGTTGCAGGTGTGCTTGATCCAATAGTTGTAGTCATATTTGTAGTTTGAACTGTTGCTGTGGTTGATGCAGTGGGTGAAGATGTGGTTGTTAATGCTGGCGTTGTTGCTCTGGTACTTGTAGGCACTACAGTGGAGGTGCTTTCAGTTGTACTTGTTGGAGAAGCTGTAGTGCTTGCAGAAGTTGTAGTTACAGTTTCAGGAGTTCTCGTGGATGTAGCAGTAGATGGAGTAGTAGTTGATACTGCTGGTGTTGTTCCAGCAGTTAAAGTTGTTAGAGCTTGAGAAGATGTTGATGCAAGTGTGGTTGATCCAGCAGTGGTAGTCATAGTTGTAGTTTGAACTGTTGCTGTGGTTGATGCAGTGGGTGAAGATGTGGTTGTTAATGCTGGCGTTCTTGCTCTGGTACTTTTAGGCATTACAGTGGAGGTGCTTTCAGTTTTACTTGTTGGAGAAGCTGTAGTGCTTGCAGAAGTTGTAGTTACAGTTTCAGGAGTTCTCGTGGATGTAGCAGTAGATGGAGTCGTAGTTGATACTGCTGGTGTTGTTCCAGCAGTTGAAGATGTTAGAGCTTGAGGAGATGTTGTTGCAGGTGTGCTTGATCCAATAGTGGTAGTCATAGTTGTAGTTTGAACTGTTGCTGTGGTTGATGCAGTGGGTGAAGATGTGGTTGTAAATGCTGGCGTTTTTGCTCTGGTACTTGTAGGCACTACAGTGGAGGTACTTTCAGTTTTACTTCTTGGAGAAGCTGTAGTGCTTGCAGAAGTTGTAGTCACAGTTTCAGGAGTTCTCGTGGATGTAGCAGTAGTTGTAGTCGTAGTTGATACTGCTGGTGTTGTTCCAGCAGTTGAAGTTGTTAGAGCTTGAGAAGATGTTGTTGCATGTGTGGTTGATCCAGCAGTGGTAGTCATAGTTGTAGTTTGAACTGTTGCTGTGGTTGATGCAGTGGGTGAAGATGTGGTTGTTAATGCTGGCGTTGTTGCTCTGGTACTTGTAGACACTACAGTGGAGGTGCTTTCAGTTGTACTTGTTGTAGAAGCTGTAGTGCTTGCAGAAGTTGTAGTTACAGTTTCAGAAGTTCTCGTGGATGTAGCAGTAGATGGAGTCGTAGTTGATACTGCTGGTGTTGTTCCAGCAGTTGAAGTTGTTAGAGCTTGAGGAGATGTTGTTGCAAGTGTGCTTGATCCAGCAGTGGTAGTCATAGTTGTAGTTTGAACTGTTGCTGTGGTTGATGCAGTGGTTGAAGATGTGGTTGTTAATGCTGGCGTTGTTGCTCTGGTACTTGTTGGCACTACAGTAGGGCTGCTTTCAGTTGTACTTCTTGGAGAAGCTGTAGTGCTCGCAGAAGTTGTAGTTACAGTTTCAGAAGTTCTCGTGGATGTAGCAGTAGATGGAGTCGTAGTTAATACTGCTGGTGTTGTTCCAGCTGTTGAAGATGTTAGAGCTTGAGGAGATGTTACAGGTGTGCTTGATCCAGCAGTGGTAGTCATAGTTGTAGTTTGAACTGTTGCTGTGGTTGATGCAGTGGGTGAAGATGTGGTTGTTAATGCTGGCGTTGTTGCACTGGTACTTGTAGGCACTAAAGTGGAGGTGCTTTCAGTTGTACTTGTTACAGAAGCTGTAGTGCTTGCAGAAGTTGTAGTTACAGTTTCAGGAGTTCTCTTGGATGTAGCAGTAGATGGAGTCGTAGGTGATACTTCTGGTGTTGTTCCAGCTATTGAAGATTTTAGAGCTTGAGAAGATGTTGTTGCAAGTGTGCTTGATCCAGCAGTGGTAGTCATAGTTGTAGTTTGAACTGTTGCTGTGGTTGATCCAGTTGGTGAAGATGTGGTTGTTAATGCTGGCGTTGTTGCTCTGGTACTTGTAGGCACTACAGTGTAGGTGCTTTCAGTTGTACTTGTTGGAGAAGCTGTAGTGCTTGCAGAAGTTGTAGTTACAGTTTCAGGAGTTCTCGTGGATGTAGCAGTAGATGGAGTCGTAGTTGATACTGCTGGTGTTGTTCCAGCTGTTGAAGATTTTAGAGATTGAGAAGATGTTGATGCAAGTGTGCTTGATCCAGCAGTGGTAGTCATAGTTGTAGTTTGAACTGTTGCTGTGGTTGATGCAGTGGGTGAAGATGTGGTTGTTAATGCTGGCGTTCTTGCTCTGGTACTTGTAGGCATTACAGTGGAGGTGCTTTCAGTTTTACTTGTTGGAGAAGCTTTAGTGCTTGCAGAAGTTGTAGTTACAGTTTCAGGAGTTCTCGTGGATGTAGCAGTAGATGGAGTCGTAGTTGATACTGCTGGTGTTGTTCCAGCAGTTGAAGATGTTAGAGCTTGAGGAGATGTTGTTGCAGGTGTGCTTGATCCAATAGTGGTAGTCATAGTTGTAGTTTGAACTGTTGCTGTGGTTGATGCAGTGGGTGAAGATGTGGTTGTAAATGCTGGCGTTGTTGCTCTGGTACTTGTAGGCACTACAGTGGAGGTACTTTCAGTTTTACTTCTTGGAGAAGCTGTAGTACTTGCAGAAGTTGTAGTCACAGTTTCAGGAGTTCTCGTGGATGTAGCAGTAGTTGTAGTCGTAGTTGATACTGCTGGTGTTGTTCCAGCAGTTGAAGTTGTTAGAGCTTGAGAAGATGTTGTTGCATGTGTGGTTGATCCAGCAGTGGTAGTCATAGTTGTAGTTTGAACTGTTGCTGTGGTTGATGCAGTGGGTGAAGATGTGGTTGTTAATGCTGGCGTTGTTGCTCTGGTACTTGTAGACACTACAGTGGAGGTGCTTTCAGTTGTACTTGTTGTAGAAGCTGTAGTGCTTGCAGAAGTTGTAGTTACAGTTTCAGAAGTTCTCGTGGATGTAGCAGTAGATGGAGTCGTAGTTGATACTGCTGGTGTTGTTCCAGCAGTTGAAGTTGTTAGAACTTGAGGAGATGTTGTTGCAAGTGTGCTTGATCCAGCAGTGGTAGTCATAGTTGTAGTTTGAACTGTTGCTGTGGTTGATGCAGTGGTTGAAGATGTGGTTGTTAATGCTGGCGTTGTTGCTCTGGTACTTGTTGGCACTACAGTAGGGCTGCTTTCAGTTGTACTTCTTGGAGAAGCTGTAGTGCTCGCAGAAGTTGTAGTTACAGTTTCAGAAGTTCTCGTGGATGTAGCAGTAGATGGAGTCGTAGTTAATACTGCTGGTGTTGTTCCAGCTGTTGAAGATGTTAGAGCTTGAGGAGATGTTGCAGGTGTGCTTGATCCAGCAGTGGTAGTCATAGTTGTAGTTTGAACTGTTGCTGTGGTTGATGCAGTGGGTGAAGATGTGGTTGTTAATGCTGGCATTGTTGCACTGGTACTTGTAGGCACTAAAGTGGAGGTGCTTTCAGTTGTACTTGTTACAGAAGCTGTAGTGCTTGCAGAAGTTGTAGTTACAGTTTCAGGAGTTCTCTTGGATGTAGCAGTAGATGGAGTCGTAGGTGATACTTCTGGTGTTGTTCCAGCTATTGAAGATTTTAGAGCTTGAGAAGATGTTGTTGCAAGTGTGCTTGATCCAGCAGTGGTAGTCATAGTTGTAGTTTGAACTGTTGCTGTGGTTGATCCAGTTGGTGAAGATGTGGTTGTTAATGCTGGCGTTGTTGCTCTGGTACTTGTAGGCACTACAGTGTAGGTGCTTTCAGTTGTACTTGTTGGAGAAGCTGTAGTGCTTGCAGAAGTTGTAGTTACAGTTTCAGGAGTTCTCGTGGATGTAGCAGTAGATGGAGTCGTAGTTGATACTGCTGGTGTTGTTCCAGCTGTTGAAGATTTTAGAGATTGAGAAGATGTTGATGCAAGTGTGCTTGATCCAGCAGTGGTCGCCATAGTTGTAGTTTGAACTGTTGCTGTGGTTGATACAGTTGGTGAAGATGTGGTTGTAAATGCTGGCGTTGTTGCTTTGGTACTTGTAGGCACTACAGTGGAGGTGCTTTCAGTTGTACTTTGTGGAGAAGCTGTAGTGCTTGCAGAAGTTGTAGTTACAGTTTCAGGAGTTCTCTTGGATGTAGCAGTAGATGGAGTCGTAGGTGATACTTCTGGTGTTGTTCCAGCTATTGAAGATTTTAGAGCTTGAGAAGATGTTGTTGCAAGTGTGCTTGATCCAGCAGTGGTAGTCATAGTTGTAGTTTGAACTGTTGCTGTGGTTGATCCAGTTGGTGAAGATGTGGTTGTTAATGCTGGCGTTGTTGCTCTGGTACTTGTAGGCACTACAGTGTAGGTGCTTTCAGTTGTACTTGTTGGAGAAGCTGTAGTGCTTGCAGAAGTTGTAGTTACAGTTTCAGGAGTTCTCGTGGATGTAGCAGTAGATGGAGTCGTAGTTGATACTGCTGGTGTTGTTCCAGCTGTTGAAGATTTTAGAGATTGAGAAGATGTTGATGCAAGTGTGCTTGATCCAGCAGTGGTCGCCATAGTTGTAGTTTGAACTGTTGCTTTGGTTGATACAGTTGGTGAAGATGTGGTTGTAAATGCTGGCGTTGTTGCTTTGGTACTTGTAGGCACTACAGTGGAGGTGCTTTCAGTTGTACTTTGTGGAGAAGCTGTAGTGCTTGCAGACGTAGTAGTTACAGTTTCAGGAATTCTTGTTGATGTAGCAGTAGATGGAGTCAGAGTTGATACTGCTGGTGTTGTTGCTGCAGTTGAAGATGTTAGAGCTTGAGGAGATGTTGTTGCAGGTGTGCTTGATCCAGCAGTGGTCGTCATAGTTGTAGTTTGAACTGTTGCTGTGGTTGATGCAGTTGGTGAGGATGTGGTTGTTAATGCTGGCGTTGTTGCTCTGGTACTTGTAGGCACTGTAGTAGGACTGCTTTCAGTTGTACTTGTTGGAGAAGCTGTAGTGCTTGCAGAAGTTGTAGTTACAGTTTCAGGAGCTCTCGTGGACGTAGCAGTAGATGGAGTCGTAGTTGATACTGCTGGTGTTGTTCCAGCTGTTGAAGATTTTAGAGCTTGAGAAGATGTTGATGCAAGTGTGCTTGATCCAGCAGTGTTCGCCATAGTTGTAGTTTGAACTGTTGCTGTGGTTGATGCAGTGGGTGAAGATGTGGTTGTTAATGCCGGCGTTTTTGCTCTGGTACTTGTTGGCACTACAGTAGGGCTGCTTTCAGTTGTACTTGTTGGAGAAGGTGTAGTGCTTGCAGAAGTTGTAGTTACAGTTTCAGAAGTTCTCGTGGATGTAGCAGTAGATGGAGTCGTAGTTGATACTGCTGGTGTTGTTCCAGCAGTTGAAGTTGTTAGAGCTTGAGGAGATGTTGCAAGTGTGCTTGATCCAGCAGTGGTAGTCATAGTTGTAGTTTGAACTGTTGCTGTGGTTGATGCAGTGGTTGAAGATGTGGTTGTTAATGCTGGCGTTGTTGCTCTGGTACTTGTTGGCACTACAGTAGGGCTGCTTTCAGTTGTACTTGTTGGAGAAGCTGTAGTGCTCGCAGAAGTTGTAGTTACAGTTTCAGAAGTTCTCGTGGATGTAGCAGTAGATGGAGTCGTAGTTGATACTGCTGGTGTTGTTCCAGCTGTTGAAGATGTTAGAGCTTGAGGAGATGTTGCAGGTGTGCTTGATCCAGCAGTGGTAGTCATAGTTGTAGTTTGAACTATTGCTGTGGTTGATGCAGTGGGTGAAGATGTGGTTGTTAATGCTGGCGTTGTTGCACTGGTACTTGTAGGCACTAAAGTGGAGGTGCTTTCAGTTGTACTTGTTACAGAAGCTGTAGTGCTTGCAGAAGTTGTAGTTACAGTTTCAGGAGTTCTCGTGGATGTAGCAGTAGATGGAGTCAGAGTTGATACTGCTGGTGTTGTTGCTGCAGTTGAAGATGTTAGAGCTTGAGGAGATGTTGTTGCAGGTGTGCTTGATCCAGCAGTGGTCGTCATAGTTGTAGTTTGAACTGTTGCTGTGGTTGATGCAGTTGGTGAGGATGTGGTTGTTAATGCTGGCGTTGTTGCTCTGGTACTTGTAGGCACTGCAGTAGGACTGCTTTCAGTTGTACTTGTTGGAGAAGCTGTAGTGCTTGCAGAAGTTGTAGTTACAGTTTCAGGAGCTCTCGTGGACGTAGCAGTAGATGGAGTCGTAGTTGATACTGCTGGTGTTGTTCCAGCAGTTGAAGATTTTAGAGCTTGAGAAGATGTTGATGCAAGTGTGCTTGATCCAGCAGTGTTCGCCATAGTTGTAGTTTGAACTGTTGCTGTGGTTGATGCAGTGGGTGAAGATGTGGTTGTAAATGCTGGCGTTGTTGCTCTGGTACTTGTAGGCACTACACTGGAGGTGCTTTCAATTGTACTTTTTGGAGAAGCTGTAGTGCTTGCAGAAGTTGTAGTTACAGATTCAGGAGTTCTTGTGGATGTAGCAGTAAATGGAGTCAGAGTTGATACTGCTGGTGTTATTCCAGCAGTTGAAGATGTTAGAGATTGAGAAGATGTTGATGCAAGTGTGCTTGATCCAGCAGTGGTCGCCATAGTTGTAGTTTGAACTGTTGCTGTGGTTGATACAGTTGGTGAAGATGTGGTTGTAAATGCTGGCGTTGTTGCTTTGGTACTTGTAGGCACTACAGTGGAGGTGCTTTCAGTTGTACTTTGTGGAGAAGCTGTAGTGCTTGCAGACGTGATAGTTACAGTTTCAGGAGTTCTTGTGGATGTAGCAGTAGATGGAGTCAGAGTTGATACTGCTGGTGTTGTTGCTGCAGTTGAAGATGTTAGAGCTTGAGAAGATGTTGTTGCAGGAGTGCTTGATCCAATAGTGGTAGTCATAGTTGTAGTTTGAACTGTTGCTGTGGTTGATGCAGTGGGTGAAGATGTGGTTGTAAATGCTGGCGTTGTTGCTCTGGTACTTGTAGGCACTACAGTGGAGGTACTTTCAGTTTTACTTCTTGGAGAAGCTGTAGTGCTTGCAGAAGTTGTAGTCACAGTTTCAGGAGTTCTCGTGGATGTAGCAGTAGTTGTAGTCGTAGTTGATACTGCTGGTGTTGTTCCAGCAGTTGAAGTTGTTAGAGCTTGAGGAGATGTTGTTGCAAGTGTGCTTGATCCAGCAGTGGTAGTCATAGTTGTAGTTTGAACTGTTGCTGTGGTTGATGCAGTGGGTGAAAATGTGGTTGTTAATGCTGGCGTTGTTGCTCTGGTACTTGTAGACACTACAGTGGAGGTGCTTTCAGTTGTACTTGTTGTAGAAGCTGTAGTGCTTGCAGAAGTTGTAGTTACAGTTTTAGAAGTTCTCGTGGATGTAGCAGTAGATGGAGTCGTAGTTGATACTGCTGGTGTTGTTCCAGCAGTTGAAGTTGTTAGAGCTTGAGGAGATGTTGTTGCAAGTGTGCTTGATCCAGCAGTGGTAGTCATAGTTGTAGTTTGAACTGTTGCTGTGGTTGATGCAGTGGTTGAAGATGTGGTTGTTAATGCTGGCGTTGTTGCTCTGGTACTTGTTGGCACTACAGTAGGGCTGCTTTCAGTTGTACTTCTTGGAGAAGCTGTAGTGCTCGCAGAAGTTGTAGTTACAGTTTCAGAAGTTCTCGTGGATGTAGCAGTAGATGGAGTCGTAGTTAATACTGCTGGTGTTGTTCCAGCTGTTGAAGATGTTAGAGCTTGAGGAGATGTTGCAGGTGTGCTTGATCCAGCAGTGGTAGTCATAGTTGTAGTTTGAACTGTTGCTGTGGTTGATGCAGTGGGTGAAGATGTGGTTGTTAATGCTGGCGTTGTTGCACTGGTACTTGTAGGCACTAAAGTGGAGGTGCTTTCAGTTGTACTTGTTACAGAAGCTGTAGTGCTTGCAGAAGTTGTAGTTACAGTTTCAGGAGTTCTCTTGGATGTAGCAGTAGATGGAGTCGTAGGTGATACTTCTGGTGTTGTTCCAGCTATTGAAGATTTTAGAGCTTGAGAAGATGTTGTTGCAAGTGTGCTTGATCCAGCAGTGGTAGTCATAGTTGTAGTTTGAACTGTTGCTGTGGTTGATCCAGTTGGTGAAGATGTGGTTGTTAATGCTGGCGTTGTTGCTCTGGTACTTGTAGGCACTACAGTGTAGGTGCTTTCAGTTGTACTTGTTGGAGAAGCTGTAGTGCTTGCAGAAGTTGTAGTTACAGTTTCAGGAGTTCTCGTGGATGTAGCAGTAGATGGAGTCGTAGTTGATACTGCTGGTGTTGTTCCAGCTGTTGAAGATTTTAGAGATTGAGAAGATGTTGATGCAAGTGTGCTTGATCCAGCAGTGGTCGCCATAGTTGTAGTTTGAACTGTTGCTGTGGTTGATACAGTTGGTGAAGATGTGGTTGTAAATGCTGGCGTTGTTGCTTTGGTACTTGTAGGCACTACAGTGGAGGTGCTTTCAGTTGTACTTTGTGGAGAAGCTGTAGTGCTTGCAGAAGTTGTAGTTGCAGTTTCAGGAGTTCTCTTGGATGTAGCAGTAGATGGAGTCGTAGGTGATACTTCTGGTGTTGTTCCAGCTGTTGAAGATTTTAGAGCTTGAGAAGATGTTGTTGCAAGTGTGCTTGATCCAGCAGTGGTAGTCATAGTTGTAGTTTGAACTGTTGCTGTGGTTGATCCAGTTGGTGAAAATGTGGTTGTTAATGCTGGCGTTGTTGCTCTGGTACTTGTAGGCACTACAGTGTAGGTGCTTTCAGTTGTACTTGTTGGAGAAGCTGTAGTGCTTGCAGAAGTTGTAGTTACAGTTTCAGGAGTTCTCGTGGATGTAGCAGTAGATGGAGTCGTAGTTGATACTGCTGGTGTTGTTCCAGCTGTTGAAGATTTTAGAGATTGAGAAGATGTTGATGCAAGTGTGCTTGATCCAGCAGTGGTCGCCATAGTTGTAGTTTGAACTGTTGCTGTGGTTGATACAGTTGGTGAAGATGTGGTTGTAAATGCTGGCGTTGTTGCTTTGGTACTTGTAGGCACTACAGTGGAGGTGCTTTCAGTTGTACTTTGTGGAGAAGCTGTAGTGCTTGCAGACGTAGTAGTTACAGTTTCAGGAATTCTTGTGGATGTAGCAGTAGATGGAGTCAGAGTTGATACTGCTGGTGTTGTTGCTGCAGTTGAAGATGTTAGAGCTTGAGGAGATGTTGTTGCAGGTGTGCTTGATCCAGCAGTGGTCGTCATAGTTGTAGTTTGAACTGTTGCTGTGGTTGATGCAGTTGGTGAGGATGTGGTTGTTAATGCTGGCGTTGTTGCTCTGGTACTTGTAGGCACTGCAGTAGGACTGCTTTCAGTTGTACTTGTTGGAGAAGCTGTAGTGCTTGCAGAAGTTGTAGTTACAGTTTCAGGAGCTCTCGTGGACGTAGCAGTAGATAGAGTCGTAGTTGATACTGCTGGTGTTGTTCCAGCTGTTGAAGATTTTAGAGCTTGAGAAGATGTTGATGCAAGTGTGCTTGATCCAGCAGTGTTCGCCATAGTTGTAGTTTGAACTGTTGCTGTGGTTGATGCAGTGGGTGAAGATGTGGTTGTAAATGCTGGCGTTGTTGCTCTGGTACTTGTAGGCACTACACTGGAGGTGCTTTCAATTGTACTTTTTGGAGAAGCTGTAGTGCTTGCAGAAGTTGTAGTTACAGATTCAGGAGTTCTTGTGGATGTAGCAGTAAATGGAGTCAGAGTTGATACTGCTGGTGTTATTCCAGCAGTTGAAGATGTTAGAGCTTGAGGAGATGTTGTTGCAAGTGTGCTTGATCCAGCAGTGGTAGTCATAGTTGTAGTTTGAACTGTTGCTGTGGTTGATGCAGTGGGTGAAGATGTGGTTGTTAATGCCGGCGTTGTTGCTCTGGTACTTGTTGGCACTACAGTAGGGCTGCTTTCAGTTGTACTTATTGGAGAAGCTGTAGTGCTCGCAGAAGTTGTAGTTACAGTTTCAGAAGTTCTCGTGGATGTAGCAGTAGATGGAGTCGTAGTTGATACTGCTGGTGTTGTTCCAGCAGTTGAAGTTGTTAGAGCTTGAGGAGATGTTGTTGCAAGTGTGCTTGATCCAGCAGTGGTAGTCATAGTTGTAGTTTGAACTGTTGCTGTGGTTGATGCAGTGGTTGAAGATGTGGTTGTTAATGCTGGCGTTGTTGCTCTGGTACTTGTTGGCACTACAGTAGGGCTGCTTTCAGTTGTACTTATTGGAGAAGCTGTAGTGCTCGCAGAAGTTGTAGTTACAGTTTCAGAAGTTCTCGTGGATGTAGCAGTACATGGAGTCGTAGTTGATACTGCTGGTGTTGTTCCAGCTGTTGAAGATGTTAGAGCTTGAGGAGATGTTGCAGGTGTGCTTGATCCAGCAGTGGTAGTCATAGTTGTAGTTTGAACTGTTGCTGTGGTTGATGCAGTGGGTGAAGATGTGGTTGTTAATGCTGGCGTTGTTGCACTGGTACTTGTAGGCACTAAAGTGGAGGTGCTTTCAGTTGTACTTGTTACAGAAGCTGTAGTGCTTGCAGAAGTTGTAGTTACAGTTTCAGGAGCTCTCGTGGACGTAGCAGTAGATGGAGTCGTAGTTGATACTGCTGGTGTTGTTCCAGCTGTTGAAGATTTTAGAGCTTGAGAAGATGTTGATGCAAGTGTGCTTGATCCAGCAGTGTTCGCCATAGTTGTAGTTTGAACTGTTGCTGTGGTTGATGCAGTGGGTGAAGATGTGGTTGTAAATGCTGGCGTTGTTGCTCTGGTACTTGTAGGCACTACACTGGAGGTGCTTTCAATTGTACTTTTTGGAGAAGCTGTAGTGCTTGCAGAAGTTGTAGTTACAGATTCAGGAGTTCTTGTGGATGTAGCAGTAAATGGAGTCAGAGTGTATACTGCTGGTGTTATTCCAGCAGTTGAAGATGTTAGAGCTTGAGGAGATGTTGTTGCAAGTGTGCTTGATCCAGCAGTGGTAGTCATAGTTGTAGTTTGAACTGTTGCTGTGGTTGATGCAGTGGGTGAAGATGTGGTTGTTAATGCCGGCGTTGTTGCTCTGGTACTTGTTGGCACTACAGTAGGGCTGCTTTCAGTTGTACTTGTTGGAGAAGCTGTAGTGCTTGCAGAAGTTGTAGTTACAGTTTCAGAAGTTCTCGTGGATGTAGCAGTAGATGGAGTCGTAGTTGATACTGCTGGTGTTGTTCCAGCAGTTGAAGTTGTTAGAGCTTGAGGAGATGTTGTTGCAAGTGTGCTTGATCCAGCAGTGGTAGTCATAGTTGTAGTTTGAACTGTTGCTGTGGTTGATGCAGTGGGTGAAGATATGGTTGTTAATGCCGGCGTTGTTGCTCTGGTACTTGTTGGCACTACAGTAGGGCTGCTTTCAGTTGTACTTGTTGGAGAAGCTGTAGTGTTTGCAGAAGTTGTAGTTACAGTTTCAGAAGTTCTCGTGGATGTAGCAGTAGATGGAGTCGTAGTTGATACTGCTGGTGTTGTTCCAGCAGTTGAAGTTGTTAGAGCTTGAGGAGATGTTGTTGCAAGTGTGCTTGATCCAGCAGTGGTAGTCATAGTTGTAGTTTGAACTGTTGCTGTGGTTGATGCAGTGGTTGAAGATGTGGTTGTTAATGCTGGCGTTGTTGCTCTGGTACTTGTTGGCACTACAGTAGGGCTGCTTTCAGTTGTACTTATTGGAGAAGCTGTAGTGCTCGCAGAAGTTGTAGTTACAGTTTCAGAAGTTCTCGTGGATGTAGCAGTAGATGGAGTCGTAGTTGATACTGCTGGTGTTGTTCCAGCTGTTGAAGATGTTAGAGCTTGAGGAGATGTTGCAGGTGTGCTTGATCCAGCAGTGGTAGTCATAGTTGTAGTTTGAACTGTTGCTGTGGTTGATGCAGTGGGTGAAGATGTGGTTGTTAATGCTGGCGTTGTTGCACTGGTACTTGTAGGCACTAAAGTGGAGGTGCTTTCAGTTGTACTTGTTACAGAAGCTGTAGTGCTTGCAGAAGTTGTAGTTACAGTTTCAGGAGCTCTCGTGGACGAAGCAGTAGATGGAGTCGTAGTTGATACTGCTGGTGTTGTTCCAGCTGTTGAAGATTTTAGAGCTTGAGAAGATGTTGATGCAAGTGTGCTTGATCCAGCAGTGTTCGCCATAGTTGTAGTTTGAACTGTTGCTGTGGTTGATGCAGTGGGTGAAGATGTGGTTGTAAATGCTGGCGTTGTTGCTCTGGTACTTGTAGGCACTACACTGGAGGTGCTTTCAATTGTACTTTTTGGAGAAGCTGTAGTGCTTGCAGAAGTTGTAGTTACAGATTCAGGAGTTCTTGTGGATGTAGCAGTAAATGGAGTCAGAGTTGATACTGCTGGTGTTATTCCAGCAGTTGAAGATGTTAGAGCTTGAGGAGATGTTGTTGCAAGTGTGCTTGATCCAGCAGTGGTAGTCATAGTTGTAGTTTGAACTGTTGCTGTGGTTGATCCAGTTGGTGAAGATGTGGTTGTAAATGCTGGCGTTGTTGCTTTGGTACTTGTAGGCACTACACTGGAGGTGCTTTCAATTGTACTTTTTGGAGAAGCTGTAGTGCTTGCAGAAGTTGTAGTTACAGTTTCAGGAGTTCTCTTGGATGTAGCAAGAG
The DNA here is from genome assembly GCF_030463535.1 of Salminus brasiliensis. Classification (NCBI taxonomy): domain Eukaryota; kingdom Metazoa; phylum Chordata; class Actinopteri; order Characiformes; family Bryconidae; genus Salminus; species Salminus brasiliensis. The sequence continues at coordinate 60,184,660 of NC_132879.1, forward strand.
ATGGAGTCAGAGTTGATACTGCTGGTGTTGTTCCAGCTGTTGAAGATTTTAGAGCTTGAGGAGATGTTGTTGCAAGTGTGCTTGATCCAGCAGTGTTCGTCATAGTTGTAGTTTGAACTGTTGCTGTGGTTGATCCAGTTGGTGAAGATGTGGTTGTAAATGCTGGCGTTGTTGCTTTGGTACTTGTAGGCACTACACTGGAGGTGCTTTCAATTGTACTTTTTGGAGAAGCTGTAGTGCTTGCAGAAGTTGTAGTTACAGTTTCAGGAGTTCTCTTGGATGTAGCAAGAGATGGAGTCAGAGTTGATACTGCTGGTGTTGTTCCAGCTGTTGAAGATTTTAGAGCTTGAGGAGATGTTGTTGCAAGTGTGCTTGATCCAGCAGTGGTCGTCATAGTTGTAGTTTGAACTGTTGCTGTGGTTGATGCAGTGGGTGAAGATGTGGTTGTTAATGCCGGCGTTGTTGCTCTGGTACTTGTTGGCACTACAGTAGGGCTGCTTTCAGTTGTACTTGTTGGAGAAGCTGTAGTGCTCGCAGAAGTTGTAGTTACAGTTTCAGAAGTTCTCGTGGATGTAGCAGTAGATGGAGTCATAGTTGATACTGCTGGTGTTGTTCCAGCTGTTGAAGATGTTAGAGCTTGAGGAGATGTTGCAGGTGTACTTGATCCAGCAGTGGTAGTCATAGTTGTAGTTTGAACTGTTGCTGTGGTTGATCCAGTTGGTGAAGATGTGGTTGTTAATGCTGGCGTTGTTGCTTTGGTACTTGTAGGCACTACAGTGGAGGTGCTTTCAGTTGTACTTTGTGGAGAAGCTGTAGTGCTTGCAGACGTGTTAGTTACAGTTTCAGGAGTTCTTGTGGATGTAGCAGTAGATGGAGTCAGAGTTGATACTGCTGGTGTTGTTGCTGCAGTTGAAGATGTTAGAGCTTGAGGAGATGTTGTTGCAGGTGTGCTTGATCCAGCAGTGGTCGTCATAGTTGTAGTTTGAACTGTTGCTGTGGTTGATGCAGTTGGTGAGGATGTGGTTGTTAATGCTGGCGTTGTTGCTCTGGTACTTGTAGGCACTGCAGTAGGACTGCTTTCAGTTGTACTTGTTGGAGAAGCTGTAGTGCTTGCAGAAGTTGTAGTTACAGTTTTAGGAGCTCTCGTGGACGTAGCAGTAGATGGAGTCGTAGTTGATACTGCTGGTGTTGTTCCAGCTGTTGAAGATTTTAGAGCTTGAGAAGATGTTGATGCAAGTGTGCTTGATCCAGCAGTGTTCGTCATAGTTGTAGTTTGAACTGTTGCTGTGGTTGATCCAGTTGGTGAAGATGTGGTTGTAAATGCTGGCGTTGTTGCTTTGGTACTTGTAGGCACTACACTGGAGGTGCTTTCAATTGTACTTTTTGGAGAAGCTGTAGTGCTTGCAGAAGTTGTAGTTACAGATTCAGGAGTTCTTGTGGATGTAGCAGTAAATGGAGTCAGAGTTGATACTGTTGGTGTTGTTCCAGCAGTTGAAGTTGTTAGAGCTTGAGAAGATGTTGATGCAAGTGTGCTTGATCCAGCAGTGGTCGCCATAGTTGTAGTTTGAACTGTTGCTGTGGTTGATGCAGTGGGTGAAGATGTGGTTGTTAATGCTGGCGTTGTTGCTCTGGTACTTGTAGGCACTACAGTAGGGGTGCTTTCAGTTGTACTTGTTGGAGAAGCTGTAGTGCTTGCAGACGTGGTAGTTATAGTTTCAGGACTTTTTGTGGATGTAGCAGTAGATGGAGTCGTAGTTGATACTGCTGGTGTTGATGCTGCAGTTGAAGATGTTAGAGCTTGAGAAGATGTTGATGCAAGTGTGCTTGATCCAGCAGTGGTCGCCATAGTTGTAGTTTGAACTGTTGCTGTGGTTGATACAGTTGGTGAAGATGTGGTTGTAAATGCTGGCGTTGTTGCTTTGGTACTTGTAGGCACTACAGTGGAGGTGCTTTCAGTTGTACTTTGTGGAGAAGCTGTAGTGCTTGCAGACGTGGTAGTTACAGTTTCAGGAGTTCTTGTGGATGTAGCAGTAGATGGAGTCAGAGTTGATACTGCTGGTGTTGTTGCTGCAGTTGAAGATGTTAGAGCTTGAGGAGATGTTGTTGCAGGTGTGCTTGATCCAGCAGTGGTCGTCATAGTTGTAGTTTGAACTGTTGCTGTGGTTGATGCAGTTGGTGAGGATGTGGTTGTTAATGCTGGCGTTGTTGCTCTGGTACTTGTAGGCACTGCAGTAGGACTGCTTTCAGTTGTACTTGTTGGAGAAGCTGTAGTGCTTGCAGAAGTTGTAGTTACAGTTTTAGGAGCTCTCGTGGACGTAGCAGTAGATGGAGTCGTAGTTGATACTGCTGGTGTTGTTCCAGCTGTTGAAGATTTTAGAGCTTGAGAAGATGTTGATGCAAGTGTGCTTGATCCAGCAGTGTTCGTCATAGTTGTAGTTTGAACTGTTGCTGTGGTTGATCCAGTTGGTGAAGATGTGGTTGTAAATGCTGGCGTTGTTGCTTTGGTACTTGTAGGCACTACAGTGGAGGTGCTTTCAATTGTACTTTTTGGAGAAGCTGTAGTGTTTGCAGACGTGGTAGTTATAGTTTCAGGACTTTTTGTGGATTTAGCAGTAGATGGAGTCGTAGTTGATACTGCTGGTGTTGATGCTGCAGTTGAAGATGTTAGAGCTTGAGAAGATGTTGATGCAGGTGTGCTTGATCCAGCAGTGGTCGCCATAGTTGTAGTTTGAACTGTTGCTGTGGTTGATCCAGTTGGTGAAGATGTGGTTGTAAATGCTGGCGTTGTTGCTTTGGTACTTGTAGGCACTAAAGTGGAGGTGCTTTCAGTTGTACTTGTTACAGAAGCTGTAGTGCTTGCAGAAGTTGTAGTTACAGTTTCAGGAGTTCTCTTGGATGTAGCAGTAGATGGAGTCGTAGGTGATACTTCTGGTGTTGTTCCAGCTATTGAAGATTTTAGAGCTTGAGAAGATGTTGTTGCAAGTGTGCTTGATCCAGCAGTGGTAGTCATAGTTGTAGTTTGAACTGTTGCTGTGGTTGATCCAGTTGGTGAAGATGTGGTTGTTAATGCTGGCGTTGTTGCTCTGGTACTTGTAGGCACTACAGTGTAGGTGCTTTCAGTTGTACTTGTTGGAGAAGCTGTAGTGCTTGCAGAAGTTGTAGTTATAGTTTCAGGAGTTCTCGTGGATGTAGCAGTAGATGGAGTCGTAGTTGATACTGCTGGTGTTGTTCCAGCTGTTGAAGATTTTAGAGATTGAGAAGATGTTGATGCAAGTGTGCTTGATCCAGCAGTGGTCGCCATAGTTGTAGTTTGAACTGTTGCTGTGGTTGATACAGTTGGTGAAGATGTGGTTGTAAATGCTGGCGTTGTTGCTTTGGTACTTGTAGGCACTACAGTGGAGGTGCTTTCAGTTGTACTTTGTGGAGAAGCTGTAGTGCTTGCAGACGTGGTAGTTACAGTTTCAGGAGTTCTTGTGGATGTAGCAGTAGATGGAGTCAGAGTTGATACTGCTGGTGTTGTTGCTGCAGTTGAAGATGTTAGAGCTTGAGGAGATGTTGTTGCAGGTGTGCTTGATCCAGCAGTGGTCGTCATAGTTGTAGTTTGAACTGTTGCTGTGGTTGATGCAGTTGGTGAGGATGTGGTTGTTAATGCTGGCGTTGTTGCTCTGGTACTTGTAGGCACTGCAGTAGGACTGCTTTCAGTTGTACTTGTTGGAGAAGCTGTAGTGCTTGCAGAAGTTGTAGTTACAGTTTTAGGAGCTCTCGTGGACGTAGCAGTAGATGGAGTCGTAGTTGATACTGCTGGTGTTGTTCCAGCTGTTGAAGATTTTAGAGCTTGAGAAGATGTTGATGCAAGTGTGCTTGATCCAGCAGTGTTTGTCATAGTTGTAGTTTGAACTGTTGCTGTGGTTGATCCAGTTGGTGAAGATGTGGTTGTAAATGCTGGCGTTGTTGCTTTGGTACTTGTAGGCACTACACTGGAGGTGCTTTCAATTGTACTTTTTGGAGAAGCTGTAGTGCTTGCAGAAGTTGTAGTTACAGATTCAGGAGTTCTTGTGGATGTAGCAGTAAATGGAGTCAGAGTTGATACTGTTGGTGTTGTTCCAGCAGTTGAAGTTGTTAGAGCTTGAGAAGATGTTGATGCAAGTGTGCTTGATCCAGCAGTGGTCGCCATAGTTGTAGTTTGAACTGTTGCTGTGGTTGATGCAGTGGGTGAAGATGTGGTTGTTAATGCTGGCGTTGTTGCTCTGGTACTTGTAGGCACTACAGTAGGGGTGCTTTCAGTTGTACTTGTTGGAGAAGCTGTAGTGCTTGCAGACGTGGTAGTTATAGTTTCAGGACTTTTTGTGGATGTAGCAGTAGATGGAGTCGTAGTTGATACTGCTGGTGTTGATGCTGCAGTTGAAGATGTTAGAGCTTGAGAAGATGTTGATGCAGGTGTGCTTGATCCAGCAGTGGTCGCCATAGTTGTAGTTTGAACTGTTGCTGTGGTTGATCCAGTTGGTGAAGATGTGGTTGTAAATGCTGGCGTTGTTGCTTTGGTACTTGTAGGCACTAAAGTGGAGGTGCTTTCAGTTGTACTTGTTACAGAAGCTGTAGTGCTTGCAGAAGTTGTAGTTACAGTTTCAGGAGTTCTCTTGGATGTAGCAGTAGATGGAGTCGTAGGTGATACTTCTGGTGTTGTTCCAGCTATTGAAGATTTTAGAGCTTGAGAAGATGTTGTTGCAAGTGTGCTTGATCCAGCAGTGGTAGTCATAGTTGTAGTTTGAACTGTTGCTGTGGTTGATCCAGTTGGTGAAGATGTGGTTGTTAATGCTGGCGTTGTTGCTCTGGTACTTGTAGGCACTACAGTGTAGGTGCTTTCAGTTGTACTTGTTGGAGAAGCTGTAGTGCTTGCAGAAGTTGTAGTTATAGTTTCAGGAGTTCTCGTGGATGTAGCAGTAGATGGAGTCGTAGTTGATACTGCTGGTGTTGTTCCAGCTGTTGAAGATTTTAGAGATTGAGAAGATGTTGATGCAAGTGTGCTTGATCCAGCAGTGGTCGCCATAGTTGTAGTTTGAACTGTTGCTGTGGTTGATACAGTTGGTGAAGATGTGGTTGTAAATGCTGGCGTTGTTGCTTTGGTACTTGTAGGCACTACAGTGGAGGTGCTTTCAGTTGTACTTTGTGGAGAAGCTGTAGTGCTTGCAGACGTGGTAGTTACAGTTTCAGGAGTTCTTGTGGATGTAGCAGTAGATGGAGTCAGAGTTGATACTGCTGGTGTTGTTGCTGCAGTTGAAGATGTTAGAGCTTGAGGAGATGTTGTTGCAGGTGTGCTTGATCCAGCAGTGGTCGTCATAGTTGTAGTTTGAACTGTTGCTGTGGTTGATGCAGTTGGTGAGGATGTGGTTGTTAATGCTGGCGTTGTTGCTCTGGTACTTGTAGGCACTGCAGTAGGACTGCTTTCAGTTGTACTTGTTGGAGAAGCTGTAGTGCTTGCAGAAGTTGTAGTTACAGTTTTAGGAGCTCTCGTGGACGTAGCAGTAGATGGAGTCGTAGTTGATACTGCTGGTGTTGTTCCAGCTGTTGAAGATTTTAGAGCTTGAGAAGATGTTGATGCAAGTGTGCTTGATCCAGCAGTGTTTGTCATAGTTGTAGTTTGAACTGTTGCTGTGGTTGATCCAGTTGGTGAAGATGTGGTTGTAAATGCTGGCGTTGTTGCTTTGGTACTTGTAGGCACTACACTGGAGGTGCTTTCAATTGTACTTTTTGGAGAAGCTGTAGTGCTTGCAGAAGTTGTAGTTACAGATTCAGGAGTTCTTGTGGATGTAGCAGTAAATGGAGTCAGAGTTGATACTGTTGGTGTTGTTCCAGCAGTTGAAGTTGTTAGAGCTTGAGAAGATGTTGATGCAAGTGTGCTTGATCCAGCAGTGGTCGCCATAGTTGTAGTTTGAACTGTTGCTGTGGTTGATGCAGTGGGTGAAGATGTGGTTGTTAATGCTGGCGTTGTTGCTCTGGTACTTGTAGGCACTACAGTAGGGGTGCTTTCAGTTGTACTTGTTGGAGAAGCTGTAGTGCTTGCAGACGTGGTAGTTATAGTTTCAGGACTTTTTGTGGATGTAGCAGTAGATGGAGTCGTAGTTGATACTGCTGGTGTTGATGCTGCAGTTGAAGATGTTAGAGCTTGAGAAGATGTTGATGCAAGTGTGCTTGATCCAGCAGTGGTCGCCATAGTTGTAGTTTGAACTGTTGCTGTGGTTGATACAGTTGGTGAAGATGTGGTTGTAAATGCTGGCGTTGTTGCTTTGGTACTTGTAGGCACTACAGTGGAGGTGCTTTCAGTTGTACTTTGTGGAGAAGCTGTAGTGCTTGCAGACGTGGTAGTTACAGTTTCAGGAGTTCTTGTGGATGTAGCAGTAGATGGAGTCAGAGTTGATACTGCTGGTGTTGTTGCTGCAGTTGAAGATGTTAGAGCTTGAGGAGATGTTGTTGCAGGTGTGCTTGATCCAGCAGTGGTCGTCATAGTTGTAGTTTGAACTGTTGCTGTGGTTGATGCAGTTGGTGAGGATGTGGTTGTTAATGCTGGCGTTGTTGCTCTGGTACTTGTAGGCACTGCAGTAGGACTGCTTTCAGTTGTACTTGTTGGAGAAGCTGTAGTGCTTGCAGAAGTTGTAGTTGCAGTTTTAGGAGCTCTCGTGGACGTAGCAGTAGATGGAGTCGTAGTTGATACTGCTGGTGTTGTTCCAGCTGTTGAAGATTTTAGAGCTTGAGAAGATGTTGATGCAAGTGTGCTTGATCCAGCAGTGTTCGTCATAGTTGTAGTTTGAACTGTTGCTGTGGTTGATCCAGTTGGTGAAGATGTGGTTGTAAATGCTGGCGTTGTTGCTTTGGTACTTGTAGGCACTACAGTGGAGGTGCTTTCAATTGTACTTTTTGGAGAAGCTGTAGTGCTTGCAGAAGTTGTAGTTACAGATTCAGGAGTTCTTGTGGATGTAGCAGTAAATGGAGTCAGAGTTGATACTGTTGGTGTTGTTCCAGCAGTTGAAGTTGTTAGAGCTTGAGAAGATGTTGATGCAAGTGTGCTTGATCCAGCAGTGGTCGCCATAGTTGTAGTTTGAACTGTTGCTGTGGTTGATGCAGTGGGTGAAGATGTGGTTGTTAATGCTGGCGTTGTTGCTCTGGTACTTGTAGGCACTACAGTAGGGGTGCTTTCAGTTGTACTTGTTGGAGAAGCTGTAGTGCTTGCAGACGTGGTAGTTATAGTTTCAGGACTTTTTGTGGATGTAGCAGTAGATGGAGTCGTAGTTGATACTGCTGGTGTTGATGCTGCAGTTGAAGATGTTAGAGCTTGAGAAGATGTTGATGCAGGTGTGCTTGATCCAGCAGTGGTCGCCATAGTTGTAGTTTGAACTGTTGCTGTGGTTGATCCAGTTGGTGAAGATGTGGTTGTAAATGCTGGCGTTGTTGCTTTGGTACTTGTAGGCACTATAGTGGAGGTGCTTTCAGTTGTACTTGTTGGAGAAACTGTAGTGCTTTCAGAAGTTGTAGTTACAGTTTCAGGAGTTCTCGTGGATGTAGCAGTAGATGGAGTCGTAGTTGATACTGCTGGTGTTGTTCCAGCTGTTGAAGATGTTAGAGCTTGAGGAGATGTTGCAGGTGTGCTTGATCCAGCAGTGGTAGTCATAGTTGTAGTTTGAACTGTTGCTGTGGTTGATGCAGTGGGTGAAGATGTGGTTGTTAATGCTGGTGTTGTTGCACTGGTACTTGTAGGCACTAAAGTGGAGGTGCTTTCAGTTGTACTTGTTACAGAAGCTGTAGTGCTTGCAGAAGTTGTAGTTACAGTTTCAGGAGTTCTCTTGGATGTAGCAGTAGATGGAGTCGTAGGTGATACTTCTGGTGTTGTTCCAGCTATTGAAGATTTTAGAGCTTGAGAAGATGTTGTTGCAAGTGTGCTTGATCCAGCAGTGGTAGTCATAGTTGTAGTTTGAACTGTTGCTGTGGTTGATCCAGTTGGTGAAGATGTGGTTTTTAATGCTGGCGTTGTTGCTCTGGTACTTGTAGGCACTACAGTGTAGGTGCTTTCAGTTGTACTTGTTGGAGAAGCTGTAGTGCTTGCAGAAGTTGTAGTTACAGTTTCAGGAGTTCTCGTGGATGTAGCAGTAGATGGAGTCGTAGTTGATACTGCTGGTGTTGTTCCAGCTGTTGAAGATTTTAGAGATTGAGAAGATGTTGATGCAAGTGTGCTTGATCCAGCAGTGGCCGCCATAGTTGTAGTTTGAACTGTTGCTGTGGTTGATACAGTTGGTGAAGATGTGGTTGTAAATGCTGGCGTTGTTGCTTTGGTACTTGTAGGCACTACAGTGGAGGTGCTTTCAGTTGTACTTTGTGGAGAAGCTGTAGTGCTTGCAGACGTGGTAGTTACAGTTTCAGGAGTTCTTGTGGATGTAGCAGTAGATGGAGTCAGAGTTGATACTGCTGGTGTTGTTGCTGCAGTTGAAGATGTTAGAGCTTGAGGAGATGTTGTTGCAGGTGTGCTTGATCCAGCAGTGGTCATCATAGTTGTAGTTTGAACTGTTGCTGTGGTTGATGCAGTTGGTGAGGATGTGGTTGTTAATGCTGGCGTTGTTGCTCTGGTACTTGTAGGCACTACACTGGAGGTGCTTTCAATTGTACTTTTTGGAGAAGCTGTAGTGCTTGCAGAAGTTGTAGTTACAGATTCAGGAGTTCTTGTGCATGTAGCAGTAGATGGAGTCAGAGTTGATACTGCTGGTGTTGTTCCAGCAGTTGAAGATGTTAGAGCTTGAGGAGATGTTGTTGTAAGTGTGCTTGATCCAGCAGTGGTAGTCATAGTTGTAGTTTGAACTGTTGCTGTGGTTGATGCAGTGGGTGAAGATGTGGTTGTTAATGCCGGCGTTGTTGCTCTGGTACTTGTTGGCACTACAGTAGGGCTGCTTTCAGTTGTACTTGTTGGAGAAGCTGTAGTGCTTGCAGAAGTTGTAGTTATAGTTTCAGGAGTTCTCGTGGATGTAGCAGTAGATGGAGTCGTAGTTGATACTGCTGGTGTTGTTCCAGCTGTTGAAGATTTTAGAGCTTGAGAAGATGTTGATGCAAGTGTGCTTGATCCAGCAGTGGTCGCCATAGTTGTAGTTTGAACTGTTGCTGTGGTTGATCCAGTTGGTGAAGATGTGGTTGTAAATGCTGGCGTTGTTGCTTTGGTACTTGTAGGCACTACAGTGGAGGTGCTTTCAGTTGTACTTTTTGGAGAAGCTATAGTGCTTGCAGACGTGCTAGTTACAGACTCAGGAGTTCTTGTGGATGTAGCAGTAGATCGAATCATATTTGATACTGCTGGTGTTGTTCCAGCTGTTGAAGATGTTAGAGCTTGAGGAGATGTTGTTGCAGGTGTGCTTGATCCAGCAGTGGTAGTCATAGTTGTAGTTTGAACTGTTGCTGTGGTTGATGCAGTGGGTGCAGATGTGGTTGTAAATGCTGGCGTTTTTGCTCTGGTACTTGTAGGCACTACAGTGGAGGTGCTTTCAGTTGTACTTGTTGGAGAAGCTGTAGTGCTTGCAGACGTGGTAGATACAGTTTCAGGAGTTCTTGTGGATGTAGCAGTTGATGGAGTCAGAGTTGATACTGCTGGTGTTGTTGCTGCAGTTGAAGATGTTAGAGCTTGAGGAGATGTTGTTGCAGGTGTGCTTGATCCAGCAGTGGTAGTCATAGTTATAGTTTCAACTGTTGCTGTGGTTGATGCAGTGGGTGAAGATGTGGTTGTTAATGCTGGCGTTGTTGCTTTGGTACTTGTAGGCACTACAGTGGAGGTCCTTTCAGTTGTACTTGTTGGAGAAGCTAATGTGCTTGCAGAAGTTGTAGTTACAGTTTCAGGAGTTCTTGTGGATGTAGCAGTAGATGGAGTCGTAGTTGATACTGCTGGTGTTGTTCCAGCACTTGAAGTTGTTAGAGCTTGAGAAGATGTTGATGCAAGTGTGGTTGATCCAGCAGTGGTCGCCATAGTTGTAGTTTGAACTGTTGCTGTGGTTGATGCAGTCGGTGAAGTTGTGGTTGTAAATGCTGGCGTTGTTGCTCCAGTACTTGTAGGCACTACAGTAGAGGTGCTTTCAGTTTTACTTGTTGAAGAAGCTGTAGTGCTTGCAGAAGTTGTAGTTACAGTTTCAGGAATTCTTGTGGATGTAGCAGTAGATGGAGTCATAGTTGAAACTGCTGGTGTTGTTTCTGCAGTTGAAGTTGTTAGAGCTTGAGGAGATGTTGTTGCAGGTGTGCTTGATCCAGCAGTGGTAGTCATAGTTGTAGTTTGAACTGTTGCTGTGGTTGACGCAGTTGGTGAAGATGTGGTTGTTAATGCTGGCGTTGTTGCTCTGGTACTTGTAGGCACTATAGTGGAGGTGCTTTCAGTTGTACTTGTTGGCGAAGCTGTAGTGCTTGCAGAAGTTGTAGTTACAGTTTCAGGAGTTCTCGTGGATGTAGCAGTAGATGGAGTCGTAGTTGATACTGCTGGTGTTGTTCCAGCTGTTGAAGTTGTTAGAGCTTGAGGAGATGTTGTTGCAAGTGTGCTTGATCCAGCAGTGGTAGTCATAGTTGTAGTTTGAACTGTTGCTGTGGTTGATGCAGTGGGTGAAGATGTGGTTGTTAATGCTGGCATTGTTGCTCTGGTACTTGTAGGTACTACAGTAGAGGTGCTTTCAGTTGTACTTGTTGGAGAAGCTGTAGTGCTTGCAGAAGTTGTAGTTACAGTTTCAGGAGTTCTCGTGGATGTAGCAGTAGATGGAGTCGTAGTTGATACTGCTGGTGTTGTTCCAGCTGTTGAAGATTTTAGAGCTTGAGGAGATGTTGTTGCAGGTGTGCTTGATCCAGCAGTGGTAGTCATAGTTGTAGTTTGAACTGTTGCTGTGGTTGACGCAGTTGGTGAAGATGTGGTTGTTAATGCTGGCGTTGTTGCTCTGGTACTTGTAGGCACTACAGTGGAGGTGCTGTCAGTTGTACTTGTTGGCGAAGCTGTACTGCTTGCAGAAGTTGTAGTTACAGTGTCAGGAGTTCTCGTGGATGTAGCAGTAGATGGAGTCGTAGTTGATACTGCTGGTGTTGGTCCAGCTGTTGAAGTTGTTAGAGCTTGAGGAGATGTTGTTGCAAGTGTGCTTGATCCAGCAGTGGTAGTCATAGTTGTAGTTTGAACTGTTGCTGTGGTTGATGCAGTGGGTGAAGATGTGGTTGTTAATGCTGGCGTTGTTGCTCTGGTACTTGTAGGTACTACAGTAGAGGTGCTTTCAGTTGTACTTGTTGGAGAAGCTGTAGTGCTTGCAGAAGTTGTAGTTACAGTTTCAGGAGTTCTCATGGATATAGCAGTAGATGGAGTCGTAGTTGATACTGCTGGTGTTGTTCCAGCTGTTGAAGATTTTAGAGCTTGAGAAGATGTTGATGCAAGTGTGCTTGATCCAGCAGTGGTCGCCATAGTTGTAGTTTGAACTGTTGCTGTGGTTGATCCAGTTGGTGAAGATGTGGTTGTAAATGCTGGCGTTGTTGCTTTGGTACTTGTAGGCACTACAGTGGAGGTGCTTTCAGTTGTACTTTGTGGAGAAGCTGTAGTGCTTGCAGACGTGGTAGTTACAGTATCAGGAGTTCTTGTGGATGTAGCAGTAGATGGAGTCAGAGTTAATACTGCTGGTGTTGTTGCTGCAGTTGAAGATGTTAGAGCTTTAGGAGATGTTGTTGCAGGTGTGCTTGATCCAATAGTGGTAGTCATAGTTGTAGTTTGAATTGTTGCTGTGGTTGATGCCGTGGGTGAAGATGTAGTTGTTAATACTGGCGTTGTTGCTCTGGTACTTGTAGGCACTACAGTGGAGGTGCTTTCAGTTGTACTTGTTGGAGAAGCTGTAGTGCTTCCAGAAGTTGTAGTTACAGTTTCAGGAGTTCTCGTGGATGTAGTAGTAGATGGAGTCGTAGTTGATACTGCTGGTGTTGTTCCAGCTGTTAAAGATTTTAGAGCTTGAGAAGATGTTGATGCAAGTGTGCTTGATCCAGCAGTGGTCGCCATAGTTGTAGTTTGAACTGTTGCTGTGGTTGATGCAGTCGGTGAAGATTTGGTTGTAAATGCTGGCGTTGTTGCTCTGGTACTTGTAGGCACTACAGTAGGACTGCTTTCAGTTGTACTTGTTGGAGAAGCTGTAGTGCTTGCAGAAGTTGTAGTTACAGTTTCAGGAGTTCTCGTGGATGTAGCAGTAGATGGAGTCGTAGTTGATACTGCTGGTGTTGTTCCAGCAGTTGAAGATTTTAGAGCTTGAGAAGATGTTAATGCAAGTGTGCTTGATCCAGCAGTGGTCGCCATAGTTGTAGTTTGAACTGTTGCTGTGGTTGATGCAGTGGGGGAAGATGTGGTTGTTAATGCTGGCGTTGTTGCTCTGGTACTTGTAGGCACTACAGTAGGGGTGCTGTCAGTTATACTTGTTGGAGAAGCTGTAGTGCTTGCAGACGTGGTAGTTACAGTTTCAGGAGTTTTTGTGGATGTAGCTGTAGATGGAGTCAGAGTTGATACTGCTGGTGTTGTTGCTGCAGTTGAAGATGTTAGAGCTTGAGGAGATGTTGTTGCAGGTGTGCTTGATCCAATAGTTGTAGTCATATTTGTAGTTTGAACTGTTGCTGTGGTTGATGCAGTGGGTGAAGATGTGGTTGTTAATGCTGGCGTTGTTGCTCTGGTACTTGTAGGCACTACAGTGGAGGTGCTTTCAGTTGTACTTGTTGGAGAAGCTGTAGTGCTTGCAGAAGTTGTAGTTACAGTTTCAGGAGTTCTCGTGGATGTAGCAGTAGATGGAGTAGTAGTTGATACTGCTGGTGTTGTTCCAGCAGTTAAAGTTGTTAGAGCTTGAGAAGATGTTGATGCAAGTGTGGTTGATCCAGCAGTGGTAGTCATAGTTGTAGTTTGAACTGTTGCTGTGGTTGATGCAGTGGGTGAAGATGTGGTTGTTAATGCTGGCGTTCTTGCTCTGGTACTTTTAGGCATTACAGTGGAGGTGCTTTCAGTTTTACTTGTTGGAGAAGCTGTAGTGCTTGCAGAAGTTGTAGTTACAGTTTCAGGAGTTCTCGTGGATGTAGCAGTAGATGGAGTCGTAGTTGATACTGCTGGTGTTGTTCCAGCAGTTGAAGATGTTAGAGCTTGAGGAGATGTTGTTGCAGGTGTGCTTGATCCAATAGTGGTAGTCATAGTTGTAGTTTGAACTGTTGCTGTGGTTGATGCAGTGGGTGAAGATGTGGTTGTAAATGCTGGCGTTGTTGCTCTGGTACTTGTAGGCACTACAGTGGAGGTACTTTCAGTTTTACTTCTTGGAGAAGCTGTAGTGCTTGCAGAAGTTGTAGTCACAGTTTCAGGAGTTCTCGTGGATGTAGCAGTAGTTGTAGTCGTAGTTGATACTGCTGGTGTTGTTCCAGCAGTTGAAGTTGTTAGAGCTTGAGAAGATGTTGATGCATGTGTGGTTGATCCAGCAGTGGTAGTCATAGTTGTAGTTTGAACTGTTGCTGTGGTTGATGCAGTGGGTGAAGTTGTGGTTGTTAATGCTGGCGTTGTTGCTCTGGTACTTGTAGACATTACAGTGGAGGTGCTTTCAGTTTTACTTGTTGGAGAAGCTATAGTGCTTGCAGAAGTTGTAATTACAGTTTCAGGAGTTCTCGTGGATGTAGCAGTAGTTGTAGTCGTAGTTGATACTGCTAGTGTTGTTCCAGCTGTTGAAGATGTTAGAGCTTGTGGAGATGTTGTTGCAGGTGTGGTTGATCCAGCAGTGGTAGTCATAGTTGTAGTTTGAACTGTTGCTGTGGTTGATGCAGTGGTTGAAGATGTGGTTGTTAATGCTGGCGTTGTTGCTCTGGTACTTGTTGGCACTACAGTAGGGCTGCTTTCAGTTGTACTTCTTGGAGAAGCTGTAGTGCTCGCAGAAGTTGTAGTTACAGTTTCAGAAGTTCTCGTGGATGTAGCAGTAGATGGAGTCGTAGTTAATACTGCTGGTGTTGTTCCAGCTGTTGAAGATGTTAGAGCTTGAGGAGATGTTGCAGGTGTGCTTGATCCAGCAGTGGTAGTCATAGTTGTAGTTTGAACTGTTGCTGTGGTTGATGCAGTGGGTGAAGATGTGGTTGTTAATGCTGGCGTTGTTGCACTGGTACTTGTAGGCACTAAAGTGGAGGTGCTTTCAGTTGTACTTGTTACAGAAGCTGTAGTGCTTGCAGAAGTTGTAGTTACAGTTTCAGGAGTTCTCTTGGATGTAGCAGTAGATGGAGTCGTAGGTGATACTTCTGGTGTTGTTCCAGCTATTGAAGATTTTAGAGCTTGAGAAGATGTTGTTGCAAGTGTGCTTGATCCAGCAGTGGTAGTCATAGTTGTAGTTTGAACTGTTGCTGTGGTTGATCCAGTTGGTGAAGATGTGGTTGTTAATGCTGGCGTTGTTGCTCTGGTACTTGTAGGCACTACAGTGTAGGTGCTTTCAGTTGTACTTGTTGGAGAAGCTGTAGTGCTTGCAGACGTAGTAGTTACAGTTTCAGGAGTTCTTGTGGATGTAGCAGTAGATGGAGTCAGAGTTGATACTGCTGGTGTTGTTGCTGCAGTTGAAGATGTTAGAGCTTGAGGAGATGTTGTTGCAGGTGTGCTTGATCCAGCAGTGGTCGTCATAGTTGTAATTTGAACTGTTGCTGTGGTTGATGCAGTTGGTGAGGATGTGGTTGTTAATGCTGGCGTTGTTGCTCTGGTACTTGTAGGCACTGCAGTAGGACTGCTTTCAGTTGTACTTGTTGGAGAAGCTGTAGTGCTTGCAGAAGTTGTAGTTACAGTTTCAGGAGCTCTCGTGGACGTAGCAGTAGATGGAGTCGTAGTTGATACTGCTGGTGTTGTTCCAGCTGTTGAAGATTTTAAAGCTTGAGAAGATGTTGATGCAAGTGTGCTTGATCCAGCAGGGTTCGCCATAGTTGTAGTTTGAACTGTTGCTGTGGTTGATCCAGTTGGTGAAGATGTGGTTGTAAATGCTGGCGTTGTTGCTTTGGTACTTGTAGGCACTACACTGGATGTGCTTTCAATTGTACTTTTTGGAGAAGCTGTAGTGCTTGCAGAAGTTGTAGTTACAGATTCAGGAGTTCTTGTGGATGTAGCAGTAAATGGAGTCAGAGTTGATACTGCTGGTGTTATTCCAGCAGTTGAAGATGTTAGAGCTTGAGGAGATGTTGTTGCAAGTGTGCTTGATCCAGCAGTGGTAGTCATAGTTGTAGTTTGAACTGTTGCTGTGGTTGATGCAGTGGGTGAAGATGTGGTTGTTAATGCCGGCGTTGTTGCTCTGGTACTTGTTGGCACTACAGTAGGGCTGCTTTCAGTTGTACTTGTTGGAGAAGCTGTAGTGCTTGCAGAAGTTGTAGTTACAGTTTCAGCAGTTCTCGTGGATGTAGCAGTAGATGGAGTCGTAGTTGATACTGCTGGTGTTGTTCCAGCAGTTGAAGTTGTTAGAGCTTGAGGAGATGTTGTTGCAAGTGTGCTTGATCCAGCAGTGGTAGTCATAGTTGTAGTTTGAACTGTTGCTGTGGTTGATGCAGTGGTTGAAGATGTGGTTGTTAATGCTGGCGTTGTTGCTCTGGTACTTGTTGGCACTACAGTAGGGCTGCTTTCAGTTGTACTTGTTGGAGAAGCTGTAGTGCTCGCAGAAGTTGTAGTTACAGTTTCAGAAGTTCTCGTGGATGTAGCAGTAGATGGAGTCGTAGTTGATACTGCTGGTGTTGTTCCAGCTGTTGAAGATGTTAGAGCTTGAGGAGATGTTGCAGATGTGCTTGATCCAGCAGTGGTAGTCATAGTTGTAGTTTGAACTGTTGCTGTGGTTGATGCAGTGGGTGAAGATGTGGTTGTTAATGCTGGCGTTGTTGCACTGGTACTTGTAGGCACTAAAGTGGAGGTGCTTTCAGTTGTACTTGTTACAGAAGCTGTAGTGCTTGCAGAAGTTGTAGTTACAGTTTCAGGAGTTCTCGTGGATGTAGCAGTAGATGGAGTCAGAGTTGATACTGCTGGTGTTGTTGCTGCAGTTGAAGATGTTAGAGCTTGAGGAGATGTTGTTGCAGGTGTGCTTGATCCAGCAGTGGTCGTCATAGTTGTAGTTTGAACTGTTGCTGTGGTTGATGCAGTTGGTGAGGATGTGGTTGTTAATGCTGGCGTTGTTGCTCTGGTACTTGTAGGCACTGAAGTAGGACTGCTTTCAGTTGTACTTGTTGGAGAAGCTGTAGTGCTTGCAGAAGTTGTAGTTACAGTTTCAGGAGCTCTCGTGGACGTAGCAGTAGATGGAGTCGTAGTTGATACTGCTGGTGTTGTTCCAGCTGTTGAAGATTTTAGAGCTTGAGAAGATGTTGATGCAAGTGTGCTTGATCCAGCAGTGTTCGCCATAGTTGTAGTTTGAACTGTTGCTGTGGTTGATGCAGTGGGTGAAGATGTGGTTGTAAATGCTGGCGTTGTTGCTCTGGTACTTGTAGGCACTACACTGGAGGTGCTTTCAATTGTACGTTTTGGAGAAGCTGTAGTGCTTGCAGAAGTTGTAGTTACAGATTCAGGAGTTCTTGTGGATGTAGCAGTAAATGGAGTCAGAGTTGATACTGCTGGTGTTATTCCAGCAGTTGAAGATGTTAGAGCTTGAGGAGATGTTGTTGCAAGTGTGCTTGATCCAGCAGTGGTAGTCATAGTTGTAGTTTGAACTGTTGCTGTGGTTGATGCAGTGGGTGAAGATGTGGTTGTTAATGCCGGCGTTGTTGCTCTGGTACTTGTTGGCACTACAGTAGGGCTGCTTTCAGTTGTACTTGTTGGAGAAGCTGTAGTGCTTGCAGAAGTTGTAGTTACAGTTTCAGAAGTTCTCGTGGATGTAGCAGTAGATGGAGTCGTAGTTGATACTGCTGGTGTTGTTCCAGCTGTTGAAGATGTTAGAGCTTGAGGAGATGTTGCAGGTGTGCTTGATCCAGCAGTTGTAGTCATAGTTGTAGTTTGAACTGTTGCTGGGGTTGATGCAGTGGGTGAAGATGTGGTTGTTAATGCTGGCGTTGTTGCACTGGTACTTGTAGGCACTAAAGTGGAGGTGCTTTCAGTTGTACTTGTTACAGAAGCTGTAGTGCTTGCAGAAGTTGTAGTTACAGTTTCAGGAGTTCTCGTGGATGTAGCAGTAGATGGAGTCGTAGGTGATACTTCTGGTGTTGTTCCAGCTATTGAAGATTTTAGAGCTTGAGAAGATGTTGTTGCAAGTGTGCTTGATCCAGCAGTGGTAGTCATAGTTGTAGTTTGAACTGCTGCTGTGGTTGATCCAGTTGGTGAAGATGTGGTTGTTAATGCTGGCGTTGTTGCTCTGGTACTTGTAGGCACTACAGTGTAGGTGCTTTCAGTTGTACTTGTTGGAGAAGCTGTAGTGCTTGCAGAAGTTGTAGTTACAGTTTCAGGAGTTCTCGTGGATGTAGCAGTAGATGGAGTCGTAGTTGATACTGCTGGTGTTGTTCCAGCTGTTGAAGATTGTAGAGATTGAGAAGATGTTGATGCAAGTGTGCTTGATCCAGCAGTGGTCGCCATAGTTGTAGTTTGAACTGTTGCTGTGGTTGATACAGTTGGTGAAGATGTGGTTGTAAATGCTGGCGTTGTTGCTTTGGTACTTGTAGGCACTACAGTGGAGGTGCTTTCAGTTGTACTTTGTGGAGAAGCTGTAGTGCTTGCAGACGTGATAGTTACAGTTTCAGGAGTTCTTGTGGATGTAGCAGTAGATGGAGTCAGAGTTGATACTGCTGGTGTTGTTGCTGCAGTTGAAGATGTTAGAGCTTGAGGAGATGTTGTTGCAGGTGTGCTTGATCCAGCAGTGGTCGTCATAGTTGTAGTTTGAACTGTTGCTGGGGTTGATGCAGTTGGTGAGGATGTGGTTGTTAATGCTGGCGTTGTTGGTCTGGTACTTGTAGGCACTGCAGTAGGACTGCTTTCAGTTGTACTTGTTGGAGAAGCTGTAGTGCTTGCAGAAGTTGTAGTTACAGTTTCAGGAGCTCTCGTGGACGTAGCAGTAGATGGAGTCGTAGTTGATACTGCTGGTGTTGTTCCAGCTGTTGAAGATTTTAGAGCTTGAGAAGATGTTGATACAAGTGTGCTTGATCCAGCAGTGTTCGTCATAGTTGTAGTTTGAACTGTTGCTGTGGTTGATCCAGTTGGTGAAGATGTGGTTGTAAATGCTGGCGTTGTTGCTTTGGTACTTGTAGGCACTACACTGGAGGTGCTTTCAATTGTACTTTTTGGAGAAGCTGTAGTGCTTGCAGAAGTTGTAGTTACAGTTTCAGGAGTTCTCTTGGATGTAGCAAGAGATGGAGTCAGAGTTGATACTGCTGGTGTTGTTCCAGCTGTTGAAGATTTTAGAGCTTGAGGAGATGTTGTTGCAAATGTGCTTGATCCAGCAGTGGTAGTCATAGTTGTAGTTTGAACTGTTGCTGTGGTTGATGCAGTGGGTGAAGATGTGGTTGTTAATGCCGGCGTTGTTGCTCTGGTACTTGTTGGCACTACAGTAGGGCTGCTTTCAGTTGTACTTGTTGGAGAAGCTGTAGTGCTTGCAGAAGTTGTAGTTACAGTTTCAGGAGTTCTCGTGGATGTAGCAGTAGATGGAGTCGTAGTTGATACTGCTGGTGTTGTTCCAGCTGTTGAAGATGTTAGAGCTTGAGGAGATGTTGCAGGTGTGCTTGATCCAGCAGTGGTAGTCATAGTTGTAGTTTGAACTGTTGCTGTGGTTGATGCAGTGGGTGAAGATGTGGTTGTTAATGCTGGCGTTGTTGCACTGGTACTTGTAGGCACTAAAGTGGAGGTGCTTTCAGTTGTACTTGTTACAGAAGCTGTAGTGCTTGCAGAAGTTGTAGTTACAGTTTCAGGAGTTCTCTTGGATGTAGCAGTAGATGGAGTCGTAGGTGATACTTCTGGTGTTGTTCCAGCTATTGAAGATTTTAGAGCTTGAGAAGATGTTGTTGCAAGTGTGCTTGATCCAGCAGTGGTCGTCATAGTTGTAGTTTGAACTGTTGCTGTGGTTGATCCAGTTGGTGAAGATGTGGTTGTTAATGCTGGCATTGTTGCTCTGGTACTTGTAGGCACTACAGTGTAGGTGCTTTCAGTTGTACTTGTTGGAGAAGCTGTAGTGCTTGCAGAAGTTGTAGTTACAGTTTCAGGAGTTCTCGTGGATGTAGCAGTAGATGGAGTCGTAGTTGATACTGCTGGTGTTGTTCCAGCTGTTGAAGATTTTAGAGATTGAGAAGATGTTGATGCAAGTGTGCTTGATCCAGCAGTGGTCGCCATAGTTGTAGTTTGAACTGTTGCTGTGGTTGATACAGTTGGTGAAGATGTGGTTGTAAATGCTGGCGTTGTTGCTTTGGTACTTGTAGGCACTACAGTGGAGGTGCTTTCAGTTGTACTTTGTGGAGAAGCTGTAGTGCTTGCAGACGTGGTAGTTACAGTTTCAGGAGTTCTTGTGGATGTAGCAGTAGATGGAGTCAGAGTTGATACTGCTGGTGTTGTTGCTGCAGTTGAAGATGTTAGAGCTTGAGGAGATGTTGTTGCAGGTGTGCTTGATCCAGCAGTGGTCGTCATAGTTGTAGTTTGAACTGTTGCTGTGGTTGATGCAGTTGGTGAGGATGTGGTTGTTAATGCTGGCGTTGTTGCTCTGGTACTTGTAGGCACTGCAGTAGGACTGCTTTCAGTTGTACTTGTTGGAGAAGCTGTAGTGCTTGCAGAAGTTGTAGTTACAGTTTTAGGAGCTCTCGTGGACGTAGCAGTAGATGGAGTCGTAGTTGATACTGCTGGTGTTGTTCCAGCTGTTGAAGATTTTAGAGCTTGAGAAGATGTTGATGCAAGTGTGCTTGATCCAGCAGTGTTCGTCATAGTTGTAGTTTGAACTGTTGCTGTGGTTGATCCAGTTGGTGAAGATGTGGTTGTAAATGCTGGCGTTGTTGCTTTGGTACTTGTAGGCACTACACTGGAGGTGCTTTCAATTGTACTTTTTGGAGAAGCTGTAGTGCTTGCAGAAGTTGTAGTTACAGATTCAGGAGTTCTTGTGGATGTAGCAGTAAATGGAGTCAGAGTTGATACTGCTGGTGTTATTCCAGCAGTTGAAGATGTTAGAGCTTGAGGAGATGTTGTTGCAAGTGTGCTTGATCCAGCAGTGGTAGTCATAGTTGTAGTTTGAACTGTTGCTGTGGTTGATGCAGTGGGTGAAGATGTGGTTGTTAATGCCGGCGTTGTTGCTCTGGTACTTGTTGGCACTACAGTAGGGCTGCTTTCAGTTGTACTTGTTGGAGAAGCTGTAGTGCTTGCAGAAGTTGTAGTTATAGTTTCAGGAGTTCTCGTGGATGTAGCAGTAGATGGAGTCGTAGTTGATACTGCTGGTGTTCCAGCAGTTGAAGTTGTTAGAGCTTGAGAAGATGTTGATGCAAGTGTGCTTGATCCAGCAGTGGTCGCCATAGTTGTAGTTTGAACTGTTGCTGTGGTTGATGCAGTGGGTGAAGATGTGGTTGTTAATGCTGGCGTTGTTGCTCTGGTACTTGTTGGCACTACAGTAGGTCTGATTTCAGTTGTACTTGTTGGAGAAGCTGTAGTGCTTGCAGACGTGGTAGTTACAGTTTCAGGAGTTCTTGTGGATGTAGCAGTAGATGGAGTCATAGTTGATACTGCTGGTGTTCTTCCAGCAGTTGAAGATTTTAGAGCTTGAGAAGATGTTGATGCAAGTGTGCTTGATCCAGCAGTGGTCGCCATAGTTTTAGTTTGAACTGTTGCTGTGGTTGATGCAGTGGGTGAAGATGTGGTTGTAAATGCTGGCGTTGTTGCTCTGGTACTTGTAGGCACTACAGTAGGGGTGCTTTCAGTTGTACTTGTTGGAGAAGCTGTAGTGCTTGCAGACGTGGTAGTTATAGTTTCAGGACTTTTTGTGGATGTAGGAGTTGATGGAGTCAGAGTTGATACTGCTGGTGTTGTTGCTGCAGTTGAAGATGTTAGAGCTTGAGGAGATGTTGTTGCAGGTGTGCTTGATCCAATAGTGGTAGTCATAGTTGTAGTTTGAACTGTTGCTGTGGTTGATGCAGTTCGTGAAGATGTGGTTGTTAATGCTGGCGTTGTTGCTCTGTTACTTGTAGGCACTACAGTGGAGGTGCTTTCAGTTGTACTTGTTACAGAAGCTGTAGTGCTTGCGGAAGTTGTAGTTACAGTTTCAGGAGTTCTCGTGGATGTAGCAGTAGTTGGAGTCGTAGTTGATACTGCTAGTGTTGTTCCAGCTATTGAAGATGTTAGAGCTTGAGGAGATGTTGATGCAAGTGTGCTTGATCCAGCAGTGGTAGTCATAGTTGTAGTTTGAACTGTTGCTGTGGTTGATGCAGTGGGTGAAGATGTGGTTGTAAATGCTGCCGTTGTTGCTCTGGTACTTGTAGGCACTACAGTGGAGGTGCTTTCAGTTGTACTTGTTGTAGAAGCTGTAGTGCTTGCAGAAGTTGTAGTTACAGTTTCAGGAGTTCTTGTGGATGTAGCAGTAGATGGAGTTGTAGTTGATACTGCTGGTGTTGTTCCAGCTGTTGAAGATTTTAGAGCTTGAGCAGATGTTGATGCAAGTGTGCTTGATCCTGCAGTGGTCGCCATAGTTGTAGTTTGAACTGTTGCTGTGGTTGATGCAGTGGGTGAAGATGTGGTTGTTAATGCTGGCGTTGTTGCTCTGGTACTTGTAGGCACTACAGTGGAGGTGCTTTCAGTTGTACTTGTTGTAGAAGCTGTAGTGCTTGCAGAAGTTGTAGTTACAGTTTCAGGAGTTCTCGTTGATGTAGCAGTAGTTGGAGTCGTAGTTGATACTGCTGGTGTTGTTCCAGCTGTTGAAGATTTTAGAGCTTGAGAAGATGTTGATGCAAGTGTCCTTGATCCAGCAGTGGTCGCCATAGTTGTAGTTTGAACTGTTACTGTGGTTGATGCAGTGGGTGATGATGTGGTTGTAAATGCTGGCGTTGTTGCTCTGGTACTTGTAGGCACTACAGTGGAGGTGCTTTCAGTTGTACTTGTTGGAGAAGCTGTAGTGCTTGCAGACATGGTAGATTCAGTTTCAGGAGTTCTTGTGGATGTAGCAGTAGATGGAGTCAGAGTTGATACTGCTGGTGTTGTTGCTGCAGTTGAAGATGTTAGAGCTTGAGGAGATGTTGTTGCAGGTGTGCTTGATCCAATAGTGGTAGTCATAGTTGTAGTTTGAACTGTTGCTGTGGTTGATGCAGTTGGTGAAGATGTGGTTGTTAATGCTTGCGTTGTTGCTCTGGTACTTGTAGGCACTACAGTGGAGGTGCTTTCAGTTGTACTTGTTGAAGAAGCTGTAGTGCTTGCAGAAGTTGTAGTTACAGTTTCAGGAGTTCTCGTGGATGTAGCAGTAGTTGGAGTCGTAGTTGATACTGCTAGTGTTGTTCCAGCTGTTGAAGATGTTAGAGCTTGAGGAGATGTTGATGCAAGTGTGCTTGATCCAGCAGTGGTAGTCATAGTTGTAGTTTGAACTGTTGCTGTGGTTGATGCAGTGGGTGAAGATGTGGTTGTAAATGCTGCCGTTGTTGCTCTGGTTCTTGTAGGCACTACAGTGTAGGTGCTTTCAGTTGTACTTGTTGTAGAAGCTGTAGTGCTTGCAGAAGCTGTAGTTACAGTTTCAGGAGTTCTCGTGGATGTAGCAATAGATGGAGTCGTAGTTGATACTGCTGGTGTTGTTCCAGCTGTTGAAGATTTTAGAGCTTGAGAAGATGTTGATGCAAGTGTGCTTGATCCAGCAGTGGTCGCCATAGTTGTAGTTTGAACTGTTGCTGTGGTTGATGCAGTGGGTGAAGATGTGGTTGTTAATGCTGGCGTTGTTGCTCTGATACTTGTAGGCACTTCAGTGGAGGTGCTTTCAGTTGTACTTGTTGTAGAAGCTGTAGTGCTTGCAGAAGTTGTAGTTACAGTTTCAGGAGTTCTCGTTGATGTAGCAGTAGTTGGAGTCGTAGTTGATACTGCTGGTGTTCCAGCAGTTGAAGTTGTTAGAGCTTGAGAAGATGTTGATGCAAGTGTGCTTGATCCAGCAGTGGTCGCCATAGTTGTAGTTTGAACTGTTGCTGTGGTTGATGCAGTGGGTGAAGATGTGGTTGTTAATGCTGGCGTTGTTGCTCTGGTACTTGTTGGCACTACAGTAGGTCTGATTTCAGTTGTACTTGTTGGAGAAGCTGTAGTGCTTGCAGACGTGGTAGTTACAGTTTCAGGAGTTCTTGTGGATGTAGCAGTAGATGGAGTCGTAGTTGATACTGCTGGTGTTCTTCCAGCAGTTGAAGATTTTAGAGCTTGAGAAGATGTTGATGCAAGTGTGCTTGATCCAGCAGTGGTCGCCATAGTTTTAGTTTGAACTGTTGCTGTGGTTGATGCAGTGGGTGAAGATGTGGTTGTAAATGCTGGCGTTGTTGCTCTGGTACTTGTAGGCACTACAGTAGGGGTGCTTTCAGTTGTACTTGTTGGAGAAGCTGTAGTGCTTGCAGACGTGGTAGTTATAGTTTCAGGACTTTTTGTGGATGTAGGAGTTGATGGAGTCAGAGTTGATACTGCTGGTGTTGTTGCTGCAGTTGAAGATGTTAGAGCTTGAGGAGATGTTGTTGCAGGTGTGCTTGATCCAATAGTGGTAGTCATAGTTGTAGTTTGAACTGTTGCTGTGGTTGATGCAGTTCGTGAAGATGTGGTTGTTAATGCTGGCGTTGTTGCTCTGTTACTTGTAGGCACTACAGTGGAGGTGCTTTCAGTTGTACTTGTTGAAGAAGCTGTAGTGCTTGCGGAAGTTGTAGTTACAGTTTCAGGAGTTCTCGTGGATGTAGCAGTAGTTGGAGTCGTAGTTGATACTGCTAGTGTTGTTCCAGCTATTGAAGATGTTAGAGCTTGAGGAGATGTTGATGCAAGTGTGCTTGATCCAGCAGTGGTAGTCATAGTTGTAGTTTGAACTGTTGCTGTGGTTGATGCAGTGGGTGAAGATGTGGTTGTAAATGCTGCCGTTGTTGCTCTGGTACTTGTAGGCACTACAGTGGAGGTGCTTTCAGTTGTACTTGTTGTAGAAGCTGTAGTGCTTGCAGAAGTTGTAGTTACAGTTTCAGGAGTTCTTGTGGATGTAGCAGTAGATGGAGTTGTAGTTGATACTGCTGGTGTTGTTCCAGCTGTTGAAGATTTTAGAGCTTGAGCAGATGTTGATGCAAGTGTGCTTGATCCTGCAGTGGTCGCCATAGTTGTAGTTTGAACTGTTGCTGTGGTTGATGCAGTGGGTGAAGATGTGGTTGTTAATGCTGGCGTTGTTGCTCTGGTACTTGTAGGCACTACAGTGGAGGTGCTTTCAGTTGTACTTGTTGTAGAAGCTGTAGTGCTTGCAGAAGTTGTAGTTACAGTTTCAGGAGTTCTCGTTGATGTAGCAGTAGTTGGAGTCGTAGTTGATACTGCTGGTGTTGTTCCAGCTGTTGAAGATTTTAGAGCTTGAGAAGATGTTGATGCAAGTGTCCTTGATCCAGCAGTGGTCGCCATAGTTGTAGTTTGAACTGTTACTGTGGTTGATGCAGTGGGTGATGATGTGGTTGTAAATGCTGGCGTTGTTGCTCTGGTACTTGTAGGCACTACAGTGGAGGTGCTTTCAGTTGTACTTGTTGGAGAAGCTGTAGTGCTTGCAGACATGGTAGATTCAGTTTCAGGAGTTCTTGTGGATGTAGCAGTAGATGGAGTCAGAGTTGATACTGCTGGTGTTGTTGCTGCAGTTGAAGATGTTAGAGCTTGAGGAGATGTTGTTGCAGGTGTGCTTGATCCAATAGTGGTAGTCATAGTTGTAGTTTGAACTGTTGCTGTGGTTGATGCAGTTGGTGAAGATGTGGTTGTTAATGCTTGCGTTGTTGCTCTGGTACTTGTAGGCACTACAGTGGAGGTGCTTTCAGTTGTACTTGTTGAAGAAGCTGTAGTGCTTGCAGAAGTTGTAGTTACAGTTTCAGGAGTTCTCGTGGATGTAGCAGTAGTTGGAGTCGTAGTTGATACTGCTAGTGTTGTTCCAGCTGTTGAAGATGTTAGAGCTTGAGGAGATGTTGATGCAAGTGTGCTTGATCCAGCAGTGGTAGTCATAGTTGTAGTTTGAACTGTTGCTGTGGTTGATGCAGTGGGTGAAGATGTGGTTGTAAATGCTGCCGTTGTTGCTCTGGTTCTTGTAGGCACTACAGTGTAGGTGCTTTCAGTTGTACTTGTTGTAGAAGCTGTAGTGCTTGCAGAAGCTGTAGTTACAGTTTCAGGAGTTCTCGTGGATGTAGCAGTAGATGGAGTCGTAGTTGATACTGCTGGTGTTGTTCCAGCTGTTGAAGATTTTAGAGCTTGAGAAGATGTTGATGCAAGTGTGCTTGATCCAGCAGTGGTCGCCATAGTTGTAGTTTGAACTGTTGCTGTGGTTGATGCAGTGGGTGAAGATGTGGTTGTTAATGCTGGCGTTGTTGCTCTGATACTTGTAGGCACTTCAGTGTAGGTGCTTTCAGTTGTACTTGTTGTAGAAGCTGTAGTGCTTGCAGAAGTTGTAGTTACAGTTTCAGGAGTTCTCGTTGATGTAGCAGTAGTTGGAGTCGTAGTTGATACTGCTGGTGTTGTTCCAGCTGTTGAAGATTTTAGAGCTTGAGAAGATGTTGATGCAAGTGTCCTTGATCCAGCAGTGGTCGCCATAGTTGTAGTTTGAACTGTTGCTGTGGTTGATGCAGTGGGTGAAGATGTGGTTGTAAATGCTGGCGTTGTTGCTCTGGTACTTGTAGGCACTACAGTGGAGGTGCTTTCAGTTGTACTTGTTGGAGAAGCTGTAGTGCTTGCAGACGTGGTAGATACAGTTTCAGGAGTTCTTGTGGATGTAGCAGTAGATGGAGTCAGAGTTGATACTGCTGGTGTTGTTGCTCTAGTTGAAGATGTTAGAGCTTGAGGAGATGTTGTTGCAGGTGTGCTTGATCCAGCAGTGGTAGTCATACTTGTAGTTTGAACTGTTGCTGTGGTTGATGCAGTGGATGAAGATGTGGTTGTTAATGCTGGCGTTGTTGCTCTGGTACTTGTAGGCACTACAGTGGAGGTGCTTTCAGTTGAACTTGTTGGAGAAGCTGTAGTGCTTGCAGAAGTTGTAGTTACAGTTTCAGGAGTTCTCGTGGATGTAGCAGTAGATGGAGTCGTAGTTGATACTGCTGGTGTTGTTCCAGCAGTTGAAGTTGTTAGAGCTTGAGGAGATGTTGTTGCAAATGTGCTTGATCCAGCAGTGGTAGTCATAGTTGTAGTTTGAACTGTTGCTGTGGTTGATGCAGTGGTTGAAGATGTGATTGTTAATGCTGGCGTTGTTGCTCTGGTACTTGTTGGCACTACAGTAGGGCTGCTTTCAGTTGTACTTGATGGAGAAGCTGTAGTGCTCGCAGAAGTTGTAGTTACAGTTTCAGGAGTTCTCGTGGATGTAGCAGTAGATGGAGTCGTAGTTGATACTGCTGGTGATGTTCCAGCTGTTGAAGATTTTAGAGCTTGAGAAGATGTTGATGCAGGTGTGCTTAATCCAGCAGTGGTCGCCATAGTTGTAGTTTGAACTGTTGCTGTGGTTGATCCAGTTGGTGAAGATGTGGTTGTAAATGCTGGCATTGTTGCTTTGGTACTTGTAGGCACTACAGTGGAGGTGCTTTCAGTTGTACTTGTTGGAGAAGCTGTAGTGCTTTCAGAAGTTGTAGATACAGTTTCAGGAGTTCTCGTGGATGTAGCAGTAGATGGAGTCGTAGTTGATACTGCTGGTGTTGTTCCAGCTGTTGAAGATTTTAGAGCTTGAGAAGATGTTGATGCAAGTGTCCTTGATCCAGCAGTGGTCGCCATAGTTGTAGTTTGAACTGTTGCTGTGGTTGATGCAGTTGGTGAAGATGTGGTTGTAAATGCTGGCGTTGTTGCTCTGGTACTTGTAGGCACTACAGTGTAGGTGCTTTTAGTTGTACTTGTTGGAGAAGTTGTAGTGCTTGCAGACGTGGTAGATACAGTTTCAGGAGTTCTTGTGGATGTAGCAGTAGATGGAGTCAGAGTTGATACTGCTGGTGTTGTTGCTCTAGTTGAAGATGTTAGAGCTTGAGGAGATGTTGTTGCAGGTGTGCTTGATCCAGCAGTGGTAGTCATACTTGTAGTTTGAACTGTTGCTGTGGTTGATGCAGTGGATGAAGATGTGGTTGTTAATGCTGGCGTTGTTGCTCTGGTACTTGTAGGCACTACAGTGGAGGTGCTTTCAGTTGAACTTGTTGGAGAAGCTGTAGTGCTTGCAGAAGTTGTAGTTACAGTTTCAGGAGTTCTCGTGGATGTAGCAGTAGATGGAGTCGTAGTTGATACTGCTGGTGTTGTTCCAGCAGTTGAAGTTGTTAGAGCTTGAGGAGATGTTGTTGCAAATGTGCTTGATCCAGCAGTGGTAGTCATAGTTGTAGTTTGAACTGTTGCTGTGGTTGATGCAGTGGTTGAAGATGTGATTGTTAATGCTGGCGTTGTTGCTCTGGTACTTGTTGGCACTACAGTAGGGCTGCTTTCAGTTGTACTTGTTGGAGAAGCTGTAGTGCTTGCAGAAGTTGTAGTTACAGTTTCAGGAGTTCTCGTGGATGTAGCAGTAGATGGAGTCGTAGTTGATACTGCTGGTGATGTTCCAGCTGTTGAAGATTTTAGAGCTTGAGAAGATGTTGATGCAGGTGTGCTTGATCCAGCAGTCGTCGCCATAGTTGTAGTTTGAACTGTTGCTGTGGTTGATCCAGTTGGTGAAGATGTGGTTGTAAATGCTGGCATTGTTGCTTTGGTACTTGTAGGCACTACAGTGGAGGTGCTTTCAGTTGTACTTGTTGGAGATGCTGTAGTGCTTTCAGAAGTTGTAGTTACAGTTTCAGGAGTTCTCGTGGATGTAGCAGTAGATGGAGTCGTAGTTGATACTGCTGGTGTTGTTCCAGCTGTTGAAGATTTTAGAGCTTGAGAAGATGTTGTTGCACGTGTGCTTGATCCAGCAGTGGTAGTCATAGTTGTAGTTTGAACTGTTGCTGTGGTTGATCCAGTTGGTGAAGATGTGGTTGTTAATGCTGGCGTTGTTGCTCTGGTACTTGTAGGCACTACAGTGTAGGTGCTTTCAGTTGTACTTGTTGTAGAAGCTGTAGTGCTTGCAGAAGTTGTAGTTACAGTTTCAGGAGTTCTCGTGGATGTAGCAGTAGATGGAGTCGTAGTTGATACTGCTGGTGTTGTTCCAGCTGTTGAAGATTTTAGAGCTTGAGAAGATGTTGATGCAAGTGTGCTTGATCCAGCAGTGGTCGCCATAGTTGTAGTTTGAACTGTTGCTGTGGTTGATCCAGTTGGTGAAGATGTGGTTGTAAATGCTGGCGTTGTTGCTTTGGTACTTGTAGGCACTACAGTGGAGGTGCTTTCAGTTGTACTTTGTGGAGAAGCTGTAGTGCTTGCAGACGTGGTAGTTACAGTTTCAGGAGTTCTTGTGGATGTAGCAGTAGATGGAGTCAGAGTTGATACTGCTGGTGTTGTTGCTGCAGTTGAAGATGTTAGAGCTTGAGGAGATGTTGTTGCAGGTGTGCTTGATCCAGCAGTGGTCATCATAGTTGTAGTTTGAACTGTTGCTGTGGTTGATGCAGTGGGTGAAGATGTGGTTGTTAATGCTGGCGTTGTTGCTCTGATACTTGTAGACACTTCAGTGGAGGTGCTTTCAGTTGTACTTGTTGTAGAAGCTGTAGTGCTTGCAGAAGTTGTAGTTACAGTTTCAGGAGTTCTCGTGGATGTAGCAGTAGTTGGAGTCGTAGTTGATACTGCTAGTGTTGTTCCAGCTGTTGAAGATGTTAGAGCTTGAGGAGATGTTGATGCAAGTGTGCTTGATCCAGCAGTGGTAGTCATAGTTGTAGTTTGAACTGTTGCTGTGGTTGATGCAGTGGGTGAAGATGTGGTTGTAAATGCTGCCGTTGTTGCTCTGGTACTTGTAGGCACTACAGTGTAGGTGCTTTCAGTTGTACTTGTTGTAGAAGCTGTAGTGCTTGCAGAAGCTGTAGTTACAGTTTCAGGAGTTCTCGTGGATGTAGCAGTAGATGGAGTCGTAGTTGATACTGCTGGTGTTGTTCCAGCTGTTGAAGATTTTAGAGCTTGAGAAGATGTTGATGCAAGTGTGCTTGATCCAGCAGTGGTCGCCATAGTTGTAGTTTGAACTGTTGCTGTTGTTGATGCAGTGGGTGAAGATGTGGTTGTTAATGTTGGCGTTGTTGCTCTGATACTTGTAGGCACTTCAGTGGAGGTGCTTTCAGTTGTACTTGTTGTAGAAGCTGTAGTGCTTGCAGAAGTTGTAGTTACAGTTTCAGGAGTTCTCGTTGATGTAGCAGTAGTTGGAGTCAGAGTTGATACTGCTGGTGTTGTTGCTGCAGTTGAAGATGTTAGAGCTTGAGGAGATGTTGTTGCAGGTGTGCTTGATCCAGCAGTGGTCATCATAGTTGTAGTTTGAACTGTTGCTGTGGTTGATGCAGTTGGTGAGGATGTGGTTGTTAATGCTGGCGTTGATGCTTTGGTACTTGTAGGCACTACAGTAGGACTGCTTTCAGTTGTTCTTGTTGGAGAAGCTGTAGTGCTTGCAGAAGTTGTAGTTACAGTTTCAGGAGCTCTCGTGGACGTAGCAGTAGATGGAGTCGTAGTTGATACTGCTGGTGTTGTTCCAGCTGTTGAAGATTTTAGAGCTTGAGAAGATGTTGATGCAAGTGTGCTTGATCCAGCAGTGTTCGCCATAGTTGTAGTTTGAACTGTTGCTGTGGTTGATCCAGTTGGTGAAGATGTGGTTGTAAATGCTGGCGTTGTTGCTTTGGTACTTGTAGGCACTACAGTGGAGGTGCTTTCAGTTGTACTTGTTGTAGAAGCTGTAGTGCTTGCAGAAGTTGTAGTTACAGTTTCAGGAGTTCTTGTGGATGTAGCAGTAGATGGAGTCAGAGTTAATACTGTTGGTGTTGTTGCTGCAGTTGAAGATGTTAGAGCTTGAGGAGATGTTGTTGCACGTGTGCTTGATCCTGCAGTGGTAGTCATAGTTGTAGTTTGAACTGTTGCTGTGGTTGATCCAGTTGGTGAAGATGTGGTTGTTAATGCTGGCGTTGTTGCTCTGGTACTTGTAGGCACTACAGTGGAGGTGCTTTCAGTTGTACTTGTTGGAGAAGATGTAGTGCTTGCAGACGTTGTAGTTATAGTTTCAGGAGTTCTCGTGGATGTAGCAGTAGATGGAGTCGTAGTTGATACTGCTGGTGTTGTTCCAGCAGTTGAAGTTGTTAGAGCTTGAGAAGATGTTGATGCAAGTGTGCTTGATCCAGCAGTGGTCGCCATAGTTGTAGTTTGAACTGTTGCTGTGGTTGATGCAGTGGGTGAAGATGTGGTTGTAAATGCTGGCGTTGTTGCTCTGGTACTTGTAGGCACTACAGTAGGGGTGCTTTCAGTTGTACTTGTTGGAGAAGCTGTAGTGCTTGCAGACGTGGTAGTTATAGTTTCAGGACTTTTTGTGGATGTAGCAGTTGATGGAGTCAGAGTTGATACTGCTGGTGTTGTTGCTGCAGTTGAAGATGTTAGAGCTTGAGGAGATGTTGTTGCAGGTGTGCTTGATCCAATAGTGGTAGTCATAGTTGTAGTTTGAACTGTTGCTGTGGTTGATGCAGTTCGTGAAGATGTGGTTGTTAATGCTGGCGTTGTTGCTCTGTTACTTGTAGGCACTACAGTGGAGGTGCTTTCAGTTGTACTTGTTGAAGAAGCTGTAGTGCTTGCAGAAGTTGTAGTTACAGTTTCAGGAGTTCTCGTGGATGTAGCAGTAGTTGGAGTCGTAGTTGATACTGCTAGTGTTGTTCCAGCTATTGAAGATGTTAGAGCTTGAGGAGATGTTGATGCAAGTGTGCTTGATCCAGCAGTGGTAGTCATAGTTGTAGTTTGAACTGTTGCTGTGGTTGATGCATTGGGTGAAGATGTGGTTGTAAATGCTGCCGTTGTTGCTCTGGTACTTGTAGGCACTACAGTGGAGGTGCTTTCAGTTGTACTTGTTGTAGAAGCTGTAGTGCTTGCAGAAGTTGTAGTTACAGTTTCAGGAGTTCTTGTGGATGTAGCAGTAGATGGAGTTGTAGTTGATACTGCTGGTGTTGTTCCAGCTGTTGAAGATTTTAGAGCTTGAGCAGATGTTGATGCAAGTGTGCTTGATCCAGCAGTGGTCGCCATAGTTGTAGTTTGAACTGTTGCTGTGGTTGATGCAGTGGGTGAAGATGTGGTTGTTAATGCTGGCGTTGTTGCTCTGATACTTGTAGACACTTCAGTGGAGGTGCTTTCAGTTGTACTTGTTGTAGAAGCTGTAGTGCTTGCAGAAGTTGTAGTTACAGTTTCAGGAGTTCTCGTGGATGTAGCAGTAGTTGGAGTCGTAGTTGATACTGCTAGTGTTGTTCCAGCTGTTGAAGATGTTAGAGCTTGAGGAGATGTTGATGCAAGTGTGCTTGATCCAGCAGTGGTAGTCATAGTTGTAGTTTGAACTGTTGCTGTGGTTGATGCAGTGGGTGAAGATGTGGTTGTAAATGCTGCCGTTGTTGCTCTGGTACTTGTAGGCACTACAGTGTAGGTGCTTTCAGTTGTACTTGTTGTAGAAGCTGTAGTGCTTGCAGAAGCTGTAGTTACAGTTTCAGGAGTTCTCGTGGATGTAGCAGTAGATGGAGTCGTAGTTGATACTGCTGGTGTTGTTCCAGCTGTTGAAGATTTTAGAGCTTGAGAAGATGTTGATGCAAGTGTGCTTGATCCAGCAGTGGTCGCCATAGTTGTAGTTTGAACTGTTGCTGTTGTTGATGCAGTGGGTGAAGATGTGGTTGTTAATGTTGGCGTTGTTGCTCTGATACTTGTAGGCACTTCAGTGGAGGTGCTTTCAGTTGTACTTGTTGTAGAAGCTGTAGTGCTTGCAGAAGTTGTAGTTACAGTTTCAGGAGTTCTCGTTGATGTAGCAGTAGTTGGAGTCGTAGTTGATACTGCTGGTGTTGTTGCTCTAGTTGAAGATGTTAGAGCTTGAGGAGATGTTGTTGCAGGTGTGCTTGATCCAGCAGTGGTAGTCATAGTTGTAGTTTGAACTGTTGCTGTGGTTGATGCAGTGGATGAAGATGTGGTTGTTAATGCTGGCGTTGTTGCTCTGGTACTTGTAGGCACTACAGTGGAGGTGCTTTCAGTTGAACTTGTTGGAGAAGCTGTAGTGCTTGCAGAAGCTGTAGTTACAGTTTCAGGAGTTCTCGTGGATGTAGCAGTAGATGGAGTCGTAGTTGATACTGCTGGTGATGTTCCAGCTGTTGAAGATTTTAGAGCTTGAGAAGATGTTGATGCAGGTGTGCTTGATCCAGCAGTAGTCGCCATAGTTGTAGTTTGAACTGTTGTTGTGGTTGATCCAGTTGGTGAAGAAGTGGTTGTAAATGCTGGTATTGTTGCTTTGGTACTTGTAGGCACTACAGTGGAGGTGCTTTCAGTTGTACTTGTTGGAGAAGCTGTAGTGCTTTCAGAAGTTGTAGTTACAGTTTCAGGAGTTCTCGTGGATGTAGCAGTAGATGGAGTCGTAGTTGATACTGCTGGTGTTGTTCCAGCTGTTGAAGATTTTAGAGCTTGAGAAGATGTTGTTGCATGTGTGCTTGATCCAGCAGTGGTAGTCATAGTTGTAGTTTGAACTGTTGCTGTGGTTGATCCAGTTGGTGAAGATGTGGTTGTTAATGCTGGCGTTGTTGCTCTGGTACTTGTAGGCACTACAGTGTAGGTGCTTTCAGTTGTACTTGTTGTAGAAGCTGTAGTGCTTGCAGAAGTTGTAGTTACAGTTTCAGGAGTTCTCGTGGATGTAGCAGTAGATGGAGTCGTAGTTGATACTGCTGGTGTTGTTCCAGCTGTTGAAGATTTTAGAGCTTGAGAAGATGTTGATGCAAGTGTGCTTGATCCAGCAGTGTTCGCCATAGTTGTAGTTTGAACTGTTGCTGTGGTTGATCCAGTTGGTGAAGATGTGGTTGTAAATGCTGGTGTTGTTGCTTTGGTACTTGTAGGCACTACAGTGGAGGTGCTTTCAGTTGTACTTTGTGGAGAAGCTGTAGTGCTTGCAGAAGTTGTAGTTACAGTTTCAGGAGTTCTCGTGGATGTAGCAGTAGATGGAGTCGTAGTTGATACTGCTGGTGATGTTCCAGCTGTTGAAGATTTTAGAGCTTGAGAAGATGTTGATGCAGGTGTGCTTGATCCAGCAGTGGTCGCCATAGTTGTAGTTTGAACTGTTGCTGTGGTTGATCCAGTTGGTGAAGAAGTGGTTGTAAATGCTGGCATTGTTGCTTTGGTACTTGTAGGCACTACAGTGGAGGTGCTTTCAGTTGTACTTGTTGGAGAAGCTGTAGTGCTTTCAGAAGTTGTAGTTACAGTTTCAGGAGTTCTCGTGGATGTAGCAGTAGATGGAGTCGTAGTTGATACTGCTGGTGTTGTTCCAGCTGTTGAAGATTTTAGAGCTTGAGAAGATGTTGTTGCATGTGTGCTTGATCCAGCAGTGGTAGTCATAGTTGTAGTTTGAACTGTTGCTGTGGTTGATCCAGTTGGTGAAGATGTGGTTGTTAATGCTGGCGTTGTTGCTCTGGTACTTGTAGGCACTACAGTGTAGGTGCTTTCAGTTGTACTTGTTGTAGAAGCTGTAGTGCTTGCAGAAGTTGTAGTTACAGTTTCAGGAGTTCTCGTGGATGTAGCAGTAGATGGAGTCGTAGTTGATACTGCTGGTGTTGTTCCAGCTGTTGAAGATTTTAGAACTTGAGAAGATGTTGATGCAAGTGTGCTTGATCCAGCAGTGTTCGCCATAGTTGTAGTTTGAACTGTTGCTGTGGTTGATCCAGTTGGTGAAGATGTGGTTGTAAATGCTGGCGTTGTTGCTTTGGTACTTGTAGGCACTACAGTGGAGGTGCTTTCAGTTGTACTTTGTGGAGAAGCTGTAGTGCTTGCAGACGTGGTAGTTACAGTTTCAGGAGTTCTTGTGGATGTAGCAGTAGATGGAGTCAGAGTTGATACTGCTGGTGTTGTTGCTGCAGTTGAAGATGTTAGAGCTTGAGGAGATGTTGTTGCAGGTGTGCTTGATCCAGCAGTGGTCATGATAGTTGTAGTTTGAACTGTTGCTGTGGTTGATGCAGTTGGTGAGGATGTGGTTGTTAATGCTGGCGTTGTTGCTCTGGTACTTGTAGGCACTGCAGTAGGACTGCTTTCAGTTGTACTTGTTGGAGAAGCTGTAGTGCTTGCAGAAGTTGTAGTTACAGTTTCAGGAGTTCTCGTGGATGTAGCAGTAGATGGAGTCGTAGTTGATACTGCTGGTGTTGTTCCAGCTGTTGAAGATTTTAGAGCTTGAGAAAATGTTGATGCAAGTGTGCTTGATCCAGCAGTGGTCGCCATAGTTGTAGTTTGAACTGTTGCTGTGGTTGATGCAGTGGGTGAAGATGTGGTTGTTAATGCTGGCGTTGTTGCTCTGATACTTGTAGACACTTCAGTGGAGGTGCTTTCAGTTGTACTTGTTGTAGAAGCTGTAGTGCTTGCAGAAGTTGTAGTTACAGTTTCGGCAGTTCTCGTGGATGTAGCAGCTGTTGGAGTCTTAGTTGATACTGCTGGTGTTGTTCCAGCTGTTGAAGATTTTAGAGCTTGAGAAGATGTTGATGCAAGTGTCCTTGATCCAGCAGTGGTCGCCATAGTTGTAGTTTGAACTATTGCTGTGGTTGATGCAGTGGGTGAAGATGTGGTTGTAAATGCTGGCGTTGTTGCTCTGGTACTTGTAGGCACTACAGTGGAGGTGCTTTCAGTTGTACTTGTTGGAGAAGCTGTAGTGCTTGCAGACGTGGTAGATACAGTTTCAGGAGTTCTTGTGGATGTAGCAGTAGATGGAGTCAGAGTTGATACTGCTGGTGTTGTTGCTCTAGTTGAAGATGTTAGAGCTTGAGGAGATGTTGTTGCAGGTGTGCTTGATACAGCAGTGGTAGTCATAGTTGTAGTTTGAACTGTTGCTGTGGTTGATGCAGTAGATGAAGATGTGGTTGTTAATGCTGGCGTTGTTGCTCTGGTACTTGTAGGCACTACAGTGGAGGTGCTTTCAGTTGAACTTGTTGGAGAAGCTGTAGTGCTTGCAGAAGTTGTAGTTACAGTTTCAGGAGTTCTCGTGGATGTAGCAGTAGATGGAGTCGTAGTTGATACTGCTGGTGTTGTTCCAGCTGTTGAAGATTTTAGAGCTTGAGAAGATGTTGTTGCACGTGTGCTTGATCCTGCATTGGTAGTCATAGTTGTAG
The DNA here is from genome assembly GCF_030463535.1 of Salminus brasiliensis. Classification (NCBI taxonomy): domain Eukaryota; kingdom Metazoa; phylum Chordata; class Actinopteri; order Characiformes; family Bryconidae; genus Salminus; species Salminus brasiliensis. The sequence goes on from NC_132879.1 coordinate 60,219,958, forward strand.
TTTGAACTGTTGCTGTGGTTGATCCAGTTGGTGAAGATGTGGTTGTTAATTCTGGCGTTGTTGCTCTGGTACTTGTAGGCACTACAGTGGAGGTGCTTTCAGTTGTACTTGTTGGAGAAGCTGTAGTGCTTGCAGAAGTTGTAGTTACAGTTTCAGGAGTTCTCGTGGATGTAGCAGTAGATGGAGTCGTAGTTGATACTGCTGGTGTTGTTCCAGCTGTTGAAGATTTTAGAGCTTGAGAAGATGTTGATGCAAGTGTGCTTGATCCAGCAGTGGTCGCCATACTTGTAGTTTGAACTGTTGCTGTGGTTGATCCAGTTGGTGAAGATGTGGTTGTAAATGCTGGCATTGTTGCTTTGGTACTTGTAGGCACTACAGTGGAGGTGCTTTCAGTTGTACTTTGTGGAGAAGCTGTAGTGCTTGCAGACGTGGTAGTTACAGTTTCAGGAGTTCTTGTGGATGTAGCAGTAGATGGAGTCAGAGTTGATACTGCTGGTGTTGTTGCTGCAGTTGAAGATGTTAGAGCTTGAGGAGATGTTGTTGCAGGTGTGCTTGATCCAGCAGTGGTCGTCATAGTTGTAGTTTGAACTGTTGCTGTGGTTGATGCAGTTGGTGAGGATGTGGTTGTTAATGCTGGCGTTGTTGCTCTGGTACTTGTAGGCACTACAGTAGGACTGCTTTCAGTTGTTCTTGTTGGAGAAGCTGTAGTGCTTGCAGAAGTTGTAGTTACAGTTTCAGGAGCTCTCGTGGACGTAGCAGTAGATGGAGTCGTAGTTGATACTGCTGGTGTTGTTCCAGCAGTTGAAGTTGTTAGAGCTTGAGAAGATGTTGATGCAAGTGTGCTTGATCCAGCAGTGGTCGCCATAGTTGTAGTTTGAACTGTTGCTGTGGTTGATGCAGTGGGTGAAGATGTGGTTGTAAATGCTGGCGTTGTTGCTTTGGTACTTGTAGGCACTACAATGGAGGTGCTCTCAGTTGTACTTTGTGGAGAAGCTTTAGTGCTTGCAGACGTGGTAGTTACAGTTTCAGGAGTTCTTGTGGATGTAGCAGTAGATGGAGTCAGAGTTGATACTGCTGGTGTTGTTGCTGCAGTTGAAGATGTTAGAGCTTGAGGAGATGTTGATGCAAGTGTGCTTGATCCAGCAGTGGTCGCCATAGTTGTAGTTTGAACTGTTGCTGTGGTTGATGCAGTTGGTGAAGATGTGGTTGTTAATGCTGGCGTTGTTGCTCTGGTACTTGCAGGCACTACAGTGGAGGTGCTTTCAGTTGTACTTGTTGAAGAAGCTGTAGTGCTTGCAGAAGTTGTAGTTACAGTTTCAGGAGTTCTCGTGGATGTAGCAGTAGTTGGAGTCGTAGTTGATACTGCTAGTGTTGTTCCAGCTGTTGAAGATGTTAGGGCTTGAGGAGATGTTGATGCAAGTGTGCTTGATCCAGCAGTGGTAGTCATAGTTGTAGTTTGAACTGTTGCTGTGGTTGATGCAGTGGGTGAAGATGTGGTTGTAATTGCTGCCGTTGTTGCTCTGGTGCTTGTAGGCACTACAGTGTAGGTGCTTTCAGTTGTACTTGTTATAGAAGCTGTAGTGCTTGCAGAAGTTGTAGTTACAGTTTCAGGAGTTCTCGTGGATGTAGCAGTAGATGGAGTCGTAGTTGATACTGCTGGTGTTGTTCCAGCAGTTGAAGTTGTTAGAGCTTGAAAAGATGTTGATGCAAGTGTGCTTGATCCAGCAGTGGTCGCCATAGTTGTAGTTTGAACTGTTGCTGTGGTTGATGCAGTGGGTGAAGATGTGGTTGTAAATGCTGGCGTTGTTGCTCTGGTACTTGTAGGCACTACAGTAGGGGTGCTTTCAGTTGTTCTTGTTGGAGAAGCTGTAGTGCTTGCAGACATGGTAGTTACAGTTTCAGGAGTTTTTGTGGATGTAGCAGTAGATGGAGTCAGAGTTGATACTGCTGGTGTTGTTGCTGCAGTTGAAGATGTTAGAGCTTGAGGAGATGTTGTTGCAGGTGTGCTTGATCCAATAGTGGTAGTCATAGTTGTAGTTTGAACTGTTGCTGTGGTTGATGCAGTGGGTGAAGATGTGGTTGTTAATGCTGGCGTTGTTGCTTTGGTACTTGTAGGCACTACAGTGGAGGTGCTTTCAGTTGAACTTGTTGGAGAAGCTGTAGTGCTTGCAGAAGTTGTAGTTACAGTTTCAGGAGTTCTCGTGGATGTAGCAGTAGTTGGAGTCGTAGTTGATACTGCTACTGTTGTTCCAGCTGTTGAAGATGTTAGAGCTTGAGAAGATGTTGTTGCAAGTGTGCTTGATCCAGCACTGGTAGTCATATTTGTAGTTTGAACTGTTGCTGTCGTTGATGCAGTGGGTGAAGATGTGGTTATAAATGCTGCCGTTGTTGCTCTGGTAGTTATAGGCACTACAGTGGAGGTGCTTTCAGTTGTACTTGTTGGAGAAGCTGTAGTGCTTGCAGAAGTTGTAGTTATAGTTTCAGGAGTTCTTGTGGATGTAGCAGTAGATGGAGTCTTAGTTGATACTGCTGGTGTTCTTCCAGCAGTTGAAGATTTTAGAGCTTGAGAAGATGTTGATGCAAGTGTGCTTGATCCAGCAGTGGTAGTCATAGTTGTAGTGTGAACTGTTGCTGTGGTTGATGCAGTGGGTGAAGATGTGGTTGTTATTGCTGGCGTTGTTGCTCTGGTACTTGTAGGCACTACAGTGGAGGTGCTTTCAGTTGTACTTGTTGGAGAAGCTGTAGTGCTTGCAGAAGTTGTAGTTACAGTTTCAGGTGTTCTTTTGGATGTAGCAGTAGATGGAGTCAGAGTTGATACTGCTGGTGTTGTTCCAGCAGTTGAAGTTGTTAGAGCTTGAGAAGATGTTGATGCAAGTGTGCTTGATCCAGCAGTGGTCGCCATAGTTGTAGTTTGAACTGTTGCTGTGGTTGATCCAGTTGGTGAAGATGTGGTTGTAAATGCTGGCGTTGTTGCTTTGGTACTTGTAGGCACTACAGTGGAGGTGCTTTCAGTTGTACTTGTTGGAGAAGCTGTAGTGCTTTCAGAAGTTGTAGTTACAGTTTCAGGAGTTCTCGTGGATGTAGCAGTAGATGGAGTCGTAGGTGATACTGCTGGTGTTGTTCCAGCTGTTGAAGATTTTAGAGCTTGAGAAGATGTTGTTGCACGTGTGCTTGATCCTGCAGTGGTAGTCATAGTTGTAGTTTGAACTGTTGCTGTGGTTGATCCAGTTGGTGAAGATGTGGTTGTTAATGCTGGCGTTGTTGCTCTGGTACTTGTAGGCACTACAGTGTAGGTGCTTTCAGTTGTACTTGTTGTAGAAGCTGTAGTGCTTGCAGACGTGGTAGTTACAGTTTCAAGAGTTCTTGTGGATGTAGCAGTAGATGGAGTCAGAGTTGATACTGCTGGTGTTGTTGCTGCAGTTGAAGATGTTAGAGCTTGAGGAGATGTTGTTGCAGGTGTGCTTGATCCAGCAGTGGTCGTCATAGTTGTAGTTTGAACTGTTGCTGTGGTTGATGCAGTTGGTGAGGATGTGGTTGTTAATGCTGGCGTTGTTGCTCTGGTACTTGTAGGCACTACAGTAGGACTGCTTTCAGTTGTTCTTGTTGGAGAAGCTGTAGTGCTTGCAGAAGTTGTAGTTACAGTTTCAGGAGCTCTCGTGGACGTAGCAGTAGATCGAGTCGTAGTTGATACTGCTGGTGTTGTTCCAGCTGTTGAAGATTTTAGAGCTTGAGAAGATGTTGATGCAAGTGTGCTTGATCCAGCAGTGTTCGCCATAGTTGTAGTTTGAACTGTTGCTGTGGTTGATCCAGTTGGTGAAGATGTGGTTGTAAATGCTGGCATTGTTGCTTTGGTACTTGTAGGCACTACAGTGGAGGTGCTTTCAGTTGTACTTTTTGGAGAAGCTGTAGTGCTTGCAGACGTGGTAGTTACAGATTCAGGAGTTCTTGTGGATGTAGCAGTAAATGGAGTCAGAGTTGATACTGCTGGTGTTATTCCAGCAGTTGAAGATGTTAGAGCTTGAGGAGATGTTGTTGCAAGTGTGCTTGATCCAGCAGTGGTAGTCATAGTTGTAGTTTGAACTGTTGCTGTGGTTGATCCAGTTGGTGAAGATGTGGTTGTTAATGCTGGCGTTGTTGCTCTGGTACTTGTAGGCACTACAGTGTAGGTGCTTTCAGTTGTACTTGTTGTAGAAGCTGTAGTGCTTTCAGAAGTTGTAGGTATAGTTTCAGGAGTTCTCGTGGATGTAGCAGTAGATGGAGTCGTAGTTGATACTGCTGGTGTTGTTCCAGCAGTTGAAGTTGTTAGAGCTTGAGAAGATGTTGATGCAAGTGTGCTTGATCCAGCAGTGGTCGCCATAGTTGTAATTTGAACTGTTGCTGTGGTTGATGCAGTGGGTGAAGATGTGGTTGTTAATGCTGGCGTTGTTGCTCTGGTACTTGTTGGCACTACAGTAGGGCTGCTTTCAGTTGTACTTGTTGGAGAAGCTGTAGTGCTTGCAGAAGTTGTAGTTACAGTTTCAGGAGTTCTCGTGGATGTAGCAGTAGATGGAGTCGTAGTTGATACTGCTGGTGTTGTTCCAGCTGTTGAAGATTTTAGAGCTTGAGAAGATGTTGATGCAAGTGTGCTTGATCCAGCAGTGGTCGCCATAGTTGTAGTTTGAACTGTTGCTGTGGTTGATGCAGTTGGTGAAGATGTGGTTGTTAATGCTGGCGTTGTTGCTCTGGTACTTGTAGGCACTACAGTGGAGGTGCTTTCAGTTGTACTTGTTGAAGAAGCTGTAGTGCTTGCAGAAGTTGTAGTTACAGTTTCAGGAGTTCTCGTGGATGTAGCAGTAGTTGGAGTCGTAGTTGATACTGCTTGTGTTGTTCCAGCTGTTGAAGATGTTAGAGCTTGAGGAGATGTTGATGCAAGTGTGCTTGATCCAGCAGTGGTAGTCGTAGTTGTAGTTTGAACTGTTGCTGTGGTTGATGCAGTGGGTGAAGATGTGGTTGTAAATGCTGCCGTTGTTGCTCTGGTACTTGTAGGCACTACAGTGTAGGTGCTTTCAGTTGTACTTTTTGTAGAAGCTGTAGTGCTTGCAGAAGTTGTAGTTATAGTTTCAGGAGTTCTCGTGGATGTAGCAGTAGATGGAGTCGTAGTTGATATTGCTGGTGTTGTTCCAGCAGTTGAAGTTGTTAGAGCTTGAGAAGATGTTGATGCAAGTGTGCTTGATCCAGCAGTGGTCGCAATAGTTGTAGTTTGAACTGTTGCTGTGGTTGATGCAGTGGGTGAAGATGTGGTTGTAAATGCTGGCATTGTAGCTCTGGTACTTGTAGGCACTACAGTAGGGTTGCTTTCAGTTGTACTTGTTGGAGAAGCTGTAGTGCTTGCAGACGTGGTAGTTACAGTTTCAGGAGTTCTCGTGGATGTAGCAGTAGTTGGAGTCGTAGTTGATACTGCTACTGTTGTTCCAGCTGTTGAAGATGTTAGAGCTTGAGAAGATGTTGTTGCAAGTGTGCTTGATCCAGCACTGGTAGTCATATTTGTAGTTTGAACTGTTGCTGTCGTTGATGCAGTGGGTGAAGATGTGGTTGTAAATGCTGCCGTTGTTGCTCTGGTACTTTTAGGCACTACAGTGGAGGTGCTTTCAGTTGTACTTGTTGGAGAAGCTGTAGTGCTTGCAGAAGTTGTAGTTATAGTTTCAGGAGTTCTTGTGGATGTAGCAGTAGATGGAGTCGTAGTTGATACTGCTGGTGTTCTTCCAGCAGTTGAAGATTTTAGAGCTTGAGAAGATGTTGATGCAAGTGTGCTTGATCCAGCAGTGGTAGTCATAGTTGTAGTTTGAACTGTTGCTGTGGTTGATGCAGTGGGTGAAGATGTGGTTGTTAATGCTGGCGTTGTTGCTCTGGTACTTGTAGGCACTACAGTGGAGGTGCTTTCAGTTGTACTTGTTGGAGAAGCTGTAGTGCTTGCAGAAGTTGTAGTTATAGTTTCAGGAGTTCTTGTGGATGTAGCAGTAGATGGAGTCGTAGTTGATACTGCTGGTGTTCTTCCAGCAGTTGAAGATTTTAGAGCTTGAGAAGATGTTGATGCAAGTGTGCTTGATCCAGCAGTGGTAGTCATAGTTGTAGTTTGAACTGTTGCTGTGGTTGATGCAGTGGGTGAAGATGTGGTTGTTAATGCTGGCGTTGTTGCTCTGGTACTTGTAGGCACTACAGTGGAGGTGCTTTCAGTTGTACTTGTTGGAGAAGCTGTAGTGCTTGCAGAAGTTGTAGTTACAGTTTCACGTGTTCTTGTGGATGTAGCAGTAGATGGAGTCGTAGTTGATACTGCTGGTGTTCTTCCAGCAGTTGAAGATTTTAGAGCTTGAGAAGATGTTGATGCAAGTGTGCTTGATCCAGCAGTGGTAGTCATAGTTGTAGTTTGAACTGTTGCTGTGGTTGATGCAGTGGGTGAAGATGTGGTTGTTAATGCTGGCGTTGTTGCTCTGGTACTTGTAGGCACTACAGTGGAGGTGCTTTCAGTTGTACTTGTTGGAGAAGCTGTAGTGCTTGCAGAAGTTGTAGTTATAGTTTCAGGAGTTCTTGTGGATGTAGCAGTAGATGGAGTCGTAGTTGATACTGCTGGTGTTCTTCCAGCAGTTGAAGATTTTAGAGCTTGAGAAGATGTTGATGCAAGTGTGCTTGATCCAGCAGTGGTAGTCATAGTTGTAGTTTGAACTGTTGCTGTGGTTGATGCAGTGGGTGAAGATGTGGTTGTTAATGCTGGCGTTGTTGCTCTGGTACTTGTAGGCACTGCAGTGGAGGTGCTTTCAGTTGTACTTGTTGGAGAAGCTGTAGTGCTTGCAGAAGTTGTAGTTACAGTTTCACGTGTTCTTGTGGATGTAGCAGTAGATGGAGTCGTAGTTGATACTGCTGGTGTTGTTCCAGCAGTTGAAGTTGTTAGAGCTTGAGAAGATGTTGATGCAAGTGTGCTTGATCCAGCAGTGGTCGCCATAGTTGTAGTTTGAACTGTTGCTGTGGTTGATGTAGTTGGTGAAGATGTGTTTGTAAATGCTGGCGTTTTTGCTCTGGTACTTGTAGGCACTACAGTGGAGGTGTTTTCAGTTGTACTTGTTGGAGAAGCTGTAGTGCTTGCAGACGTGGTAGATACAGTTTCAGGAGTTTTTGTGGATGTAGCAGTAGATGGAGTCAGAGTTGATACTGCTGGTGTTGTTCCAGCTGTTGAAGATTTTAGAGCTTGAGAAGATGTTGATGCAAGTGTGCTTGATCCAGCAGTGGTCGCCATTGTTGTAGTTTGAACTGTTGCTGTGGTTGATGCAGTGGGTGAAGATGTGGTTGTTAATGCTGGCGTTGTTGCTCTGGTACTTGTAGGCACTTCAGTGGAGGTTCTTTCAGTTGTACTTGTTGTAGAAGCTGTAGTGCTTGCAGAAGTTGTAGTTACAGTTTCAGGAGTTCTCGTGGATGTAGCAGTAGTTGGAGTCATAGTTGATACTGCTGGTGTTGTTCCAGCTGTTGAAGATTTTAGAGCTTGAGAAGATGTTGATGCAAGTGTGCTTGATCCAGCAGTGGTCACCATAGTTGTAGTTTGAACTGTTGCTGTGGTTGATGCAGTGGGTGAAGATGTGGTTGTAAATGCTGGCGTTGGTGCTCTGGTACTTGTAGGCACTACAGTGGAGGTGCTTTCAGTTGTACTTGTTGGAGAAGCTGTAGTGCTTGCAGACGTGGTAGATACAGTTTCAGGAGTTCTTGTGGATGTAGCAGTAGATGGAGTCAGAGTTGATACTGCTGGTGTTGTTGCTGCAGTTGAAGATGTTAGAGCTTGAGGAGATGTTGTTGCAGGTGTGCTTGATCCAGCAGTGGTCGTCATAGTTGTAGTTTGAACTGTTGCTGTGGTTGATGCAGTTGGTGAGGATGTGGTTGTTAATGCTGGCGTTGTTGCTCTGGTACTTGTAGGCACTACAGTAGGACTGCTTTCAGTTGTACTTCTTGGAGAAGCTGTAGTGCTTGCAGAAGTTGTAGTTACAGTTTCAGGAGTTCTCGTGGATGTAGCAGTAGATGGAGTCGTAGTTGATACTGCTGGTGTTGTTCCAGCAGTTGAAGTTGTTAGAGCTTGAGGAGATGTTGATGCAAGTGTGCTTGATCCAGCAGTGGTAGTCATAGTTGTAGTTTGAACTGTTGCTGTGGTTGATGCAGTTGGTGAAGATGTGGTTGTTAATGCTGGCGTTGTTGCTCTGGTACTTGTAGGCACTACAGTTGAGGTGCTTTCAGTTGTACTTGTTGAAGAAGCTGTAGTGCTTGCAGAAGTTGTAGTTACAGTTTCAGGAGTTCTCGTGGATGTAGCAGTAGTTGGAGTCGTAGTTGATACTGCTGGTGTTGTTCCAGCTGTTGAAGATTTTAGAGCTTGAGAAGATGTTGATGCAAGTGTCCTTGATCCAGCAGTGGTCGCCATAGTTGTAGTTTGAACTGTTGCTGTGGTTGATGCAGTGGGTGAAGATGTGGTTGTAAATGCTGGCGTTGTTGCTCTGGTACTTGTAGGCACTACAGTGGAGGTGCTTTCAGTTGTACTTCTTGGAGAAGCTGTAGTGCTTGCAGACGTGGTAGATACAGTTTCAGGAGTTCTTGTGGATGTAGCAGTAGATGGAGTCAGAGTTGATACTGCTGGTGTTGTTGCTGCAGTTGAAGATGTTAGAGCTTGAGGAGATGTTGATGCAAGTGTGCTTGATCCAGCAGTGGTCACCATAGTTGTAGTTTGAACTGTTGCTGTGGTTGATGCCTTTGGTGAAGATGTGGTTGTTAATGCTGGCGTTGTTGCTCTGGTACTTGTAGGCACTACAGTGGAGGTGCTTTCAGTTGTACTTGTTGCAGAAGCTGTAGTGCTTGCAGAAGTTGTAGTTACAGTTTCAGGAGTTCTCGTGGATGTAGCAGTAGATGGAGTCGTAGGTGATACTGCTGGTGTTGTTCCAGCTGTTGACGATTTTAGAGGTTGAGAAGATGTTGTTGCAAGTGTGCTTGATCCAGCAGTGGTAGTCATAGTTGTAGTTTGATCTGTTGCTGTGGTTGATGCAGTGGGTGAAGATGTGGTTGTAAATGCTGGCGTTGTTGCTCTGGTACTTGTAGGCACTACAGTGGAGGTGCTTTCAGTTGTACTTGTTGAAGAAGCTGTAGTGCTTGCAGAAGTTGTAGTTACAGTTTCAGGAGTTCTTGTGGATGTAGCAGTAGATGGAGTCATATTTGAAACTGCTGGTGTTGTTTCTGCAGTTGAAGTTGTTAGAGCTTGAGGAGATGTTGTTGCAGGTGTGCTTGATCCAGCAGTGGTCGTCATAGTTGTAGTTTGAACTGTTGCTGTGATTGATGCAGTGGGTGAAGATGTGGTTGTAAATGCTGGCGTTGTTGCTCTGGTACTTGTAGGCACTACAGTGGAGGTACTTTCAGTTGTACTTGTTGAAGAAGCTGTAGTGCTTGCAGAAGTTGTAGTTACAGTTTCAGGAGTTCTTGTGGATGTAGCAGTAGATGGAGTCGTAGTTGATACTGCTGGTGTTGTTCCAGCAGTTGAAGATGTTAGAGCTTGAGGAGATGTTGTTGCAGGTGTGCTTGATCCAGCAGTGGTAGTCATAGTTGTAGTTTGAACTGTTGCTGTGGTTGATGCCTTTGGTGAAGATGTGGTTGTTAATGCTGGCGTTGTTGCTTTGGTACTTGTAGGCACTACAGTGGAGGTGCTTTCAGTTGTACTTGTTGCAGAAGCTGTAGTGCTTGCAGAAGTTGTAGTTACAGTTTCAGGAGTTCTCGTGGATGTAGCAGTAGATGGAGTCGTAGGTGATACTGCTGGTGTTGTTCCAGCTGTTGAAGATTTTAGAGCTTGAGAAGATGTTGTTGCAAGTGTGCTTGATCCAGCAGTGGTAGTCATAGTTGTAGTTTGAACTGTTGCTGTGGTTGATGCAGTGGGTGAAGATGTGGTTGTAAATGCTGGCGTTGTTGCTCTGGTACTTGTAGGCACTAAAGTGGAGGTGCTTTCAGTTGTACTTGTTGTAGAAGCTGTAGTGCTTGCAGAAGTTGTAGTTACAGTTTCAGGAGTTCTCGTGGATGTGGCAGTAGATGGAGTCGTAGTTGATACTGCTGGTGTTGCTCCTGCTGTTGAAGATTTTAGAGCTTGAGAAGATGTTGATGCAAATGTGCTTGATCCAGCAGTGGTCGCCATAGTTGTAGTTTGAACTGTTGCTGTGGTTGATCCAGTTGGTGAAGATGTGGTTGTAAATGCTGGCGTTGTTGCTTTGGTACTTGTAGGCACTACAGTGGAGGTGCTTTCAGTTGTACTTTTTGGAGAAGCTGTAGTGCTTGCAGACGTGCTAGTTAAAAATTCAGGAGTTCTTGTGGATGTAGCAGTAGATGGAGTCAGAGTTGATACTGCTGGTGTTGTTCCAGCAGTTGAAGATGTTAGAGCTTTATGAGATGTTGCAGGTGTGCTTGATCCAGCAGTGGTAGTCATAGTTGTCGTTTGAACTGTTGCTGTGGTTGATGCCTTTGGTGAAGATGTGGTTGTTAATGCTGGCATTGTTGCTCTGGTACTTGTTGGCACTACAGTAGGGCTGCTTTCAGTTGTACTTGTTGGAGAAGCTGTAGTGCTTGCAGAAGTTGTAGTTACAGTTTCAGGAGTTCTCATGGATGTAGCAGTAGATGGAGTCGTAGTTGATACTGCTGGTGTTGTTCCAGCTGTTGAAGATTTTAGAGCTTGAGAAGATGTTGATGCAAGTGTGCTTGATCCAGCAGTGGTCACCATAGTTGTAGTTTGAACTGTTGCTGTGGTTGATCCAGTTGGTAAAGATGTGGTTGTAAATGCTGGCGTTGTTGCTTTGGTACTTGTAGGCACTACAGTGGAGGTGCTTTCAGTTGTACTTTGTGGAGAAGCTGTAGTGCTTGCAGACGTGGTAGTTACAGTTTCAGGAGTTCTTGTGGATTTAGCAGTAGATGGAGTCAGAGTTGATACTGCTGGTGTTGTTGCTGCAGTTGAAGATGTTAGAGCTTGAGGAGATGTTGTTGCAGGTGTGCTTGATCCAGCAGTGGTCGTCATAGTTGTAGTTTGAACTGTTGCTGTGGTTGATGCAGTTGGTGAGGATGTGGTTTTTAATGCTGGCGTTGTTGCTCTGGTACTTGTAGGCACTACAGTAGGACTGCTTTCAGTTGTACTTCTTGGAGAAGCTGTAGTGCTTGCAGAAGTTGTAGTTACAGTTTCAGTTGTTCTTGTGGATGTAGCAGTAGATGGAGTCGTAGTTGATACTGCTGGTGTTGTTCCAGCAGTTGAAGTTGTTAGAGCTTGAGAAGATGTTGATGCAAGTGTGCTTGATCCCGCAGTGGTCGCCATAGTTGTAGTTTGAACTGTTGCTGTGGTTGATGCAGTTGGTGAAGATGTGGTTGTTAATGCTGGCGTTGTTGCTCTGGTACTTGTAGGCACTAAAGTGGAGGTGCTTTCAGTTGTACTTGTTGTAGAAGCTGTAGTGCTTGCAGAAGTTGTAGTTACAGTTTCAGGAGTTCTCGTGGATGTGGCAGTAGATGGAGTCGTAGTTGATACTGCTGGTGTTGCTCCTGCTGTTGAAGATTTTAGAGCTTGAGAAGATGTTGATGCAAGTGTGCTTGATCCAGCAGTGGTCGCCATAGTTGTAGTTTGAACTGTTGCTGTGGTTGATGCAGTTGGTGAAGATGTGGTTGTTAATGCTGGCGTTGTTGCTCTGGTACTTGTAGGCACTACAGTGGAGGTGCTTTCAGTTGTACTTTTTGGAGAAGCTGTAGTGCTTGCAGACGTGCTAGTTAAAGATTCAGGAGTTCTTGTGGATGTAGCAGTAGATGGAGTCAGAGTTGATACTGCTGGTGTTGTTCCAGCAGTTGAAGATGTTAGAGCTTGATGAGATGTTGCAGGTGTGCTTGATCCAGCAGTGGTCGTCATAGTTGTCGTTTGAACTGTTGCTGTGGTTGATGCCTTTGGTGAAGATGTGGTTGTTAATGCTGGCGTTGTTGCTCTGGTACTTGTAGGCACTACAGTGGAGGTGCTTTCAGTTGTACTTGTTGCAGAAGCTGTAGTGCTTGCAGAAGTTGTAGTTACAGTTTCAGGAGTTCTCGTGGATGTAGCAGTAGATGGAGTCGTAGGTGATACTGCTGGTGTTGTTCCAGCTGTTGAAGATTTTAGAGCTTGAGAAGATGTTGTTGCAAGTGTGCTTGATCCAGCAGTGGTAGTCATAGTTGTAGTTTGAACTGTTGCTGTGGTTGATGCAGTGGGTGAAGATGTGGTTGTAAATGCTGGCGTTGTTGCTCTGGTACTTGTAGGCACTACAGTGGAGGTACTTTCAGTTGTACTTGTTGAAGAAGCTGTAGTGCTTGCAGAAGTTGTAGTTACAGTTTCAGGAGTTCTTGTGGATGTAGCAGTAGATGGAGTCATATTTGAAACTGCTGGTGTTGTTTCTGCAGTTGAAGTTGTTAGAGCTTGAGGAGATGTTGCAGGTGTGCTTGATCCAGCAGTGGTAGTCATAGTTGTCGTTTGAACTGTTGCTGTGGTTGATGCCTTTGGTGAAGATGTGGTTGTTAATGCTGGCGTTGTTGCTCTGGTACTTGTAGGCACTACAGTGGAGGTGCTTTCAGTTGTACTTGTTGCAGAAGCTGTAGTGCTTGCAGAAGTTGTAGTTACAGTTTCAGGAGTTCTCGTGGATGTAGCAGTAGATGGAGTCGTAGGTGATACTGCTGGTGTTGTTCCAGCTGTTGAAGATTTTAGAGCTTGAGAAGATGTTGTTGCAAGTGTGCTTGATCCAGCAGTGGTAGTCATAGTTGTAGTTTGAACTGTTGCTGTGGTTGATGCAGTGGGTGAAGATGTGGTTGTAAATGCTGGCGTTGTTGCTCTGGTACTTGTAGGCACTACAGTGGAGGTACTTTCAGTTGTACTTGTTGAAGAAGCTGTAGTGCTTGCAGAAGTTGTAGTTACAGTTTCAGGGGTTCTCGTGGATGTAGCAGTAGATGGAGTCGTAGTTGATACTGCTGGTGTTGTTCCAGCAGTTGAAGTTGTTAGAGCTTGAGAAGATGTTGATGCAAGTGTGCTTGATCCAGCAGTGGTCGCCATAGTTGTAGTTTGAACTGTTGCTGTGGTTGATGCAGTGGGTGAAGATGTGGTTGTAAATGCTGGCGTTGTTGCTCTGGTACTTGTAGGCACTACAGTAGGGGTGCTTTCAGTTGTACTTGTTGGAGAAGCTGTAGTGCTTGCAGACGTGGTAGTTACAGTTTCAGGACTTTTTGTGGATGTAGCAGTAGATGGAGTCAGAGTTGATACTGCTGGTGTTGTTGCTGCAGTTGAAGATGTTAGAGCTTGAGGAGATGTTGTTGCAGGTGTGCTTGATCCAATAGTGGTAGTCATAGTTGTAGTTTGAACTGTTGCTGTGGTTGATGCAGTTGGTGAAGATGTGGTTGTTACTGCTGGCGTTGTTGCTCTGTTACTTGTAGGCACTACAGTGGAGGTGCTTTCAGTTCTACTTGTTGAAGAAGCTGTAGTGCTTGCAGAAGTTGTAGTTACAGTTTCAGGAGTTCTCGTGGATGTAGCAGTAGTTGGAGTTGTAGTTGATACTGCTAGTGTTGTTCCAGCTATTGAAGAAGTTAGAGCTTGAGGAGATGTTGATGCATGTGTGCTTGATCCAGCAGTGGTAGTCATAGTTGTAGTTTGAACTGTTGCTGTGGTTGATGCAGTGGGTGAAGATGTGGTTGTAAATGCTGCCGTTGTTACTCTGGTACTTGTAGGCACTAAAGTGGAGGTGCTTTCAGTTGTACTTGTTGTAGAAGCTGTAGTGCTTACAGAAGTTGTAGTTACAGTTTCAGGAGTTCTCGTGGATGTGGCAGTAGATGGAGTCGTAGTTGATACTGCTGGTGTTGCTCCTGCTGTTGAAGATTTTAGAGCTTGAGAAGATGTTGATGCAAGTGTGCTTGATCCAGCAGTGGTCGCCATAGTTGTAGTTTGAACTGTTGCTGTGGTTGATCCAGTTGGTGAAGATGTGGTTGTTAATGCTGGCGTTGTTGCTCTGGTACTTGTAGGCACTACAGTGGAGGTGCTTTCAGTTGTACTTGTTGCAGAAGCTGTAGTGCTTGCAGAAGTTGTAGTTACAGTTTCAGGAGTTCTCGTGGATGTAGCAGTAGATGGAGTCGTAGGTGATACTGCTGGTGTTGTTCCAGCTGTTGAAGATTTTAGAGCTTGAGAAGATGTTGTTGCAAGTGTGCTTGATCCAGCAGTGGTAGTCATAGTTGTAGTTTGAACTGTTGCTGTGGTTGATGCAGTGGGTGAAGATGTGGTTGTAAATGCTGGCGTTGTTGCTCTGGTACTTGTAGGCACTACAGTGGAGATACTTTCAGTTGTACTTGTTAAAGAAGCTGTAGTGCTTGCAGAAGTTGTAGTTACAGTTTCAGGAGTTCTTGTGGATGTAGCAGTAGATGGAGTCATATTTGAAACTGCTGGTGTTGTTTCTGCAGTTGAAGTTGTTAGAGCTTGAGGAGATGTTGTTGCAGGTGTGCTTGATCCAGCAGTGGTCGTCATAGTTGTAGTTTGAACTGTTGCTGTGGTTGATCCAGTTGGTGAAGATGTGGTTGTAAATGCTGGCGTTGTTGCTCTGGTACTTGTAGGCACTACAGTGGAGGTGCTTGCAGTTGTACTTGTTGGAGAAGCTGTAGTACTTGCAGACGTGGTAGATACAGTTTCAGGAGTTCTTGTGGATGTAGCAGTAGATGGAGTCATAGTTGAAACTGCTAGTGTTGTTTCTGCAGTTGAAGTTGTTAGAGCTTGAGGAGATGTTGTTGCAGGTGTGCTTGATCCAGCAGTGGTAGTCATAGTTGTAGTTTGAACTGTTGCTGTGGTTGATCCAGTTGGTGAAGATGTGGTTGTAAATGCTGGCGTTGTTGCTCTGGTACTTGTAGGCACTACAGTGGAGGTGCTTTCAGTTGTACTTGTTGGAGAAGCTGTAGTGCTTGCAGAAGTTGTAGTTACAGTTTCAGGAGTTCTTGTGGATGTAGCAGTAGATGGAGTCATAGTTGATACTGCTGGTGTTGTTCCTGCAGTTGAAGATGTTAGAGCTTGAGAAGATGTTGATGCAGGTGTGCTTGATCCAGCAGTGGTAGTCATAGTTGTAGTTTGAACTGTTGCTGTGGTTGATGCAGTTGGTGAAGATGTGGTTGTTAATGCTGGCGTTGTTGCTCTGGTACTTGTAGGCACTACAGTAGGGCTGCTTTCAGTTGTACTTGTTGCAGAAGCTGTAGTGCTTGCAGAACTTGTAGTTACAGTTTCAGGAGTTCTCGTGGATGTAGCAGTAGATGGAGTCGTAGTTGATACTGCTGGTGTTGTTCCAGCTGTTGAAGATTTTAGAGCTTGAGAAGATGTTGTTGCAAGTGTGCTTGATCCAGCAGTGGTAGTCATAGTTGTAGTTTGACCTGTTGCTGTGGTTGATCCAGTTGGTGAAGATGTGGTTGTTAATACTGGCGTTGTTGCTCTGGTACTTGTAGGCACTACAGTGTAGGTGCTTTCAGTTGTACTTGTTGGAGAAGCTGTAGTGCTTGCAGAAGTTGTAGTTACAGTTTCAGGAGTTCTTGTGGATGTAGCAGTAGATGGAGTCAGAGTTGATACTGCTGGTGTTGTTCCAGCAGTTGAAGATGTTAGAGCTTGAGGAGATGTTGCAGGTGTGCTTGATCCAGCAGTGGTAGTCATAGTTGTCATTTGAACTGTTGCTGTGGTTGATGCAGTTGGTGAAGATGTGGTTGTTAATGCTGGCGTTGTTGCTCTGGTACTTGTAGGCACTACAGTGGAGGTGCTTTCAGTTGTACTTGTTGCAGAAGCTGTAGTGCTTGCAGAAGTTGTAGTTACAGTTTCAGGAGTTCTCGTGGATGTAGCAGTAGATGGAGTCGTAGGTGATACTGCTGGTGTTGTTCCAGCTGTTGAAGATTTTAGAGCTTGAGAAGATGTTGTTGCAAGTGTGCTTGATCCAGCAGTGGTAGTCATAGTTGTAGTTTGAACTGTTGCTGTGGTTGATGCAGTGGGTGAAGATGTGGTTGTAAATGCTGGCGTTGTTGCTCTGGTACTTGTAGGCACTACAGTGGAGGTACTTTCAGTTGTACTTGTTGAAGAAGCTGTAGTGCTTGCAGAAGTTGTAGTTACAGTTTCAGGGGTTCTCGTGGATGTAGCAGTAGATGGAGTCGTAGTTGATACTGCTGGTGTTGTTCCAGCAGTTGAAGTTGTTAGAGCTTGAGAAGATGTTGATGCAAGTGTGCTTGATCCAGCAGTGGTCGCCATAGTTGTAGTTTGAACTGTTGCTGTGGTTGATGCAGTGGGTGAAGATGTGGTTGTAAATGCTGGCGTTGTTGCTCTGGTACTTGTAGGCACTACAGTAGGGGTGCTTTCAGTTGTACTTGTTGGAGAAGCTGTAGTGCTTGCAGACGTGGTAGTTACAGTTTCAGGACTTTTTGTGGATGTAGCAGTAGATGGAGTCAGAGTTGATACTGCTGGTGTTGTTGCTGCAGTTGAAGATGTTAGAGCTTGAGGAGATGTTGTTGCAGGTGTGCTTGATCCAATAGTGGTAGTCATAGTTGTAGTTTGAACTGTTGCTGTGGTTGATGCAGTTGGTGAAGATGTGGTTGTTACTGCTGGCGTTGTTGCTCTGTTACTTGTAGGCACTACAGTGGAGGTGCTTTCAGTTGTACTTGTTGAAGAAGCTGTAGTGCTTGCAGAAGTTGTAGTTACAGTTTCAGGAGTTCTCGTGGATGTAGCAGTAGTTGGAGTTGTAGTTGATACTGCTAGTGTTGTTCCAGCTATTGAAGAAGTTAGAGCTTGAGGAGATGTTGATGCATGTGTGCTTGATCCAGCAGTGGTAGTCATAGTTGTAGTTTGAACTGTTGCTGTGGTTGATGCAGTGGGTGAAGATGTGGTTGTAAATGCTGCCGTTGTTACTCTGGTACTTGTAGGCACTAAAGTGGAGGTGCTTTCAGTTGTACTTGTTGTAGAAGCTGTAGTGCTTACAGAAGTTGTAGTTACAGTTTCAGGAGTTCTCGTGGATGTGGCAGTAGATGGAGTCGTAGTTGATACTGCTGGTGTTGCTCCTGCTGTTGAAGATTTTAGAGCTTGAGAAGATGTTGATGCAAGTGTGCTTGATCCAGCAGTGGTCGCCATAGTTGTAGTTTGAACTGTTGCTGTGGTTGATCCAGTTGGTGAAGATGTGGTTGTAAATGCTGGCGTTGTTGCTTTGGTACTTGTAGGCACTACAGTGGAGGTGCTTTCAGTTGTACTTTTTGGAGAAGCTGTAGTGCTTGCAGACGTGATAGTTAAAGATTCAGGAGTTCTTGTGGATGTAGCAGTAGATGGAGTCAGAGTTGATACTGCTGGTGTTGTTCCAGCAGTTGAAGATGTTAGAGCTTGATGAGATGTTGCAGGTGTGCTTGATCCAGCAGTGGTAGTCATAGTTGTCGTTTGAACTGTTGCTGTGGTTGATGCCTTTGGTGAAGATGTGGTTGTTAATGCTGGCATTGTTGCTCTGGTACTTGTTGGCACTACAGTAGGGCTGCTTTCAGTTGTACTTGTTGGAGAAGCTGTAGTGCTTGCAGAAGTTGTAGTTACAGTTTCAGGAGTTCTCATGGATGTAGCAGTAGATGGAGTCGTAGTTGATACTGCTGGTGTTGTTCCAGCTGTTGAAGATTTTAGAGCTTGAGAAGATATTGATGCAAGTGTGCTTGATCCAGCAGTGGTCACCATAGTTGTAGTTTGAACTGTTGCTGTGGTTGATCCAGTTGGTAAAGATGTGGTTGTAAATGCTGGCGTTGTTGCTTTGGTACTTGTAGGCACTACAGTGGAGGTGCTTTCAGTTGTACTTTGTGGAGAAGCTGTAGTGCTTGCAGACGTGGTAGTTACAGTTTCAGGAGTTCTTGTGGATTTAGCAGTAGATGGAGTCAGAGTTGATACTGCTGGTGTTGTTGCTGCAGTTGAAGATGTTAGAGCTTGAGGAGATGTTGTTGCAGGTGTGCTTGATCCAGCAGTGGTCGTCATAGTTGTAGTTTGAACTGTTGCTGTGGTTGATGCAGTTGGTGAGGATGTGGTTGTTAATGCTGGCGTTGTTGCTCTGGTACTTGTAGGCACTACAGTAGGACTGCTTTCAGTTGTACTTCTTGGAGAAGCTGTAGTGCTTGCAGAAGTTGTAGTTACAGTTTCAGTTGTTCTTGTGGATGTAGCAGTAGATGGAGTCGTAGTTGATACTGCTGGTGTTGTTCCAGCAGTTGAAGTTGTTAGAGCTTGAGAAGATGTTGATGCAAGTGTGCTTGATCCCGCAGTGGTCGCCATAGTTGTAGTTTGAACTGTTGCTGTGGTTGATGCAGTTGGTGAAGATGTGGTTGTTAATGCTGGCGTTGTTGCTCTGGTACTTGTAGGCACTAAAGTGGAGGTGCTTTCAGTTGTACTTGTTGTAGAAGCTGTAGTGCTTGCAGAAGTTGTAGTTACAGTTTCAGGAGTTCTCGTGGATGTGGCAGTAGATGGAGTCGTAGTTGATACTGCTGGTGTTGCTCCTGCTGTTGAAGATTTTAGAGCTTGAGAAGATGTTGATGCAAGTGTGCTTGATCCAGCAGTGGTCGCCATAGTTGTAGTTTGAACTGTTGCTGTGGTTGATCCAGTTGGTGAAGATGTGGTTGTAAATGCTGGCGTTGTTGCTTTGGTACTTGTAGGCACTACAGTGGAGGTGCTTTCAGTTGTACTTTTTGGAGAAGCTGTAGTGCTTGCAGACGTGCTAGTTAAAGATTCAGGAGTTCTTGTGGATGTAGCAGTAGATGGAGTCAGAGTTGATACTGCTGGTGTTGTTCCAGCAGTTGAAGATGTTAGAGCTTGAGGAGATGTTGCAGGTGTGCTTGATCCAGCAGTGGTAGTCATAGTTGTCGTTTGAACTGTTGCTGTGGTTGATGCCTTTGGTGAAGATGTGGTTGTTAATGCTGGCGTTGTTGCTCTGGTACTTGTAGGCACTACAGTGGAGGTGCTTTCAGTTGTACTTGTTGCAGAAGCTGTAGTGCTTGCAGAAGTTGTAGTTACAGTTTCAGGAGTTCTCGTGGATGTAGCAGTAGATGGAGTCGTAGTTGATACTGCTGGTGTTGTTCCAGCTGTTGAAGATTTTAGAGCTTGAGAAGATGTTGTTGCAAGTGTGCTTGATCCAGCAGTGGTAGTCATAGTTGTAGTTTGAACTGTTGCTGTGGTTGATGCAGTGGGTGAAGATGTGGTTGTAAATGCTGGCGTTGTTGCTCTGGTACTTGTAGGCACTACAGTGGAGGTACTTTCAGTTGTACTTGTTGAAGAAGCTGTAGTGCTTGCAGAAGTTGTAGTTACAGTTTCAGGAGTTCTTGTGGATGTAGCAGTAGATGGAGTCATATTTGAAACTGCTGGTGTTGTTTCTGCAGTTGAAGTTGTTAGAGCTTGAGGAGATGTTGCAGGTGTGCTTGATCCAGCAGTGGTAGTCATAGTTGTCGTTTGAACTGTTGCTGTGGTTGATGCCTTTGGTGAAGATGTGGTTGTTAATGCTGGCGTTGTTGCTCTGGTACTTGTAGGCACTACAGTGGAGGTGCTTTCAGTTGTACTTGTTGCAGAAGCTGTAGTGCTTGCAGAAGTTGTAGTTACAGTTTCAGGAGTTCTCGTGGATGTAGCAGTAGATGGAGTCGTAGGTGATACTGCTGGTGTTGTTCCAGCTGTTGAAGATTTTAGAGCTTGAGAAGATGTTGTTGCAAGTGTGCTTGATCCAGCAGTGGTAGTCATAGTTGTAGTTTGACCTGTTGCTGTGGTTGATCCAGTTGGTGAAGATGTGGTTGTTAATGCTGGCGTTGTTGCTCTGGTACTTGTAGGCACTACAGTGTAGGTGCTTTCAGTTGTACTTGTTGGAGAAGCTGTAGTGCTTGCAGAAGTTGTAGTTACAGTTTCAGGAGTTCTTGTGGATGTAGCAGTAGATGGAGTCAGAGTTGATACTGCTGGTGTTGTTCCAGCAGTTGAAGATGTTAGAGCTTGAGGAGATGTTGTTGCAGGTGTGCTTGATCCAGCAGTGGTAGTCATAGTTGTAGTTTGAACTGTTGCTGTGGTTGATGCCTTTGGTGAAGATGTGGTTGTTAATGCTGGCGTTGTTGCTTTGGTACTTGTAGGCACTACAGTGGAGGTGCTTTCAGTTGTACTTGTTGCAGAAGCTGTAGTGCTTGCAGAAGTTGTAGTTACAGTTTCAGGAGTTCTCGTGGATGTAGCAGTAGATGGAGTCGTAGGTGATACTGCTGGTGTTGTTCCAGCTGTTGAAGATTTTAGAGCTTGAGAAGATGTTGTTGCAAGTGTGCTTGATCCAGCAGTGGTAGTCATAGTTGTAGTTTGAACTGTTGCTGTGGTTGATGCAGTGGGTGAAGATGTGGTTGTAAATGCTGGCGTTGTTGCTCTGGTACTTGTAGGCACTAAAGTGGAGGTGCTTTCAGTTGTACTTGTTGTAGAAGCTGTAGTGCTTGCAGAAGTTGTAGTTACAGTTTCAGGAGTTCTCGTGGATGTGGCAGTAGATGGAGTCGTAGTTGATACTGCTGGTGTTGCTCCTGCTGTTGAAGATTTTAGAGCTTGAGAAGATGTTGATGCAAATGTGCTTGATCCAGCAGTGGTCGCCATAGTTGTAGTTTGAACTGTTGCTGTGGTTGATCCAGTTGGTGAAGATGTGGTTGTAAATGCTGGCGTTGTTGCTTTGGTACTTGTAGGCACTACAGTGGAGGTGCTTTCAGTTGTACTTTTTGGAGAAGCTGTAGTGCTTGCAGACGTGCTAGTTAAAAATTCAGGAGTTCTTGTGGATGTAGCAGTAGATGGAGTCAGAGTTGATACTGCTGGTGTTGTTCCAGCAGTTGAAGATGTTAGAGCTTTATGAGATGTTGCAGGTGTGCTTGATCCAGCAGTGGTAGTCATAGTTGTCGTTTGAACTGTTGCTGTGGTTGATGCCTTTGGTGAAGATGTGGTTGTTAATGCTGGCATTGTTGCTCTGGTACTTGTTGGCACTACAGTAGGGCTGCTTTCAGTTGTACTTGTTGGAGAAGCTGTAGTGCTTGCAGAAGTTGTAGTTACAGTTTCAGGAGTTCTCATGGATGTAGCAGTAGATGGAGTCGTAGTTGATACTGCTGGTGTTGTTCCAGCTGTTGAAGATTTTAGAGCTTGAGAAGATGTTGATGCAAGTGTGCTTGATCCAGCAGTGGTCACCATAGTTGTAGTTTGAACTGTTGCTGTGGTTGATCCAGTTGGTAAAGATGTGGTTGTAAATGCTGGCGTTGTTGCTTTGGTACTTGTAGGCACTACAGTGGAGGTGCTTTCAGTTGTACTTTGTGGAGAAGCTGTAGTGCTTGCAGACGTGGTAGTTACAGTTTCAGGAGTTCTTGTGGATTTAGCAGTAGATGGAGTCAGAGTTGATACTGCTGGTGTTGTTGCTGCAGTTGAAGATGTTAGAGCTTGAGGAGATGTTGTTGCAGGTGTGCTTGATCCAGCAGTGGTCGTCATAGTTGTAGTTTGAACTGTTGCTGTGGTTGATGCAGTTGGTGAGGATGTGGTTTTTAATGCTGGCGTTGTTGCTCTGGTACTTGTAGGCACTACAGTAGGACTGCTTTCAGTTGTACTTCTTGGAGAAGCTGTAGTGCTTGCAGAAGTTGTAGTTACAGTTTCAGTTGTTCTTGTGGATGTAGCAGTAGATGGAGTCGTAGTTGATACTGCTGGTGTTGTTCCAGCAGTTGAAGTTGTTAGAGCTTGAGAAGATGTTGATGCAAGTGTGCTTGATCCCGCAGTGGTCGCCATAGTTGTAGTTTGAACTGTTGCTGTGGTTGATGCAGTTGGTGAAGATGTGGTTGTTAATGCTGGCGTTGTTGCTCTGGTACTTGTAGGCACTAAAGTGGAGGTGCTTTCAGTTGTACTTGTTGTAGAAGCTGTAGTGCTTGCAGAAGTTGTAGTTACAGTTTCAGGAGTTCTCGTGGATGTGGCAGTAGATGGAGTCGTAGTTGATACTGCTGGTGTTGCTCCTGCTGTTGAAGATTTTAGAGCTTGAGAAGATGTTGATGCAAGTGTGCTTGATCCAGCAGTGGTCGCCATAGTTGTAGTTTGAACTGTTGCTGTGGTTGATGCAGTTGGTGAAGATGTGGTTGTTAATGCTGGCGTTGTTGCTCTGGTACTTGTAGGCACTACAGTGGAGGTGCTTTCAGTTGTACTTTTTGGAGAAGCTGTAGTGCTTGCAGACGTGCTAGTTAAAGATTCAGGAGTTCTTGTGGATGTAGCAGTAGATGGAGTCAGAGTTGATACTGCTGGTGTTGTTCCAGCAGTTGAAGATGTTAGAGCTTGATGAGATGTTGCAGGTGTGCTTGATCCAGCAGTGGTCGTCATAGTTGTCGTTTGAACTGTTGCTGTGGTTGATGCCTTTGGTGAAGATGTGGTTGTTAATGCTGGCGTTGTTGCTCTGGTACTTGTAGGCACTACAGTGGAGGTGCTTTCAGTTGTACTTGTTGCAGAAGCTGTAGTGCTTGCAGAAGTTGTAGTTACAGTTTCAGGAGTTCTCGTGGATGTAGCAGTAGATGGAGTCGTAGGTGATACTGCTGGTGTTGTTCCAGCTGTTGAAGATTTTAGAGCTTGAGAAGATGTTGTTGCAAGTGTGCTTGATCCAGCAGTGGTAGTCATAGTTGTAGTTTGAACTGTTGCTGTGGTTGATGCAGTGGGTGAAGATGTGGTTGTAAATGCTGGCGTTGTTGCTCTGGTACTTGTAGGCACTACAGTGGAGGTACTTTCAGTTGTACTTGTTGAAGAAGCTGTAGTGCTTGCAGAAGTTGTAGTTACAGTTTCAGGAGTTCTTGTGGATGTAGCAGTAGATGGAGTCATATTTGAAACTGCTGGTGTTGTTTCTGCAGTTGAAGTTGTTAGAGCTTGAGGAGATGTTGCAGGTGTGCTTGATCCAGCAGTGGTAGTCATAGTTGTCGTTTGAACTGTTGCTGTGGTTGATGCCTTTGGTGAAGATGTGGTTGTTAATGCTGGCGTTGTTGCTCTGGTACTTGTAGGCACTACAGTGGAGGTGCTTTCAGTTGTACTTGTTGCAGAAGCTGTAGTGCTTGCAGAAGTTGTAGTTACAGTTTCAGGAGTTCTCGTGGATGTAGCAGTAGATGGAGTCGTAGGTGATACTGCTGGTGTTGTTCCAGCTGTTGAAGATTTTAGAGCTTGAGAAGATGTTGTTGCAAGTGTGCTTGATCCAGCAGTGGTAGTCATAGTTGTAGTTTGAACTGTTGCTGTGGTTGATGCAGTGGGTGAAGATGTGGTTGTAAATGCTGGCGTTGTTGCTCTGGTACTTGTAGGCACTACAGTGGAGATACTTTCAGTTGTACTTGTTAAAGAAGCTGTAGTGCTTGCAGAAGTTGTAGTTACAGTTTCAAGAGTTCTTGTGGATGTAGCAGTAGATGGAGTCATATTTGAAACTGCTGGTGTTGTTTCTGCAGTTGAAGTTGTTAGAGCTTGAGGAGATGTTGTTGCAGGTGTGCTTGATCCAGCAGTGGTCGTCATAGTTGTAGTTTGAACTGTTGCTGTGGTTGATCCAGTTGGTGAAGATGTGGTTGTAAATGCTGGCGTTGTTGCTCTGGTACTTGTAGGCACTACAGTGGAGGTGCTTGCAGTTGTACTTGTTGGAGAAGCTGTAGTACTTGCAGACGTGGTAGATACAGTTTCAGGAGTTCTTGTGGATGTAGCAGTAGATGGAGTCATAGTTGAAACTGCTAGTGTTGTTTCTGCAGTTGAAGTTGTTAGAGCTTGAGGAGATGTTGTTGCAGGTGTGCTTGATCCAGCAGTGGTAGTCATAGTTGTAGTTTGAACTGTTGCTGTGGTTGATCCAGTTGGTGAAGATGTGGTTGTAAATGCTGGCGTTGTTGCTCTGGTACTTGTAGGCACTACAGTGGAGGTGCTTTCAGTTGTACTTGTTGGAGAAGCTGTAGTGCTTGCAGAAGTTGTAGTTACAGTTTCAGGAGTTCTTGTGGATGTAGCAGTAGATGGAGTCATAGTTGATACTGCTGGTGTTGTTCCTGCAGTTGAAGATGTTAGAGCTTGAGAAGATGTTGATGCAGGTGTGCTTGATCCAGCAGTGGTAGTCATAGTTGTAGTTTGAACTGTTGCTGTGGTTGATGCAGTTGGTGAAGATGTGGTTGTTAATGCTGGCGTTGTTGCTCTGGTACTTGTAGGCACTACAGTAGGGCTGCTTTCAGTTGTACTTGTTGCAGAAGCTGTAGTGCTTGCAGAACTTGTAGTTACAGTTTCAGGAGTTCTCGTGGATGTAGCAGTAGATGGAGTCGTAGTTGATACTGCTGGTGTTGTTCCAGCTGTTGAAGATTTTAGAGCTTGAGAAGATGTTGTTGCAAGTGTGCTTGATCCAGCAGTGGTAGTCATAGTTGTAGTTTGACCTGTTGCTGTGGTTGATCCAGTTGGTGAAGATGTGGTTGTTAATGCTGGCGTTGTTGCTCTGGTACTTGTAGGCACTACAGTGTAGGTGCTTTCAGTTGTACTTGTTGGAGAAGCTGTAGTGCTTGCAGAAGTTGTAGTTACAGTTTCAGGAGTTCTTGTGGATGTAGCAGTAGATGGAGTCAGAGTTGATACTGCTGGTGTTGTTCCAGCAGTTGAAGATGTTAGAGCTTGAGGAGATGTTGCAGGTGTGCTTGATCCAGCAGTGGTAGTCATAGTTGTCATTTGAACTGTTGCTGTGGTTGATGCAGTTGGTGAAGATGTGGTTGTTAATGCTGGCGTTGTTGCTCTGGTACTTGTAGGCACTACAGTGGAGGTGCTTTCAGTTGTACTTGTTGCAGAAGCTGTAGTGCTTGCAGAAGTTGTAGTTACAGTTTCAGGAGTTCTCGTGGATGTAGCAGTAGATGGAGTCGTAGGTGATACTGCTGGTGTTGTTCCAGCTGTTGAAGATTTTAGAGCTTGAGAAGATGTTGTTGCAAGTGTGCTTGATCCAGCAGTGGTAGTCATAGTTGTAGTTTGAACTGTTGCTGTGGTTGATGCAGTGGGTGAAGATGTGGTTGTAAATGCTGGCGTTGTTGCTCTGGTACTTGTAGGCACTACAGTGGAGGTACTTTCAGTTGTACTTGTTGAAGAAGCTGTAGTGCTTGCAGAAGTTGTAGTTACAGTTTCAGGGGTTCTCGTGGATGTAGCAGTAGATGGAGTCGTAGTTGATACTGCTGGTGTTGTTCCAGCAGTTGAAGTTGTTAGAGCTTGAGAAGATGTTGATGCAAGTGTGCTTGATCCAGCAGTGGTCGCCATAGTTGTAGTTTGAACTGTTGCTGTGGTTGATGCAGTGGGTGAAGATGTGGTTGTAAATGCTGGCGTTGTTGCTCTGGTACTTGTAGGCACTACAGTAGGGGTGCTTTCAGTTGTACTTGTTGGAGAAGCTGTAGTGCTTGCAGACGTGGTAGTTACAGTTTCAGGACTTTTTGTGGATGTAGCAGTAGATGGAGTCAGAGTTGATACTGCTGGTGTTGTTGCTGCAGTTGAAGATGTTAGAGCTTGAGGAGATGTTGTTGCAGGTGTGCTTGATCCAATAGTGGTAGTCATAGTTGTAGTTTGAACTGTTGCTGTGGTTGATGCAGTTGGTGAAGATGTGGTTGTTACTGCTGGCGTTGTTGCTCTGTTACTTGTAGGCACTACAGTGGAGGTGCTTTCAGTTCTACTTGTTGAAGAAGCTGTAGTGCTTGCAGAAGTTGTAGTTACAGTTTCAGGAGTTCTCGTGGATGTAGCAGTAGTTGGAGTTGTAGTTGATACTGCTAGTGTTGTTCCAGCTATTGAAGAAGTTAGAGCTTGAGGAGATGTTGATGCATGTGTGCTTGATCCAGCAGTGGTAGTCATAGTTGTAGTTTGAACTGTTGCTGTGGTTGATGCAGTGGGTGAAGATGTGGTTGTAAATGCTGCCGTTGTTACTCTGGTACTTGTAGGCACTAAAGTGGAGGTGCTTTCAGTTGTACTTGTTGTAGAAGCTGTAGTGCTTACAGAAGTTGTAGTTACAGTTTCAGGAGTTCTCGTGGATGTGGCAGTAGATGGAGTCGTAGTTGATACTGCTGGTGTTGCTCCTGCTGTTGAAGATTTTAGAGCTTGAGAAGATGTTGATGCAAGTGTGCTTGATCCAGCAGTGGTCGCCATAGTTGTAGTTTGAACTGTTGCTGTGGTTGATCCAGTTGGTGAAGATGTGGTTGTTAATGCTGGCGTTGTTGCTCTGGTACTTGTAGGCACTACAGTGGAGGTGCTTTCAGTTGTACTTGTTGCAGAAGCTGTAGTGCTTGCAGAAGTTGTAGTTACAGTTTCAGGAGTTCTCGTGGATGTAGCAGTAGATGGAGTCGTAGGTGATACTGCTGGTGTTGTTCCAGCTGTTGAAGATTTTAGAGCTTGAGAAGATGTTGTTGCAAGTGTGCTTGATCCAGCAGTGGTAGTCATAGTTGTAGTTTGAACTGTTGCTGTGGTTGATGCAGTGGGTGAAGATGTGGTTGTAAATGCTGGCGTTGTTGCTCTGGTACTTGTAGGCACTACAGTGGAGATACTTTCAGTTGTACTTGTTAAAGAAGCTGTAGTGCTTGCAGAAGTTGTAGTTACAGTTTCAGGAGTTCTTGTGGATGTAGCAGTAGATGGAGTCATATTTGAAACTGCTGGTGTTGTTTCTGCAGTTGAAGTTGTTAGAGCTTGAGGAGATGTTGTTGCAGGTGTGCTTGATCCAGCAGTGGTCGTCATAGTTGTAGTTTGAACTGTTGCTGTGGTTGATCCAGTTGGTGAAGATGTGGTTGTAAATGCTGGCGTTGTTGCTCTGGTACTTGTAGGCACTACAGTGGAGGTGCTTGCAGTTGTACTTGTTGGAGAAGCTGTAGTACTTGCAGACGTGGTAGATACAGTTTCAGGAGTTCTTGTGGATGTAGCAGTAGATGGAGTCATAGTTGAAACTGCTAGTGTTGTTTCTGCAGTTGAAGTTGTTAGAGCTTGAGGAGATGTTGTTGCAGGTGTGCTTGATCCAGCAGTGGTAGTCATAGTTGTAGTTTGAACTGTTGCTGTGGTTGATCCAGTTGGTGAAGATGTGGTTGTAAATGCTGGCGTTGTTGCTCTGGTACTTGTAGGCACTACAGTGGAGGTGCTTTCAGTTGTACTTGTTGGAGAAGCTGTAGTGCTTGCAGAAGTTGTAGTTACAGTTTCAGGAGTTCTTGTGGATGTAGCAGTAGATGGAGTCATAGTTGATACTGCTGGTGTTGTTCCTGCAGTTGAAGATGTTAGAGCTTGAGAAGATGTTGATGCAGGTGTGCTTGATCCAGCAGTGGTAGTCATAGTTGTAGTTTGAACTGTTGCTGTGGTTGATGCAGTTGGTGAAGATGTGGTTGTTAATGCTGGCGTTGTTGCTCTGGTACTTGTAGGCACTACAGTAGGGCTGCTTTCAGTTGTACTTGTTGCAGAAGCTGTAGTGCTTGCAGAACTTGTAGTTACAGTTTCAGGAGTTCTCGTGGATGTAGCAGTAGATGGAGTCGTAGTTGATACTGCTGGTGTTGTTCCAGCTGTTGAAGATTTTAGAGCTTGAGAAGATGTTGTTGCAAGTGTGCTTGATCCAGCAGTGGTAGTCATAGTTGTAGTTTGACCTGTTGCTGTGGTTGATCCAGTTGGTGAAGATGTGGTTGTTAATACTGGCGTTGTTGCTCTGGTACTTGTAGGCACTACAGTGTAGGTGCTTTCAGTTGTACTTGTTGGAGAAGCTGTAGTGCTTGCAGAAGTTGTAGTTACAGTTTCAGGAGTTCTTGTGGATGTAGCAGTAGATGGAGTCAGAGTTGATACTGCTGGTGTTGTTCCAGCAGTTGAAGATGTTAGAGCTTGAGGAGATGTTGCAGGTGTGCTTGATCCAGCAGTGGTAGTCATAGTTGTCATTTGAACTGTTGCTGTGGTTGATGCAGTTGGTGAAGATGTGGTTGTTAATGCTGGCGTTGTTGCTCTGGTACTTGTAGGCACTACAGTGGAGGTGCTTTCAGTTGTACTTGTTGCAGAAGCTGTAGTGCTTGCAGAAGTTGTAGTTACAGTTTCAGGAGTTCTCGTGGATGTAGCAGTAGATGGAGTCGTAGGTGATACTGCTGGTGTTGTTCCAGCTGTTGAAGATTTTAGAGCTTGAGAAGATGTTGTTGCAAGTGTGCTTGATCCAGCAGTGGTAGTCATAGTTGTAGTTTGAACTGTTGCTGTGGTTGATGCAGTGGGTGAAGATGTGGTTGTAAATGCTGGCGTTGTTGCTCTGGTACTTGTAGGCACTACAGTGGAGGTACTTTCAGTTGTACTTGTTGAAGAAGCTGTAGTGCTTGCAGAAGTTGTAGTTACAGTTTCAGGGGTTCTCGTGGATGTAGCAGTAGATGGAGTCGTAGTTGATACTGCTGGTGTTGTTCCAGCAGTTGAAGTTGTTAGAGCTTGAGAAGATGTTGATGCAAGTGTGCTTGATCCAGCAGTGGTCGCCATAGTTGTAGTTTGAACTGTTGCTGTGGTTGATGCAGTGGGTGAAGATGTGGTTGTAAATGCTGGCGTTGTTGCTCTGGTACTTGTAGGCACTACAGTAGGGGTGCTTTCAGTTGTACTTGTTGGAGAAGCTGTAGTGCTTGCAGACGTGGTAGTTACAGTTTCAGGACTTTTTGTGGATGTAGCAGTAGATGGAGTCAGAGTTGATACTGCTGGTGTTGTTGCTGCAGTTGAAGATGTTAGAGCTTGAGGAGATGTTGTTGCAGGTGTGCTTGATCCAATAGTGGTAGTCATAGTTGTAGTTTGAACTGTTGCTGTGGTTGATGCAGTTGGTGAAGATGTGGTTGTTACTGCTGGCGTTGTTGCTCTGTTACTTGTAGGCACTACAGTGGAGGTGCTTTCAGTTGTACTTGTTGAAGAAGCTGTAGTGCTTGCAGAAGTTGTAGTTACAGTTTCAGGAGTTCTCGTGGATGTAGCAGTAGTTGGAGTTGTAGTTGATACTGCTAGTGTTGTTCCAGCTATTGAAGAAGTTAGAGCTTGAGGAGATGTTGATGCATGTGTGCTTGATCCAGCAGTGGTAGTCATAGTTGTAGTTTGAACTGTTGCTGTGGTTGATGCAGTGGGTGAAGATGTGGTTGTAAATGCTGCCGTTGTTACTCTGGTACTTGTAGGCACTAAAGTGGAGGTGCTTTCAGTTGTACTTGTTGTAGAAGCTGTAGTGCTTACAGAAGTTGTAGTTACAGTTTCAGGAGTTCTCGTGGATGTGGCAGTAGATGGAGTCGTAGTTGATACTGCTGGTGTTGCTCCTGCTGTTGAAGATTTTAGAGCTTGAGAAGATGTTGATGCAAGTGTGCTTGATCCAGCAGTGGTCGCCATAGTTGTAGTTTGAACTGTTGCTGTGGTTGATCCAGTTGGTGAAGATGTGGTTGTAAATGCTGGCGTTGTTGCTTTGGTACTTGTAGGCACTACAGTGGAGGTGCTTTCAGTTGTACTTTTTGGAGAAGCTGTAGTGCTTGCAGACGTGATAGTTAAAGATTCAGGAGTTCTTGTGGATGTAGCAGTAGATGGAGTCAGAGTTGATACTGCTGGTGTTGTTCCAGCAGTTGAAGATGTTAGAGCTTGATGAGATGTTGCAGGTGTGCTTGATCCAGCAGTGGTAGTCATAGTTGTCGTTTGAACTGTTGCTGTGGTTGATGCCTTTGGTGAAGATGTGGTTGTTAATGCTGGCATTGTTGCTCTGGTACTTGTTGGCACTACAGTAGGGCTGCTTTCAGTTGTACTTGTTGGAGAAGCTGTAGTGCTTGCAGAAGTTGTAGTTACAGTTTCAGGAGTTCTCATGGATGTAGCAGTAGATGGAGTCGTAGTTGATACTGCTGGTGTTGTTCCAGCTGTTGAAGATTTTAGAGCTTGAGAAGATATTGATGCAAGTGTGCTTGATCCAGCAGTGGTCACCATAGTTGTAGTTTGAACTGTTGCTGTGGTTGATCCAGTTGGTAAAGATGTGGTTGTAAATGCTGGCGTTGTTGCTTTGGTACTTGTAGGCACTACAGTGGAGGTGCTTTCAGTTGTACTTTGTGGAGAAGCTGTAGTGCTTGCAGACGTGGTAGTTACAGTTTCAGGAGTTCTTGTGGATTTAGCAGTAGATGGAGTCAGAGTTGATACTGCTGGTGTTGTTGCTGCAGTTGAAGATGTTAGAGCTTGAGAAGATGTTGTTGCAGGTGTGCTTGATCCAGCAGTGGTCGTCATAGTTGTAGTTTGAACTGTTGCTGTGGTTGATGCAGTTGGTGAGGATGTGGTTGTTAATGCTGGCGTTGTTGCTCTGGTACTTGTAGGCACTACAGTAGGACTGCTTTCAGTTGTACTTCTTGGAGAAGCTGTAGTGCTTGCAGAAGTTGTAGTTACAGTTTCAGTTGTTCTTGTGGATGTAGCAGTAGATGGAGTCGTAGTTGATACTGCTGGTGTTGTTCCAGCAGTTGAAGTTGTTAGAGCTTGAGAAGATGTTGATGCAAGTGTGCTTGATCCCGCAGTGGTCGCCATAGTTGTAGTTTGAACTGTTGCTGTGGTTGATGCAGTTGGTGAAGATGTGGTTGTTAATGCTGGCGTTGTTGCTCTGGTACTTGTAGGCACTAAAGTGGAGGTGCTTTCAGTTGTACTTGTTGTAGAAGCTGTAGTGCTTGCAGAAGTTGTAGTTACAGTTTCAGGAGTTCTCGTGGATGTGGCAGTAGATGGAGTCGTAGTTGATACTGCTGGTGTTGCTCCTGCTGTTGAAGATTTTAGAGCTTGAGAAGATGTTGATGCAAGTGTGCTTGATCCAGCAGTGGTCGCCATAGTTGTAGTTTGAACTGTTTCTGTGGTTGATCCAGTTGGTGAAGATGTGGTTGTAAATGCTGGCGTTGTTGCTTTGGTACTTGTAGGCACTACAGTGGAGGTGCTTTCAGTTGTACTTTTTGGAGAAGCTGTAGTGCTTGCAGACGTGCTAGTTAAAGATTCAGGAGTTCTTGTGGATGTAGCAGTAGATGGAGTCAGAGTTGATACTGCTGGTGTTGTTCCAGCAGTTGAAGATGTTAGAGCTTGAGGAGATGTTGCAGGTGTGCTTGATCCAGCAGTGGTAGTCATAGTTGTCGTTTGAACTGTTGCTGTGGTTGATGCCTTTGGTGAAGATGTGGTTGTTAATGCTGGCGTTGTTGCTCTGGTACTTGTAGGCACTACAGTGGAGGTGCTTTCAGTTGTACTTGTTGCAGAAGCTGTAGTGCTTGCAGAAGTTGTAGTTACAGTTTCAGGAGTTCTCGTGGATGTAGCAGTAGATGGAGTCGTAGTTGATACTGCTGGTGTTGTTCCAGCTGTTGAAGATTTTAGAGCTTGAGAAGATGTTGTTGCAAGTGTGCTTGATCCAGCAGTGGTAGTCATAGTTGTAGTTTGAACTGTTGCTGTGGTTGATGCAGTGGGTGAAGATGTGGTTGTAAATGCTGGCGTTGTTGCTCTGGTACTTGTAGGCACTACAGTGGAGGTACTTTCAGTTGTACTTGTTGAAGAAGCTGTAGTGCTTGCAGAAGTTGTAGTTACAGTTTCAGGAGTTCTTGTGGATGTAGCAGTAGATGGAGTCATATTTGAAACTGCTGGTGTTGTTTCTGCAGTTGAAGTTGTTAGAGCTTGAGGAGATGTTGCAGGTGTGCTTGATCCAGCAGTGGTAGTCATAGTTGTCGTTTGAACTGTTGCTGTGGTTGATGCCTTTGGTGAAGATGTGGTTGTTAATGCTGGCGTTGTTGCTCTGGTACTTGTAGGCACTACAGTGGAGGTGCTTTCAGTTGTACTTGTTGCAGAAGCTGTAGTGCTTGCAGAAGTTGTAGTTACAGTTTCAGGAGTTCTCGTGGATGTAGCAGTAGATGGAGTCGTAGGTGATACTGCTGGTGTTGTTCCAGCTGTTGAAGATTTTAGAGCTTGAGAAGATGTTGTTGCAAGTGTGCTTGATCCAGCAGTGGTAGTCATAGTTGTAGTTTGACCTGTTGCTGTGGTTGATCCAGTTGGTGAAGATGTGGTTGTTAATGCTGGCGTTGTTGCTCTGGTACTTGTAGGCACTACAGTGTAGGTGCTTTCAGTTGTACTTGTTGGAGAAGCTGTAGTGCTTGCAGAAGTTGTAGTTACAGTTTCAGGAGTTCTTGTGGATGTAGCAGTAGATGGAGTCAGAGTTGATACTGCTGGTGTTGTTCCAGCAGTTGAAGATGTTAGAGCTTGAGGAGATGTTGCAGGTGTGCTTGATCCAGCAGTGGTAGTCATAGTTGTCATTTGAACTGTTGCTGTGGTTGATGCAGTTGGTGAAGATGTGGTTGTTAATGCTGGCGTTGTTGCTCTGGTACTTGTAGGCACTACAGTGGAGGTGCTTTCAGTTGTACTTGTTGCAGAAGCTGTAGTGCTTGCAGAAGTTGTAGTTACAGTTTCAGGAGTTCTCGTGGATGTAGCAGTAGATGGAGTCGTAGTTGATACTGCTGGTGTTGTTCCAGCTGTTGAAGATTTTAGAGCTTGAGAAGATGT
The DNA here is from genome assembly GCF_030463535.1 of Salminus brasiliensis. NCBI lineage: Eukaryota > Metazoa > Chordata > Actinopteri > Characiformes > Bryconidae > Salminus > Salminus brasiliensis. Next base: position 60,252,458 of record NC_132879.1, read on the forward strand.
TGATTCAAGTGTGCTTGATCCAGCAGTGGTAGTCATAGTTGTAGTTTGAACTGTTGCTGTGGTTGATCCAGTTGGTGAAGATGTGGTTATTAATGCTGGCGTTGTTGCTCTGGTACTTGTAGGCACTATAGTGTAGGTGCTTTCAGTTGTACTTGTTGTAGAAGCTGTAGTGCTTGCAGAAGTTGTAGTTATAGTTTCAGGAGTTCTCGTGGATGTAGCAGTAGATGGAGTCGTAGTTGATACTGCTGGTGTTGTTCCAGCAGTTGAAGATGTTAGAGCTTGAGGAGATGTTGATGCAAGTGTGCTTGATCCAGCAGTGGTAGTCATAGTTGTAGTTTGAACTGTTGCTGTGGTTGATGCAGTGGGTGAAGATGTGGTTGTAAATGCTGCCGTTGTTGCTCTGGTACTTGTAGGCACTACAGTGTAGGTGCTTTCAGTTGTACTTGTTGTAGAAGCTGTAGTGCTTGCAGAAGCTGTAGTTACAGTTTCAGGAGTTCTCGTGGATGTAGCAGTAGATGGAGTCGTAGTTGATACTGCTGGTGTTGTTCCAGCTGTTGAAGATTTTAGAGCTAGAGAAGATGTTGATGCAAGTGTGCTTGATTCAGCAGTGGTCGCCATAGTTGTAGTTTGAACTGTTGCTGTGGTTGATGCACTGGGTGAAGATGTGGTTGTTAATGCTGGCGTTGTTGCTCTGATACTTGTAGGCACTTCAGTGGAGGTGCTTTCAGTTGTACTTGTTGTAGAAGCTGTAGTGCTTGCAGAAGTTGTAGTTACAGTTTCAGGAGTTCTCGTGGATGTAGCAGTACTTGGAGTCGTAGTTGATACTGCTGGTGTTGTTCCAGCTGTTGAAGATTTTAGAGCTTGAGAAGATGTTGATGCAAGTGTCCTTGATCCAGCAGTGGTCGCCATAGTTGTAGTTTGAACTGTTGCTGTGGTTGATGCAGTGGGTGAAGATGTGGTTGTAAATGCTGCCGTTGTTGCTCTGGTACTTGTAGGCACTACAGTGGAGGTGCTTTCAGTTGTACTTGTTGTAGAAGCTGTAGTGCTTGCAGAAGTTGTAGTTACAGTTTCAGGAGTTCTTGTGTATGTAGCAGTAGATGGAGTTGTAGTTGATACTGCTGGTGTTGTTCCAGCTGTTGAAGATTTTAGAGCTTGAGCAGATGTTGATGCAAGTGTGCTTGATCCAGCAGTGGTCGCCATAGTTGTAGTTTGAACTGTTGCTGTGGTTGATGCAGTGGGTGATGATGTGGTTGTAAATGCTGGCGTTGTTGCTCTGGTACTTGTAGGCACTACAGTGGAGGTGCTTTCAGTTGTACTTGTTGGAGAAGCTGTAGTGCTTGCAGACGTGGTAGATTCAGTTTCAGGAGTTCTTGTGGATGTAGCAGTAGATGGAGTCAGAGTTGATACTGCTGGTGTTGTTGCTGCAGTTGAAGATGTTAGAGCTTGAGGAGATGTTGTTGCAGGTGTGCTTGATCCAATAGTGGTAGTCATAGTTGTAGTTTGAACTGTTGCTGTGGTTGATGCAGTTGGTGAAGATGTGGTTGTTACTGCTGGCGTTGTTGCTCTGTTACTTGTAGGCACTACAGTGGAGGTGCTTTCAGTTGTACTTGTTGAAGAAGCTGTAGTGCTTGCAGAAGTTGTAGTTACAGTTTCAGGAGTTCTCGTGGATGTAGCAGTAGTTGGAGTCGTAGTTGATACTGCTAGTGTTGTTCCAGCTATTGAAGAAGTTAGAGCTTGAGGAGATGTTGATGCATGTGTGCTTGATCCAGCAGTGGTAGTCATAGTTGTAGTTTGAACTGTTGCTGTGGTTGATGCAGTGGGTGAAGATGTGGTTGTAAATGCTGCCGTTGTTGCTCTGGTACTTGTAGGCACTACAGTGGAGGTGCTTTCAGTTGTACTTGTTGTAGAAGCTGTAGTGCTTGCAGAAGTTGTAGTTACAGTTTCAGGAGTTCTTGTGGATGTAGCAGTAGATGGAGTTGTAGTTGATACTGCTGGTGTTGTTCCAGCTGTTGAAGATTTTAGAGCTTGAGCAGATGTTGATGCAAGTGTGCTTGATCCAGCAGTGGTCGCCATAGTTGTAGTTTGAACTGTTGCTGTGGTTGATGCAGTGGGTGATGATGTGGTTGTAAATGCTGGCGTTGTTGCTCTGGTACTTGTAGGCACTACAGTGGAGGTGCTTTCAGTTGTACTTGTTGGAGAAGCTGTAGTGCTTGCAGACGTGGTAGATTCAGTTTCAGGAGTTCTTGTGGATGTAGCAGTAGATGGAGTCAGAGTTGATACTGCTGGTGTTGTTGCTGCAGTTGAAGATGTTAGAGCTTGAGGAGATGTTGTTGCAGGTGTGCTTGATCCAATAGTGGTAGTCATAGTTGTAGTTTGAACTGTTGCTGTGGTTGATGCAGTTGGTGAAGATGTGGTTGTTAATGCTGGCGTTGTTGCTCTGGTACTTGTAGGCACTACAGTGGAGGTGCTTTCAGTTGTACTTGTTGAAGAAGCTGTAGTGCTTGCAGAAGTTGTAGTTACAGTTTCAGGAGTTCTCGTGGATGTAGCAGTAGTTGGAGTCGTAGTTGATACTGCTAGTGTTGTTCCAGCTGTTGAAGATGTTAGAGCTTGAGGAGATGTTGATGCAAGTGTGCTTGATCCAGCAGTGGTAGTCATAGTTGTAGTTTGAACTGTTGCTGTGGTTGATGCAGTGGGTGAAGATGTGGTTGTAAATGCTGCCGTTGTTGCTCTGGTACTTGTAGGCACTACAGTGTAGGTGCTTTCAGTTGTACTTGTTGTAGAAGCTGTAGTGCTTGCAGAAGCTGTAGTTACAGTTTCAGGAGTTCTCGTGGATGTAGCAGTAGATGGAGTCGTAGTTGATACTGCTGGTGTTGTTCCAGCTGTTGAAGATTTTAGAGCTTGAGAAGATGTTGATGCAAGTGTGCTTGATCCAGCAGTGGTCGCCATAGTTGTAGTTTGAACTGTTGCTGTGGTTGATGCAGTGGATGAAGATTTGGTTGTTAATGCTGGCGTTGTTGCTCTGGTACTTGTTGGCACCACAGTAGGGCTGCTTTCAGTTGAACTTGTTGGAGAAGCTGTAGTGCTTGCAGAAGTTGTAGTTACAGTTTCAGGAGTTCTCGTGGATGTAGCAGTAGATGGAGTCGTAGTTGATACTGCTGGTGATGTTCCAGCTGTTGAAGATTTTAGAGCTTGAGATGATGTTGATGCAGGCGTGCTTGATCCAGCAGTGGTCGCCATAGTTGTAGTTTGAACTGTTGCTGTGGTTGATCCAGTTGGTGAAGATGTGGTTGTAAATGCAGGCATTGTTGCTTTGGTACTTGTAGGCACTACAGTGGAGGTGCTTTCAGTTGTACTTGTTGGAGAAGCTGTAGTGCTTTCAGAAGTTGTAGTTACAGTTTCAGGAGTTCTCGTGGATGTAGCAGTAGATGGAGTCGTAGTTGATACTGCTGGTGTTGTTCCAGCTGTTGAAGATTTTAGAGCTTGAGAAGATGTTGATTCAAGTGTGCTTGATCCAGCAGTGGTAGTCATAGTTGTAGTTTGAACTGTTGCTGTGGTTGATCCAGTTGGTGAAGATGTGGTTATTAATGCTGGCGTTGTTGCTCTGGTACTTGTAGGCACTACAGTGTAGGTGCTTTCAGTTGTACTTGTTGTAGAAGCTGTAGTGCTTGCAGAAGTTGTAGTTATAGTTTCAGGAGTTCTCGTGGATGTAGCAGTAGATGGAGTCGTAGTTGATACTGCTGGTGTTGTTCCAGCAGTTGAAGATGTTAGAGCTTGAGGAGATGTTGATGCAAGTGTGCTTGATCCAGCAGTGGTAGTCATAGTTGTAGTTTGAACTGTTGCTGTGGTTGATGCAGTGGGTGAAGATGTGGTTGTAAATGCTGCCGTTGTTGCTCTGGTACTTGTAGGCACTACAGTGTAGGTGCTTTCAGTTGTACTTGTTGTAGAAGCTGTAGTGCTTGCAGAAGCTGTAGTTACAGTTTCAGGAGTTCTCGTGGATGTAGCAGTAGATGGAGTCGTAGTTGATACTGCTGGTGTTGTTCCAGCTGTTGAAGATTTTAGAGCTTGAGAAGATGTTGATGCAAGTGTGCTTGATTCAGCAGTGGTCGCCATAGTTGTAGTTTGAACTGTTGCTGTGGTTGATGCACTGGGTGAAGATGTGGTTGTTAATGCTGGCGTTGTTGCTCTGATACTTGTAGGCACTTCAGTGGAGGTGCTTTCAGTTGTACTTGTTGTAGAAGCTGTAGTGCTTGCAGAAGTTGTAGTTACAGTTTCAGGAGTTCTCGTGGATGTAGCAGTACTTGGAGTCGTAGTTGATACTGCTGGTGTTGTTCCAGCTGTTGAAGATTTTAGAGCTTGAGAAGATGTTGATGCAACTGTCCTTGATCCAGCAGTGGTCGCCATAGTTGTAGTTTGAACTGTTGCTGTGGTTGATGCAGTGGGTGAAGATGTGGTTGTAAATGCTGGCGTTGTTGCTCTGGTACTTGTAGGCACTACAGTGGAGGTGCTTTCAATTGTACTTTGTGGAGAAGCTGTAGTGCTTGCAGACGTGGTAGTTACAGTTTCAGGAGTTCTTGTGGATGTAGCAGTAGATGGAGTCAGAGTTGATACTGCTGGTGTTGTTGCTGCAGTTGAAGATGTTAGAGCTTGAGGAGATGTTGTTGCAGGTGTGCTTGATCCAGCAGTGGTCGTCATAGTTGTAGTTTGAACTGTTGCTGTGGTTGATGCAGTTGGTGAGGATGTGGTTGTTAATGCTGGCGTTGTTGCTCTGGTACTTGTAGGCACTACAGTGGGACTGCTTTTAGTTGTTCTTGTTGGTGAAGCTGTAGTGCTTGCAGAAGTTGTAGTTACAGTTTCAGGAGCTCTCGTGGACGTAGCAGTAGATGGAGTCGTAGTTGATACTGCTGGTGTTGTTCCAGCAGTTGAAGTTGTTAGAGCTTGAGAAGATGTTGATGCAAGTGTGCTTGATCCAGCAGTGGTCGCCATAGTTGTAGTTTGAACTGTTGCTGTGGTTGATGCAGTGGGTGAAGATGTGGTTGTAAATGCTGGCGTTGTTGCTTTGGTACTTGTAGGCACTACAATGGAGGTGCTCTCAGTTGTACTTTGTGGAGAAGCTGTAGTGCTTGCAGACGTGGTAGTTACAGTTTCAGGAGTTCTTGTGGATGTAGCAGTAGATGGAGTCAGAGTTGAAACTGCTGGTGTTGTTGCTGCAGTTGAAGATGTTAGAGCTTGAGGAGATGTTGATGCAAGTGTGCTTGATCCAGCAGTGGTTGCCATAGTTGTAGTTTGAACTGTTGCTGTGGTTGATGCAGTTGGTGAAGATGTGGTTGTTAATGCTGGCGTTGTTGCTTTGGTACTTGTAGGCACTACAGTGGAGGTGCTTTCAGTTGTACTTGTTGGAGAAGCTGTAGTGCTTGCAGAAGTTGTAGTTACAGTTTCAGGAGTTCTCGTGGATGTAGCAGTAGTTGTAGTCGTAGTTGATACTGCTAGTGTTGTTCCAGCTGTTGAAGATGTTAGAGCTTGAGAAGATGTTGTTGCAAGTGTGCTTGATCCAGCACTGGTAGTCATATTTGTAGTTTGAACTGTTGCTGTCGTTGATGCAGTGGGTGAAGATGTGGTTGTAAATGCTGCCGTTGTTTCTCTGGTAGTTATAGGCACTACAGTGGAGGTGCTTTCAGTTGTACTTGTTGGAGAAGCTATAGTGCTTGCAGAAGTTGTAGTTATAGTTTCAGGAGTTCTTGTGGATGTAGCAGTAGATGGAGTCGTAGTTGATACTGCTGGTGTTCTTCCAGCAGTTGAAGATTTTAGAGCTTGAGAAGATGTTGATGCAAGTGTGCTTGATCCAGCAGTGGTAGTCATAGTTGTAGTGTGAACTGTTGCTGTGGTTGATGCAGTGGGTGAAGATGTGGTTGTTAATGCTGGCGTTGTTGCTTTGGTACTTGTAGGCACTACAGTGGAGGTGCTTTCAGTTGTACTTGTTGGAGAAGCTGTAGTGCTTGCAGAAGTTGTAGTTACAGTTTCAGGTGTTCTTGTGGATGTAGCAGTAGATGGAGTCGTGGTTGATACTGCTGGTGTTGTTCCAGCAGTTGAAATTGTTAGAGCTTGAGAAGATGTTGATGCAAGTGTGCTTGATCCAGCAGTGGTCGCCATAGTTGTAGTTTGAACTGTTGCTGTGGTTGATCCAGTTGGTGAAGATGTGGTTGTAAATACTGGCGTTGTTGCTTTGGTACTTGTAGGCACTACAGTGGAGGTGCTTTCAGTTGTACTTGTTGGAGAAGCTGTAGTGCTTTCAGAAGTTGTAGTTACAGTTTCAGGAGTTCTCGTGGATGTAGCAGTAGATGGAGTCGTAGGTGATACTGCTGGTGTTGTTCCAGCAGTTGAAGATTTTAGAGCTTGAGGAGATGTTGTTGCAGGTGTGCTTGATCCAGCAGTGGTCGTCATAGTTGTAGTTTGAACTGTTGCTGTGGTTGATGCAGTTGGTGAGGATGTGGTTGTTAATGCTGGCGTTGTTGCTCTGGTACTTGTAGGCACTACAGTGGGACTGCTTTCAGTTGTTCTTGTTGTAGAAGCTGTAGTGCTTGCAGAAGTTGTAGTTACAGTTTCATGAGCTCTCGTGGACGTAGCAGTAGATGGAGTCGTAGTTGATACTGCTGGTGTTGTTCCAGCAGTTGAAGTTGTTAGAGCTTGAGAAGATGTTGATGCAAGTGTGCTTGATCCAGCAGTGGTCGCCATAGTTGTAGTTTGAACTGTTGCTGTGGTTGATGCAGTGGGTGAAGATGTGGTTGTAAATGCTGGCGTTGTTGCTTTGGTACTTGTAGGCACTACAATGGAGGTGCTCTCAGTTGTACTTTGTGGAGAAGCTGTAGTGCTTGCAGACGTGGTAGTTACAGTTTCAGGAGTTCTTGTGGATGTAGCAGTAGATGGAGTCAGAGTTGATACTGCTGGTGTTGTTGCTGCAGTTGAAGATGTTAGAGCTTGAGGAGATGTTGATGCAAGTGTGCTTGATCCAGCAGTGGTCGCCATAGTTGTAGTTTGAACTGTTGCTGTGGTTGATGCAGTTGGTGAAGATGTGGTTGTTAATGCTGGCGTTGTTGCTCTGGTACTTGTAGGCACTACAGTGGAGGTGCTTTCAGTTGTACTTGTTGGAGAAGCTGTAGTGCTTGCAGACGTGGTAGTTACAGTTTCAGGAGATTTTGTGGATGTAGCAGTAGATGGAGTCAGAGTTGATACTGCTGGTGTTGTTGCTGCAGTTGAAGATGTTAGAGCTTGAGGAGATGTTGTTGCAGGTGTGCTTGATCCAATAGTGGTAGTCATAGTTGTAGTTTGAACTGTTGCTGTGATTGATGCAGTGGGTGAAGATGTGGTTGTTAATGCTGGCGTTGTTGCTCTGGTACTTGTAGGCACTACAGTGTAGGTGCTTTCAGTTGTACTTGTTGTAGAAGCTGTAGTGCTTGCAGACGTGGTAGTTATAGTTTCAGGAGTTCTTGTGGATGTAGCAGTAGATGGAGTCAGAGTTGATACTGCTGGTGTTGTTGCTGCAGTTGAAGATGTTAGAGCTTGAGGAGATGTTGTTGCAGGTGTGCTTGATCCAGCAGTGGTCGTCATAGTTGTAGTTTGAACTGTTGCTGTGGTTGATGCAGTTGGTGAGGATGTGGTTGTTAATGCTGGCGTTGTTGCTCTGGTACTTGTAGGCACTACAGTAGGACTGCTTTCAGTTGTTCTTGTTGGAGAAGCTGTAGTGCTTGCAGAAGTTGTAGTTACAGTTTCAGGAGCTCTCGTGGACGTAGCAGTAGATGGAGTCGTAGTTGATACTGCTGGTGTTGTTCCAGCTGTTGAAGATTTTAGAGCTTGAGAAGATGTTGATGCAAGTGTGCTTGATCCAGCAGTGTTCGCCATAGTTATAGTTTGAACTGTTGCTGTGGTTGATCCAGTTGGTGAAGATGTGGTTGTAAATGCTGGCGTTGTTGCTTTGGTACTTGTAGGCACTACAGTGGAGGTGCTTTCAGTTCTACTTTTTGGAGAAGCTGTAGTGCTTGCAGACGTGGTAGTTACAGATTCAGGAGTTCTTGTGGATGTAGCAGTAAATGGAGTCAGAGTTGATACTGCTGGTGTTATTCCAGCAGTTGAAGATGTTAGAGCTTGAGGAGATGTTGTTGCAAGTGTGCTTGATCCAGCAGTGGTAGTCATAGTTGTAGTTTGAACTGTTGCTGTGGTTGATCCAGTTGGTGAAGATGTGGTTGTTAATGCTGGCGTTGTTGCTCTGGTACTTGTAGGCACTACAGTGTAGGTGCTTTCAGTTGTACTTGTTGTAGAAGCTGTAGTGCTTGCAGAAGTTGTAGTTATAGTTTCAGGAGTTCTCGTGGATGTAGCAGTAGATGGAGTCGTAGTTGATACTGCTGGTGTTGTTCCATTAGTTGAAGTTGTTAGAGCTTGAGAAGATGTTGATGCAAATGTGCTTGATCCAGCAGTGGTCGCCATAGTTGTAATTTGAACTGTTGCTGTGGTTGATGCAGTGGGTGAAGATGTGGTTGTTAATGCTGGCGTTGTTGCTCTGGTACTTGTTGGCACTACAGTAGGGCTGCTTTCAGTTGTACTTGTTGGAGAAGCTGTAGTGCTCGCAGAAGTTGTAGTTACAGTTTCAGGAGTTCTCGTGGATGTAGCAGTAGATGGAGTCGTAGTTGATACTGCTGGTGTTGTTCCAGCTGTTGAAGATTTTAGAGCTTGAGAAGATGTTGATGCAAGTGTGCTTGATCCAGCAGTGGTCGCCATAGTTGTAGTTTGAACTGTTGCTGTGGTTGATCCAGTTGGTGAAGATGTGGTTGTAAATGCTGGCGTTGTTGCTTTGGTACTTGTAGGCACTACAGTGGAGGTGCTTTCAGTTGTACTTTGTGGAGAAGCTGTAGTGCTTGCAGACGTGGTAGTTACAGTTTCAGGAGTTCTTGTGGATGTAGCAGTAGATGGAGTCAGAGTTGATACTGCTGGTGTTGTTGCTGCAGTTAAAGAGGTTAGAGCTTGAGGAGATGTTGCTGCAGGTGTGCTTGATCCAGCAGTGGTAGTCATAGTTGTAGTTTGAACTGTTTCTGTGGTTGATGCAGTTGGTGAAGATGTGGTTGTTAATGCTGGCGTTGTTGCTCTGGTACTTGTAGGCACTACAGTGGAGGTGCTTACAGTTGTACTTGTTGGAGAAGATATAGTGCTTGCAGACGTTGTAGTTACAGTTTCAGGAGTTCTCGTGGATGTAGCAGTAGATGGAGTCATAGTTGAAACTGCTGGTGTTGCTCCAGCAGTTGAAGTTGTTAGAGCTTGAGAAGATGTTGATGCAAGTGTGCTTGATCCAGCAGTGGTAGTCATAGTTGTAGTTTGAACTGTTGCTGTGGTTGATGCAGTGGGTGAAGATGTGGTTGTAAATGCTGGCATTGTTGCTCTGGTACTTGTAGGCACTACAGTGGAGGTACTTTCAGTTGTACTTGTTGAAGAAGCTGTAGTGCTTGCAGAAGTTGTAGTTACAGTTTCAGGAGTTCTCGTGGATGTAGCAGTAGATGGAGTCGTAGTTGATACTGCTGGTGTTGTTCCAGCAGTTGAAGTTGTTAGAGCTTGAGAAGATGTTGATGCAAGTGTGCTTGATCCAGCAGTGGTCGCCATAGTTGTAGTTTGAACTGTTGCTGTGGTTGATGCAGTGGGTGAAGATGTGGTTGTAAATGCTGGCGTTGTTGCTCTGGTACTTGTAGGCACTACAGTAGGGGTGCTTTCAGTTGTACTTGTTGGAGAAGCTGTAGTGCTTGCAGACGTGGTAGTTTTAGTTTCAGGACTTTTTGTGGATGTAGCAGTAGATGGAGTCAGAGTTGATACTGCTGGTGTTGTTGCTGCAGTTGAAGATGTTAGAGCTTGAGGAGTTGTTGTTGCAGGTGTGCTTGATCCAATAGTGGTAGTCATAGTTGTAGTTTGAACTGTTGCTGTGGTTGATGCAGTTGGTGAAGATGTGGTTGTTACTGCTGGCGTTGTTGCTCTGTTACTTGTAGGCACTACAGTGGAGGTGCTTTCAGTTGTACTTGTTGAAGAAGCTGTAGTGCTTGCAGAAGTTGTAGTTACAGTTTCAGGAGTTCTCGTGGATGTAGCAGTAGTTGGAGTCGTAGTTGATACTGCTAGTGTTGTTCCAGCTATTGAAGATGTTAGAGCTTGAGGAGATGTTGATGCATGTGTGCTTGATCCAGCAGTGGTAGTCATAGTTGTAGTTTGAACTGTTGCTGTGGTTGATCCAGTTGGTGAAGATGTGGTTGTAAATGCTGGCGTTGTTGCTTTGGTACTTGTAGGCACTACAGTGGAGGTGCTTTCAGTTCTACTTTTTGGAGAAGCTGTAGTGCTTGCAGACGTGGTAGTTACAGATTCAGGAGTTCTTGTGGATGTAGCAGTAAATGGAGTCAGAGTTGATACTGCTGGTGTTATTCCAGCAGTTGAAGATGTTAGAGCTTGAGGAGATGTTGTTGCAAGTGTGCTTGATCCAGCAGTGGTAGTCATAGTTGTAGTTTGAACTGTTGCTGTGGTTGATCCAGTTGGTGAAGATGTGGTTGTTAATGCTGGCGTTGTTGCTCTGGTACTTGTAGGCACTACAGTGTAGGTGCTTTCAGTTGTACTTGTTGTAGAAGCTGTAGTGCTTGCAGAAGTTGTAGTTATAGTTTCAGGAGTTCTCGTGGATGTAGCAGTAGATGGAGTCGTAGTTGATACTGCTGGTGTTGTTCCAGCAGTTGAAGTTGTTAGAGCTTGAGAAGATGTTGATGCAAATGTGCTTGATCCAGCAGTGGTCGCCATAGTTGTAATTTGAACTGTTGCTGTGGTTGATGCAGTGGGTGAAGATGTGGTTGTTAATGCTGGCGTTGTTGCTCTGGTACTTGTTGGCACTACAGGAGGGCTGCTTTCAGTTGTACTTGTTGGAGAAGCTGTAGTGCTTGCAGAAGTTGTAGTTACAGTTTCAGGAGTTCTCGTGGATGTAGCAGTAGATGGAGTCGTAGTTGATACTGCTGGTGTTGTTCCAGCTGTTGAAGATTTTAGAGCTTGAGAAGATGTTGATGCAAGTGTGCTTGATCCAGCAGTGGTCGCCATAGTTGTAGTTTGAACTGTTGCTGTGGTTGATCCAGTTGGTGAAGATGTGGTTGTAAATGCTGGCGTTGTTGCTTTGGTACTTGTAGGCACTACAGTGGAGGTGCTTTCAGTTGTACTTTGTGGAGAAGCTGTAGTGCTTGCAGACGTGGTAGTTACAGTTTCAGGAGTTCTTGTGGATGTAGCAGTAGATGGAGTCAGAGTTGATACTGCTGGTGTTGTTGCTGCAGTTAAAGAGGTTAGAGCTTGAGGAGATGTTGCTGCAAGTGTGCTTGATCCAGCAGTGGTAGTCATAGTTGTAGTTTGAACTGTTTCTGTGGTTGATGCAGTTGGTGAAGATGTGGTTGTTAATGCTGGCGTTGTTGCTCTGGTACTTGTAGGCACTACAGTGGAGGTGCTTACAGTTGTACTTGTTGGAGAAGATATAGTGCTTGCAGACGTTGTAGTTACAGTTTCAGGAGTTCTCGTGGATGTAGCAGTAGATGGAGTCATAGTTGAAACTGCTGGTGTTGTTCCAGCAGTTGAAGTTGTTAGAGCTTGAGAAGATGTTGATGCAAGTGTGCTTGATCCAGCAGTGGTAGTCATAGTTGTAGTTTGAACTATTGCTGTGGTTGATGCAGTGAGTGAAGATGTGGTTGTAAATGCTGGCGTTGTTGCTCTGGTACTTGTAGGCACTACAGTGGAGGTACTTTCAGTTGTACTTGTTGAAGAAGCTGTAGTGCTTGCAGAAGTTGTAGTTACAGTTTCAGGAGTTCTCATGGATGTAGCAGTAGATGGAGTCGTAGTTGATACTGCTGGTGTTGTTCCAGCAGTTGAAGTTGTTAGAGCTTGAGAAGATGTTGATGCAAGTGTGCTTGATCCAGCAGTGGTCGCCATAGTTGTAGTTTGAACTGTTGCTGTGGTTGATGCAGTGGGTGAAGATGTGGTTGTAAATGCTGGCGTTGTTGCTCTGGTACTTGTAGGCACTACAGTAGGGGTGCTTTCAGTTGTACTTGTTGGAGAAGCTGTAGTGCTTGCAGACGTGGTAGTTATAGTTTCAGGACTTTTTGTGGATGTAGCAGTAGATGGAGTCAGAGTTGATACTGCTGGTGTTGTTGCTGCAGTTGAAGATGTTAGAGCTTGAGGAGATGTTGTTGCAAGTGTGCTTGATCCAATAGTGGTAGTCATAGTTGTAGTTTGAACTGTTGCTGTGGTTGATGCAGTTGGTGAAGATGTGGTTGTTACTGCTGGCGTTGTTGCTCTGTTACTTGTAGGCACTACAGTGGAGGTGCTTTCAGTTGTACTTGTTGGAGAAGCTGTAGTGCTTGCAGAAGTTGTAGTTACAGTTTCAGGAGTTCTCGTGGATGTAGCAGTAGATGGAGTCGTAGTTGATACTGCTGGTGTTGTTCCAGCTGTTGAAGATTTTAGAGCTTGAGAAGATGTTGATGCAAGTGTGCTTGATCCAGCAGTGGTCGCCATAGTTGTAGTTTGAACTGTTGCTGTGGTTGATCCAGTTGGTGAAGATGTGGTTGTAAATGCTGGCGTTGTTGCTTTGGTACTTGTAGGCACTACAGTGGAGGTGCTTTCAGTTGTACTTTGTGGAGAAGCTGTAGTGCTTGCAGACGTGGTAGTTACAGTTTCAGGAGTTCTTGTGGATGTAGCAGTAGATGGAGTCAGAGTTGATACTGCTGGTGTTGTTGCTGCAGTTAAAGAGGTTAGAGCTTGAGGAGATGTTGCTGCAGGTGTGCTTGATCCAGCAGTGGTAGTCATAGTTGTAGTTTGAACTGTTTCTGTGGTTGATGCAGTTGGTGAAGATGTGGTTGTTAATGCTGGCGTTGTTGCTCTGGTACTTGTAGGCACTACAGTGGAGGTGCTTACAGTTGTACTTGTTGGAGAAGATATAGTGCTTGCAGACGTTGTAGTTACAGTTTCAGGAGTTCTCATGGATGTAGCAGTAGATGGAGTCATAGTTGAAACTGCTGGTGTTGTTCCAGCAGTTGAAGTTGTTAGAGCTTGAGAAGATGTTGATGCAAGTGTGCTTGATCCAGCAGTGGTAGTCATAGTTGTAGTTTGAACTGTTGCTGTGGTTGATGCAGTGGGTGAAGATGTGGTTGTAAATGCTGGCGTTGTTGCTCTGGTACTTGTAGGCACTACAGTGGAGGTACTTTCAGTTGTACTTGTTGAAGAAGCTGTAGTGCTTGCAGAAGTTGTAGTTACAGTTTCAGGAGTTCTCGTGGATGTAGCAGTAGATGGAGTCGTAGTTGATACTGCTGGTGTTGTTCCAGCAGTTGAAGTTGTTAGAGCTTGAGAAGATGTTGATGCAAGTGTGCTTGATCCAGCAGTGGTCGCCATAGTTGTAGTTTGAACTGTTGCTGTGGTTGATGCAGTGGGTGAAGATGTGGTTGTAAATGCTGGCGTTGTTGCTCTGGTACTTGTAGGCACTACAGTAGGGGTGCTTTCAGTTGTACTTGTTGGAGAAGCTGTAGTGCTTGCAGACGTGGTAGTTATAGTTTCAGGACTTTTTGTGGATGTAGCAGTAGATGGAGTCAGAGTTGATACTGCTGGTGTTGTTGCTGCAGTTGAAGATGTTAGAGCTTGAGGAGATGTTGTTGCAGGTGTGCTTGATCCAATAGTGGTAGTCATAGTTGTAGTTTGAACTGTTGCTGTGGTTGATGCAGTTGGTGAAGATGTGGTTGTTACTGCTGGCGTTGTTGCTCTGTTACTTGTAGGCACTACAGTGGAGGTGCTTTCAGTTGTACTTGTTGAAGAAGCTGTAGTGCTTGCAGAAGTTGTAGTTACAGTTTCAGGAGTTCTCGTGGATGTAGCAGTAGTTGGAGTCGTAGTTGATACTGCTAGTGTTGTTCCAGCTATTGAAGATGTTAGAGCTTGAGGAGATGTTGATGCATGTGTGCTTGATCCAGCAGTGGTAGTCATAGTTGTAGTTTGAACTGTTGCTGTGGTTGATGCAGTGGGTGAAGATGTGGTTGTAAATGCTGCCGTTGTTGCTCTGGTACTTGTAGGCACTACAGTGGAGGTGCTTTCAGTTGTACTTGTTGTAGAAGCTGTAGTGCTTGCGGAAGTTGTAGTTACAGTTTCAGGAGTTCTTGTGGATGTAGCAGTAGATGGAGTTGTAGTTGATACTGCTGGTGTTGTTCCAGCAGTTGAAGTTGTTAGAGCTTGAGAAGATGTTGATGCAAGTGTGCTTGATCCAGCAGTGGTCGCCATAGTTGTAGTTTGAACTGTTGCTGTGGTTGATGCAGTGGGTGAAGATGTGGTTGTAAATGCTGGCGTTGTTGCTTTGGTACTTGTAGGCACTACAATGGAGGTGCTCTCAGTTGTACTTTGTGGAGAAGCTGTAGTGCTTGCAGACGTGGTAGTTACAGTTTCAGGAGTTCTTGTGGATGTAGCAGTAGATGGAGTCAGAGTTGATACTGCTGGTGTTGTTGCTGCAGTTGAAGATGTTAGAGCTTGAGGAGATGTTGATGCAAGTGTGCTTGATCCAGCAGTGGTCGCCATAGTTGTAGTTTGAACTGTTGCTGTGGTTGATGCAGTTGGTGAAGATGTGGTTGTTAATGCTGGCGTTGTTGCTCTGGTACTTGTAGGCACTACAGTGGAGGTGCTTTCAGTTGTACTTGTTGGAGAAGCTGTAGTGCTTGCAGACGTGGTAGTTACAGTTTCAGGAGATTTTGTGGATGTAGCAGTAGATGGAGTCAGAGTTGATACTGCTGGTGTTGTTGCTGCAGTTGAAGATGTTAGAGCTTGAGGAGATGTTGTTGCAGGTGTGCTTGATCCAATAGTGGTAGTCATAGTTGTAGTTTGAACTGTTGCTGTGATTGATGCAGTGGGTGAAGATGTGGTTGTTAATGCTGGCGTTGTTGCTCTGGTACTTGTAGGCACTACAGTGTAGGTGCTTTCAGTTGTACTTGTTGTAGAAGCTGTAGTGCTTGCAGACGTGGTAGTTATAGTTTCAGGAGTTCTTGTGGATGTAGCAGTAGATGGAGTCAGAGTTGATACTGCTGGTGTTGTTGCTGCAGTTGAAGATGTTAGAGCTTGAGGAGATGTTGTTGCAGGTGTGCTTGATCCAGCAGTGGTCGTCATAGTTGTAGTTTGAACTGTTGCTGTGGTTGATGCAGTTGGTGAGGATGTGGTTGTTAATGCTGGCGTTGTTGCTCTGGTACTTGTAGGCACTACAGTAGGACTGCTTTCAGTTGTTCTTGTTGGAGAAGCTGTAGTGCTTGCAGAAGTTGTAGTTACAGTTTCAGGAGCTCTCGTGGACGTAGCAGTAGATGGAGTCGTAGTTGATACTGCTGGTGTTGTTCCAGCTGTTGAAGATTTTAGAGCTTGAGAAGATGTTGATGCAAGTGTGCTTGATCCAGCAGTGTTCGCCATAGTTATAGTTTGAACTGTTGCTGTGGTTGATCCAGTTGGTGAAGATGTGGTTGTAAATGCTGGCGTTGTTGCTTTGGTACTTGTAGGCACTACAGTGGAGGTGCTTTCAGTTCTACTTTTTGGAGAAGCTGTAGTGCTTGCAGACGTGGTAGTTACAGATTCAGGAGTTCTTGTGGATGTAGCAGTAAATGGAGTCAGAGTTGATACTGCTGGTGTTATTCCAGCAGTTGAAGATGTTAGAGCTTGAGGAGATGTTGTTGCAAGTGTGCTTGATCCAGCAGTGGTAGTCATAGTTGTAGTTTGAACTGTTGCTGTGGTTGATCCAGTTGGTGAAGATGTGGTTGTTAATGCTGGCGTTGTTGCTCTGGTACTTGTAGGCACTACAGTGTAGGTGCTTTCAGTTGTACTTGTTGTAGAAGCTGTAGTGCTTGCAGAAGTTGTAGTTATAGTTTCAGGAGTTCTCGTGGATGTAGCAGTAGATGGAGTCGTAGTTGATACTGCTGGTGTTGTTCCATTAGTTGAAGTTGTTAGAGCTTGAGAAGATGTTGATGCAAATGTGCTTGATCCAGCAGTGGTCGCCATAGTTGTAATTTGAACTGTTGCTGTGGTTGATGCAGTGGGTGAAGATGTGGTTGTTAATGCTGGCGTTGTTGCTCTGGTACTTGTTGGCACTACAGTAGGGCTGCTTTCAGTTGTACTTGTTGGAGAAGCTGTAGTGCTCGCAGAAGTTGTAGTTACAGTTTCAGGAGTTCTCGTGGATGTAGCAGTAGATGGAGTCGTAGTTGATACTGCTGGTGTTGTTCCAGCTGTTGAAGATTTTAGAGCTTGAGAAGATGTTGATGCAAGTGTGCTTGATCCAGCAGTGGTCGCCATAGTTGTAGTTTGAACTGTTGCTGTGGTTGATCCAGTTGGTGAAGATGTGGTTGTAAATGCTGGCGTTGTTGCTTTGGTACTTGTAGGCACTACAGTGGAGGTGCTTTCAGTTGTACTTTGTGGAGAAGCTGTAGTGCTTGCAGACGTGGTAGTTACAGTTTCAGGAGTTCTTGTGGATGTAGCAGTAGATGGAGTCAGAGTTGATACTGCTGGTGTTGTTGCTGCAGTTAAAGAGGTTAGAGCTTGAGGAGATGTTGCTGCAGGTGTGCTTGATCCAGCAGTGGTAGTCATAGTTGTAGTTTGAACTGTTTCTGTGGTTGATGCAGTTGGTGAAGATGTGGTTGTTAATGCTGGCGTTGTTGCTCTGGTACTTGTAGGCACTACAGTGGAGGTGCTTACAGTTGTACTTGTTGGAGAAGATATAGTGCTTGCAGACGTTGTAGTTACAGTTTCAGGAGTTCTCGTGGATGTAGCAGTAGATGGAGTCATAGTTGAAACTGCTGGTGTTGCTCCAGCAGTTGAAGTTGTTAGAGCTTGAGAAGATGTTGATGCAAGTGTGCTTGATCCAGCAGTGGTAGTCATAGTTGTAGTTTGAACTGTTGCTGTGGTTGATGCAGTGGGTGAAGATGTGGTTGTAAATGCTGGCATTGTTGCTCTGGTACTTGTAGGCACTACAGTGGAGGTACTTTCAGTTGTACTTGTTGAAGAAGCTGTAGTGCTTGCAGAAGTTGTAGTTACAGTTTCAGGAGTTCTCGTGGATGTAGCAGTAGATGGAGTCGTAGTTGATACTGCTGGTGTTGTTCCAGCAGTTGAAGTTGTTAGAGCTTGAGAAGATGTTGATGCAAGTGTGCTTGATCCAGCAGTGGTCGCCATAGTTGTAGTTTGAACTGTTGCTGTGGTTGATGCAGTGGGTGAAGATGTGGTTGTAAATGCTGGCGTTGTTGCTCTGGTACTTGTAGGCACTACAGTAGGGGTGCTTTCAGTTGTACTTGTTGGAGAAGCTGTAGTGCTTGCAGACGTGGTAGTTTTAGTTTCAGGACTTTTTGTGGATGTAGCAGTAGATGGAGTCAGAGTTGATACTGCTGGTGTTGTTGCTGCAGTTGAAGATGTTAGAGCTTGAGGAGATGTTGTTGCAGGTGTGCTTGATCCAATAGTGGTAGTCATAGTTGTAGTTTGAACTGTTGCTGTGGTTGATGCAGTTGGTGAAGATGTGGTTGTTACTGCTGGCGTTGTTGCTCTGTTACTTGTAGGCACTACAGTGGAGGTGCTTTCAGTTGTACTTGTTGAAGAAGCTGTAGTGCTTGCAGAAGTTGTAGTTACAGTTTCAGGAGTTCTCGTGGATGTAGCAGTAGTTGGAGTCGTAGTTGATACTGCTAGTGTTGTTCCAGCTATTGAAGATGTTAGAGCTTGAGGAGATGTTGATGCATGTGTGCTTGATCCAGCAGTGGTAGTCATAGTTGTAGTTTGAACTGTTGCTGTGGTTGATCCAGTTGGTGAAGATGTGGTTGTAAATGCTGGCGTTGTTGCTTTGGTACTTGTAGGCACTACAGTGGAGGTGCTTTCAGTTCTACTTTTTGGAGAAGCTGTAGTGCTTGCAGACGTGGTAGTTACAGATTCAGGAGTTCTTGTGGATGTAGCAGTAAATGGAGTCAGAGTTGATACTGCTGGTGTTATTCCAGCAGTTGAAGATGTTAGAGCTTGAGGAGATGTTGTTGCAAGTGTGCTTGATCCAGCAGTGGTAGTCATAGTTGTAGTTTGAACTGTTGCTGTGGTTGATCCAGTTGGTGAAGATGTGGTTGTTAATGCTGGCGTTGTTGCTCTGGTACTTGTAGGCACTACAGTGTAGGTGCTTTCAGTTGTACTTGTTGTAGAAGCTGTAGTGCTTGCAGAAGTTGTAGTTATAGTTTCAGGAGTTCTCGTGGATGTAGCAGTAGATGGAGTCGTAGTTGATACTGCTGGTGTTGTTCCAGCAGTTGAAGTTGTTAGAGCTTGAGAAGATGTTGATGCAAATGTGCTTGATCCAGCAGTGGTCGCCATAGTTGTAATTTGAACTGTTGCTGTGGTTGATGCAGTGGGTGAAGATGTGGTTGTTAATGCTGGCGTTGTTGCTCTGGTACTTGTTGGCACTACAGGAGGGCTGCTTTCAGTTGTACTTGTTGGAGAAGCTGTAGTGCTTGCAGAAGTTGTAGTTACAGTTTCAGGAGTTCTCGTGGATGTAGCAGTAGATGGAGTCGTAGTTGATACTGCTGGTGTTGTTCCAGCTGTTGAAGATTTTAGAGCTTGAGAAGATGTTGATGCAAGTGTGCTTGATCCAGCAGTGGTCGCCATAGTTGTAGTTTGAACTGTTGCTGTGGTTGATCCAGTTGGTGAAGATGTGGTTGTAAATGCTGGCGTTGTTGCTTTGGTACTTGTAGGCACTACAGTGGAGGTGCTTTCAGTTGTACTTTGTGGAGAAGCTGTAGTGCTTGCAGACGTGGTAGTTACAGTTTCAGGAGTTCTTGTGGATGTAGCAGTAGATGGAGTCAGAGTTGATACTGCTGGTGTTGTTGCTGCAGTTAAAGAGGTTAGAGCTTGAGGAGATGTTGCTGCAAGTGTGCTTGATCCAGCAGTGGTAGTCATAGTTGTAGTTTGAACTGTTTCTGTGGTTGATGCAGTTGGTGAAGATGTGGTTGTTAATGCTGGCGTTGTTGCTCTGGTACTTGTAGGCACTACAGTGGAGGTGCTTACAGTTGTACTTGTTGGAGAAGATATAGTGCTTGCAGACGTTGTAGTTACAGTTTCAGGAGTTCTCGTGGATGTAGCAGTAGATGGAGTCATAGTTGAAACTGCTGGTGTTGTTCCAGCAGTTGAAGTTGTTAGAGCTTGAGAAGATGTTGATGCAAGTGTGCTTGATCCAGCAGTGGTAGTCATAGTTGTAGTTTGAACTGTTGCTGTGGTTGATGCAGTGGGTGAAGATGTGGTTGTAAATGCTGGCGTTGTTGCTCTGGTACTTGTAGGCACTACAGTGGAGGTACTTTCAGTTGTACTTGTTGAAGAAGCTGTAGTGCTTGCAGAAGTTGTAGTTACAGTTTCAGGAGTTCTCATGGATGTAGCAGTAGATGGAGTCGTAGTTGATACTGCTGGTGTTGTTCCAGCAGTTGAAGTTGTTAGAGCTTGAGAAGATGTTGATGCAAGTGTGCTTGATCCAGCAGTGGTCGCCATAGTTGTAGTTTGAACTGTTGCTGTGGTTGATGCAGTGGGTGAAGATGTGGTTGTAAATGCTGGCGTTGTTGCTCTGGTACTTGTAGGCACTACAGTAGGGGGGCTTTCAGTTGTACTTGTTGGAGAAGCTGTAGTGCTTGCAGACGTGGTAGTTATAGTTTCAGGACTTTTTGTGGATGTAGCAGTAGATGGAGTCAGAGTTGATACTGCTGGTGTTGTTGCTGCAGTTGAAGATGTTAGAGCTTGAGGAGATGTTGTTGCAAGTGTGCTTGATCCAATAGTGGTAGTCATAGTTGTAGTTTGAACTGTTGCTGTGGTTGATGCAGTTGGTGAAGATGTGGTTGTTACTGCTGGCGTTGTTGCTCTGTTACTTGTAGGCACTACAGTGGAGGTGCTTTCAGTTGTACTTGTTGGAGAAGCTGTAGTGCTTGCAGAAGTTGTAGTTACAGTTTCAGGAGTTCTCGTGGATGTAGCAGTAGATGGAGTCGTAGTTGATACTGCTGGTGTTGTTCCAGCTGTTGAAGATTTTAGAGCTTGAGAAGATGTTGATGCAAGTGTGCTTGATCCAGCAGTGGTCGCCATAGTTGTAGTTTGAACTGTTGCTGTGGTTGATCCAGTTGGTGAAGATGTGGTTGTAAATGCTGGCGTTGTTGCTTTGGTACTTGTAGGCACTACAGTGGAGGTGCTTTCAGTTGTACTTTGTGGAGAAGCTGTAGTGCTTGCAGACGTGGTAGTTACAGTTTCAGGAGTTCTTGTGGATGTAGCAGTAGATGGAGTCAGAGTTGATACTGCTGGTGTTGTTGCTGCAGTTAAAGAGGTTAGAGCTTGAGGAGATGTTGCTGCAGGTGTGCTTGATCCAGCAGTGGTAGTCATAGTTGTAGTTTGAACTGTTTCTGTGGTTGATGCAGTTGGTGAAGATGTGGTTGTTAATGCTGGCGTTGTTGCTCTGGTACTTGTAGGCACTACAGTGGAGGTGCTTACAGTTGTACTTGTTGGAGAAGATATAGTGCTTGCAGACGTTGTAGTTACAGTTTCAGGAGTTCTCATGGATGTAGCAGTAGATGGAGTCATAGTTGAAACTGCTGGTGTTGTTCCAGCAGTTGAAGTTGTTAGAGCTTGAGAAGATGTTGATGCAAGTGTGCTTGATCCAGCAGTGGTAGTCATAGTTGTAGTTTGAACTGTTGCTGTGGTTGATGCAGTGGGTGAAGATGTGGTTGTAAATGCTGGCGTTGTTGCTCTGGTACTTGTAGGCACTACAGTGGAGGTACTTTCAGTTGTACTTGTTGAAGAAGCTGTAGTGCTTGCAGAAGTTGTAGTTACAGTTTCAGGAGTTCTCGTGGATGTAGCAGTAGATGGAGTCGTAGTTGATACTGCTGGTGTTGTTCCAGCAGTTGAAGTTGTTAGAGCTTGAGAAGATGTTGATGCAAGTGTGCTTGATCCAGCAGTGGTCGCCATAGTTGTAGTTTGAACTGTTGCTGTGGTTGATGCAGTGGGTGAAGATGTGGTTGTAAATGCTGGCGTTGTTGCTCTGGTACTTGTAGGCACTACAGTAGGGGTGCTTTCAGTTGTACTTGTTGGAGAAGCTGTAGTGCTTGCAGACGTGGTAGTTATAGTTTCAGGACTTTTTGTGGATGTAGCAGTAGATGGAGTCAGAGTTGATACTGCTGGTGTTGTTGCTGCAGTTGAAGATGTTAGAGCTTGAGGAGATGTTGTTGCAGGTGTGCTTGATCCAATAGTGGTAGTCATAGTTGTAGTTTGAACTGTTGCTGTGGTTGATGCAGTTGGTGAAGATGTGGTTGTTACTGCTGGCGTTGTTGCTCTGTTACTTGTAGGCACTACAGTGGAGGT
The DNA here is from genome assembly GCF_030463535.1 of Salminus brasiliensis. Taxonomy (NCBI): domain Eukaryota; kingdom Metazoa; phylum Chordata; class Actinopteri; order Characiformes; family Bryconidae; genus Salminus; species Salminus brasiliensis. The sequence continues at coordinate 60,273,839 of NC_132879.1, forward strand.
GCTTTCAGTTGTACTTGTTGAAGAAGCTGTAGTGCTTGCAGAAGTTGTAGTTACAGTTTCAGGAGTTCTCGTGGATGTAGCAGTAGTTGGAGTCGTAGTTGATACTGCTAGTGTTGTTCCAGCTATTGAAGATGTTAGAGCTTGAGGAGATGTTGATGCATGTGTGCTTGATCCAGCAGTGGTAGTCATAGTTGTAGTTTGAACTGTTGCTGTGGTTGATGCAGTGGGTGAAGATGTGGTTGTAAATGCTGCCGTTGTTGCTCTGGTACTTGTAGGCACTACAGTGGAGGTGCTTTCAGTTGTACTTGTTGTAGAAGCTGTAGTGCTTGCGGAAGTTGTAGTTACAGTTTCAGGAGTTCTTGTGGATGTAGCAGTAGATGGAGTTGTAGTTGATACTGCTGGTGTTGTTCCAGCTGTTGAAGATTTTAGAGCTTGAGCAGATGTTGATGCAAGTGTGCTTGATCCAGCAGTGGTCGCCATAGTTGTAGTTTGAACTGTTGCTGTGATTGATGCAGTGGGTGATGATGTGGTTGTAAATGCTGGCGTTGTTGCTCTGGTACTTGTAGGCACTACAGTGGAGGTGCTTTCAGTTGTACTTGTTGGAGAAGCTGTAGTGCTTGCAGACGTGGTAGATTCAGTTTCAGGAGTTCTTGTGGATGTAGCAGTAGATGGAGTCAGAGTTGATACTGCTGGTGTTGTTGCTGCAGTTGAAGATGTTAGAGCTTGAGGAGATGTTGTTGCAGGTGTGCTTGATCCAATAGTGGTAGTCATAGTTGTAGTTTGAACTGTTGCTGTGGTTGATGCAGTTGGTGAAGATGTGGTTGTTAATGCTGGCGTTGTTGCTCTGGTACTTGTAGGCACTACAGTGGAGGTGCTTTCAGTTGTACTTGTTGAAGAAGCTGTAGTGCTTGCAGAAGTTGTAGTTACAGTTTCAGGAGTTCTCGTGGATGTAGCAGTAGTTGGAGTCGTAGTTGATACTGCTAGTGTTGTTCCAGCTGTTGAAGATATTAGAGCTTGAGGAGATGTTGATGCAAGTGTGCTTGATCCAGCAGTGGTAGTCATAGTTGTAGTTTGAACTGTTGCTGTGGTTGATGCAGTGGGTGAAGATGTGGTTGTAAATGCTGCCGTTGTTGCTCTGGTACTTGTAGGCACTACAGTGTAGGTGCTTTCAGTTGTACTTGTTGTAGAAGCTGTAGTGCTTGCAGAAGCTGTAGTTACAGTTTCAGGAGTTCTCGTGGATGTAGCAGTAGATGGAGTCGTAGTTGATACTGCTGGTGTTGTTCCAGCTGTTGAAGATTTTAGAGCTTGAGAAGATGTTGATGCAAGTGTGCTTGATCCAGCAGTGGTCGCCATAGTTGTAGTTTGAACTATTGCTGTGGTTGATGCAGTGGATGAAGATTTGGTTGTTAATGCTGGCGTTGTTGCTCTGGTACTTGTTGGCACTACAGTAGGGCTGCTTTCAGTTGAACTTGTTGGAGAAGCTGTAGTGCTTGCAGAAGTTGTAGTTATAGTTTCAGGAGTTCTCGTGGATGTAGCAGTAGATGGAGTCGTAGTTGATTCTGCTGGTGTTGTTCCAGCAGTTGAAGATGTTAGAGCTTGAGGAGATGTTGATGCAAGTGTGCTTGATCCAGCAGTGGTAGTCATAGTTGTAGTTTGAACTGTTGCTGTGGTTGATGCAGTGGGTGAAGATGTGGTTGTAAATGCTGCCGTTGTTGCTCTGGTACTTGTAGGCACTACAGTGTAGGTGCTTTCAGTTGTACTTGTTGTAGAAGCTGTAGTGCTTGCAGAAGCTGTAGTTACAGTTTCAGGAGTTCTCGTGGATGTAGCAGTAGATGGAGTCGTAGTTGATACTGCTGGTGTTGTTCCAGCTGTTGAAGATTTTAGAGCTTGAGAAGATGTTGATGCAAGTGTGCTTGATTCAGCAGTGGTCGCCATAGTTGTAGTTTGAACTGTTGCTGTGGTTGATGCACTGGGTGAAGATGTGGTTGTTAATGCTGGCGTTGTTGCTCTGATACTTGTAGGCACTTCAGTGGAGGTGCTTTCAGTTGTACTTGTTGTAGAAGCTGTAGTGCTTGCAGAAGTTGTAGTTACAGTTTCAGGAGTTCTCGTGGATGTAGCAGTACTTGGAGTCGTAGTTGATACTGCTGGTGTTGTTCCAGCTGTTGAAGATTTTAGAGCTTGAGAAGATGTTGATGCAAGTGTCCTTGATCCAGCAGTGGTCGCCATAGTTGTAGTTTGAACTGTTGCTGTGGTTGATGCAGTGGGTGAAGATGTGGTTGTAAATGCTGGCGTTGTTGCTCTGGTACTTGTAGGCACTACAGTGGAGGTGCTTTCAGTTGTACTTTGTGGAGAAGCTGTAGTGCTTGCAGACGTGGTAGTTATAGTTTCAGGAGTTCTTGTGGATGTAGCAGTAGATGGAGTCAGAGTTGATACTGCTGGTGTTGTTGCTGCAGTTGAAGATGTTAGAGCTTGAGGAGATGTTGTTGCAGGTGTGCTTGATCCAGCAGTGGTCGTCATAGTTGTAGTTTGAACTGTTGCTGTGGTTGATGCAGTTGGTGAGGATGTGGTTGTTAATGCTGGCGTTGTTGCTCTGGTACTTGTAGGCACTACAGTAGGACTGCTTTCAGTTGTTCTTGTTGGAGAAGCTGTAGTGCTTGCAGAAGTTGTAGTTACAGTTTCAGGAGCTCTCGTGGACGTAGCAGTAGATGGAGTCAGAGTTGATACTGCTGGTGTTGTTCCAGCAGTTGAAGTTGTTAGAGCTTGAGAAGATGTTGATGCAAGTGTGCTTGATCCAGCAGTGGTCGCCATAGTTGTAGTTTGAACTGTTGCTGTGGTTGATGCAGTGGGTGAAGATGTGGTTGTAAATGCTGGCGTTGTTGCTTTGGTACTTGTAGGCACTACAATGGAGGTGCTCTCAGTTGTACTTTGTGGAGAAGCTGTAGTGCTTGCAGACGTGGTAGTTACAGTTTCAGGAGTTCTTGTGGATGTAGCAGTAGATGGAGTCAGAGTTGATACTGCTGGTGTTGTTGCTGCAGTTGAAGATGTTAGAGCTTGAGGAGATGTTGATGCAAGTGTGCTTGATCCAGCAGTGGTCGCCATAGTTGTAGTTTGAACTGTTGCTGTGGTTGATGCAGTTGGTGAAGATGTGGTTGTTAATGCTGGCGTTGTTGCTTTGGTACTTGTAGGCACTACAGTGGAGGTGCTTTCAGTTGTACTTGTTGGAGAAGCTGTAGTGCTTGCAGACGTGGTAGTTACAGTTTCAGGAGTTTTTGTGGATGTAGCAGTAGATGGAGTCAGAGTTGATACTGCTGGTGTTGTTGCTGCAGTTGAAGATGTTAGAGCTTGAGGAGATGTTGTTGCAGGTGTGCTTGATCCAATAGTGGTAGTCATAGTTGTAGTTTGAACTGTTGCTGTGGTTGATGCAGTGGGTGAAGATGTGGTTGTTAATGCTGGCGTTGTTGCTCTGATACTTGTAGGCACTTCAGTGGAGGTGCTTTCAGTTGTACTTGTTGTAGAAGCTGTAGTGCTTGCAGAAGTTGTAGTTACAGTTTCAGGAGTTCTCGTGGATGTAGCAGTACTTGGAGTCGTAGTTGATACTGCTGGTGTTGTTCCAGCTGTTGAAGATTTTAGAGCTTGAGAAGATGTTGATGCAAGTGTCCTTGATCCAGCAGTGGTCGCCATAGTTGTAGTTTGAACTGTTGCTGTGGTTGATGCAGTGGGTGAAGATGTGGTTGTAAATGCTGGCGTTGTTGCTCTGGTACTTGTAGGCACTACAGTGGAGGTGCTTTCAGTTGTACTTTGTGGAGAAGCTGTAGTGCTTGCAGACGTGGTAGTTATAGTTTCAGGAGTTCTTGTGGATGTAGCAGTAGATGGAGTCAGAGTTGATACTGCTGGTGTTGTTGCTGCAGTTGAAGATGTTAGAGCTTGAGGAGATGTTGTTGCAGGTGTGCTTGATCCAGCAGTGGTCGTCATAGTTGTAGTTTGAACTGTTGCTGTGGTTGATGCAGTTGGTGAGGATGTGGTTGTTAATGCTGGCGTTGTTGCTCTGGTACTTGTAGGCACTACAGTAGGACTGCTTTCAGTTGTTCTTGTTGGAGAAGCTGTAGTGCTTGCAGAAGTTGTAGTTACAGTTTCAGGAGCTCTCGTGGACGTAGCAGTAGATGGAGTCAGAGTTGATACTGCTGGTGTTGTTCCAGCAGTTGAAGTTGTTAGAGCTTGAGAAGATGTTGATGCAAGTGTGCTTGATCCAGCAGTGGTCGCCATAGTTGTAGTTTGAACTGTTGCTGTGGTTGATGCAGTGGGTGAAGATGTGGTTGTAAATGCTGGCGTTGTTGCTTTGGTACTTGTAGGCACTACAATGGAGGTGCTCTCAGTTGTACTTTGTGGAGAAGCTGTAGTGCTTGCAGACGTGGTAGTTACAGTTTCAGGAGTTCTTGTGGATGTAGCAGTAGATGGAGTCAGAGTTGATACTGCTGGTGTTGTTGCTGCAGTTGAAGATGTTAGAGCTTGAGGAGATGTTGATGCAAGTGTGCTTGATCCAGCAGTGGTCGCCATAGTTGTAGTTTGAACTGTTGCTGTGGTTGATGCAGTTGGTGAAGATGTGGTTGTTAATGCTGGCGTTGTTGCTTTGGTACTTGTAGGCACTACAGTGGAGGTGCTTTCAGTTGTACTTGTTGGAGAAGCTGTAGTGCTTGCAGACGTGGTAGTTACAGTTTCAGGAGTTTTTGTGGATGTAGCAGTAGATGGAGTCAGAGTTGATACTGCTGGTGTTGTTGCTGCAGTTGAAGATGTTAGAGCTTGAGGAGATGTTGTTGCAGGTGTGCTTGATCCAATAGTGGTAGTCATAGTTGTAGTTTGAACTGTTGCTGTGGTTGATGCAGTGGGTGAAGATGTGGTTGTTAATGCTGGCGTTGTTGCTTTGGTACTTGTAGGCACTACAGTGGAGGTGCTTTCAGTTGTACTTGTTGGATTAGCTGTAGTGCTTGCAGAAGTTGTAGTTACAGTTTCAGGAGTTCTCGTGGATGTAGCAGTAGTTGTAGTCGTAGTTGATACTGCTAGTGTTGTTCCAGCTGTTGAAGATGTTAGAGCTTGAGAAGATGTTGTTGCAAGTGTGCTTGATCCAGCACTGGTAGTCATATTTGTAGTTTGAACTGTTGCTGTCGTTGATGCAGTGGGTGAAGATGTGGTTGTAAATGCTGCCGTTGTTTCTCTGGTAGTTATAGGCACTACAGTGGAGGTGCTTTCAGTTGTACTTGTTGGAGAAGCTGTAGTGCTTGCAGAAGTTGTAGTTATAGTTTCAGGAGTTCTTGTGGATGTAGCAGTAGATGGAGTCGTAGTTGATACTGCTGGTGTTCTTCCAGCAGTTGAAGATTTTAGAGCTTGAGAAGATGTTGATGCAAGTGTGCTTGATCCAGCAGTGGTAGTCATAGTTGTAGTGTGAACTGTTGCTGTGGTTGATGCAGTGGATGAAGATGTGGTTGTTAATGCTGGCGTTGTTGCTTTGGTACTTGTAGGCACTACAGTGGAGGTGCTTTCAGTTGTACTTGTTGGAGAAGCTGTAGTGCTTGCAGAAGTTGTAGTTACAGTTTCAGGTGTTCTTGTGGATGTAGCAGTAGATGGAGTCGTGGTTGATACTGCTGGTGTTGTTCCAGCAGTTGAAGTTGTTAGAGCTTGAGAAGATGTTGATGCAAGTGTGCTTGATCCAGCAGTGGTCGCCATAGTTGTAGTTTGAACTGTTGCTGTGGTTGATCCAGTTGGTGAAGATGTGGTTGTAAATACTGGCGTTGTTGCTTTGGTACTTGTAGGCACTTCAGTGGAGGTGCTTTCAGTTGTACTTGTTGGAGAAGCTGTAGTGCTTTCAGAAGTTGTAGTTACAGTTTCAGGAGTTCTCGTGGATGTAGCAGTAGTTGGAGTCGTAGTTGATACTGCTAGTGTTGTTCCAGCTATTGAAGATGTTAGAGCTTGAGGAGATGTTGATGCATGTGTGCTTGATCCAGCAGTGGTAGTCATAGTTGTAGTTTGAACTGTTGCTGTGGTTGATGCAGTGGGTGAAGATGTGGTTGTAAATGCTGCCGTTGTTGCTCTGGTACTTGTAGGCACTACAGTGGAGGTGCTTTCAGTTGTACTTGTTGTAGAAGCTGTAGTGCTTGCAGAAGTTGTAGTTACAGTTTCAGGAGTTCTTGTGGATGTAGCAGTAGATGGAGTTGTAGTTGATACTGCTGGTGTTGTTCCAGCTGTTGAAGATTTTAGAGCTTGAGCAGATGTTGATGCAAGTGTGCTTGATCCAGCAGTGGTCGCCATAGTTGTAGTTTGAACTGTTGCTGTGGTTGATGCAGTGGGTGATGATGTGGTTGTAAATGCTGGCGTTGTTGCTCTGGTACTTGTAGGCACTACAGTGGAGGTGCTTTCAGTTGTACTTGTTGGAGAAGCTGTAGTGCTTGCAGACGTGGTAGATTCAGTTTCAGGAGTTCTTGTGGATGTAGCAGTAGATGGAGTCAGAGTTGATACTGCTGGTGTTGTTGCTGCAGTTGAAGATGTTAGAGCTTGAGGAGATGTTGTTGCAGGTGTGCTTGATCCAATAGTGGTAGTCATAGTTGTAGTTTGAACTGTTGCTGTGGTTGATGCAGTTGGTGAAGATGTGGTTGTTAATGCTGGCGTTGTTGCTCTGGTACTTGTAGGCACTACAGTGGAGGTGCTTTCAGTTGTACTTGTTGAAGAAGCTGTAGTGCTTGCAGAAGTTGTAGTTACAGTTTCAGGAGTTCTCGTGGATGTAGCAGTAGTTGGAGTCGTAGTTGATACTGCTAGTGTTGTTCCAGCTGTTGAAGATGTTAGAGCTTGAGGAGATGTTGATGCAAGTGTGCTTGATCCAGCAGTGGTAGTCATAGTTGTAGTTTGAACTGTTGCTGTGGTTGATGCAGTGGGTGAAGATGTGGTTGTAAATGCTGCCGTTGTTGCTCTGGTACTTGAAGGCACTACAGTGTAGGTGCTTTCAGTTGTACTTGTTGTAGAAGCTGTAGTGCTTGCAGAAGCTGTAGTTACAGTTTCAGGAGTTCTCGTGGATGTAGCAGTAGATGGAGTCGTAGTTGATACTGCTGGTGTTGTTCCAGCTGTTGAAGATTTTAGAGCTTGAGAAGATGTTGATGCAAGTGTGCTTGATCCAGCAGTGGTCGCCATAGTTGTAGTTTGAACTGTTGCTGTGGTTGATGCAGTGGATGAAGATTTGGTTGTTAATGCTGGCGTTGTTGCTCTGGTACTTGTTGGCACTACAGTAGGGCTGCTTTCAGTTGAACTTGTTGGAGAAGCTGTAGTGCTTGCAGAAGTTGTAGTTACAGTTTCAGGAGTTCTCGTGGATGTAGCAGTAGATGGAGTCGTAGTTGATACTGCTGGTGATGTTCCAGCTGTTGAAGATTTTAGAGCTTGAGATGATGTTGATGCAGGCGTGCTTGATCCAGCAGTGGTCGCCATAGTTGTAGTTTGAACTGTTGCTGTGGTTGATGCAGTTGGTGAAGATGTGGTTGTAAATGCAGGCATTGTTGCTTTGGTACTTGTAGGCACTACAGTGGAGGTGCTTTCAGTTGTACTTGTTGGAGAAGCTGTAGTGCTTTCAGAAGTTGTAGTTACAGTTTCAGGAGTTCTCGTGGATGTAGCAGTAGATGGAGTCGTAGTTGATACTGCTGGTGTTGTTCCAGCTGTTGAAGATTTTAGAGCTTGAGAAGATGTTGATTCAAGTGTGCTTGATCCAGCAGTGGTAGTCATAGTTGTAGTTTGAACTGTTGCTGTGGTTGATCCAGTTGGTGAAGATGTGGTTATTAATGCTGGCGTTGTTGCTCTGGTACTTGTAGGCACTACAGTGTAGGTGCTTTCAGTTGTACTTGTTGTAGAAGCTGTAGTGCTTGCAGAAGTTGTAGTTATAGTTTCAGGAGTTCTCGTGGATGTAGCAGTAGATGGAGTCGTAGTTGATACTGCTGGTGTTGTTCCAGCAGTTGAAGATGTTAGAGCTTGAGGAGATGTTGATGCAAGTGTGCTTGATCCAGCAGTGGTAGTCATAGTTGTAGTTTGAACTGTTGCTGTGGTTGATGCAGTGGGTGAAGATGTGGTTGTAAATGCTGCCGTTGTTGCTCTGGTACTTGTAGGCACTACAGTGTAGGTGCTTTCAGTTGTACTTGTTGTAGAAGCTGTAGTGCTTGCAGAAGCTGTAGTTACAGTTTCAGGAGTTCTCGTGGATGTAGCAGTAGATGGAGTCGTAGTTGATACTGCTGGTGTTGTTCCAGCTGTTGAAGATTTTAGAGCTTGAGAAGATGTTGATGCAAGTGTGCTTGATTCAGCAGTGGTCGCCATAGTTGTAGTTTGAACTGTTGCTGTGGTTGATGCACTGGGTGAAGATGTGGTTGTTAATGCTGGCGTTGTTGCTCTGATACTTGTAGGCACTTCAGTGGAGGTGCTTTCAGTTGTACTTGTTGTAGAAGCTGTAGTGCTTGCAGAAGTTGTAGTTACAGTTTCAGGAGTTCTCGTGGATGTAGCAGTAGATGGAGTCGTAGTTGATACTGCTGGTGTTGTTCCAGCTGTTGAAGATTTTAGAGCTTGAGAAGATGTTGATTCAAGTGTGCTTGATCCAGCAGTGGTAGTCATAGTTGTAGTTTGAACTGTTGCTGTGGTTGATCCAGTTGGTGAAGATGTGGTTATTAATGCTGGCGTTGTTGCTCTGGTACTTGTAGGCACTACAGTGTAGGTGCTTTCAGTTGTACTTGTTGTAGAAGCTGTAGTGCTTGCAGAAGTTGTAGTTATAGTTTCAGGAGTTCTCGTGGATGTAGCAGTAGATGGAGTCGTAGTTGATACTGCTGGTGTTGTTCCAGCAGTTGAAGATGTTAGAGCTTGAGGAGATGTTGATGCAAGTGTGCTTGATCCAGCAGTGGTAGTCATAGTTGTAGTTTGAACTGTTGCTGTGGTTGATGCAGTGGGTGAAGATGTGGTTGTAAATGCTGCCGTTGTTGCTCTGGTACTTGTAGGCACTACAGTGTAGGTGCTTTCAGTTGTACTTGTTGTAGAAGCTGTAGTGCTTGCAGAAGCTGTAGTTACAGTTTCAGGAGTTCTCGTGGATGTAGCAGTAGATGGAGTCGTAGTTGATACTGCTGGTGTTGTTCCAGCTGTTGAAGATTTTAGAGCTTGAGAAGATGTTGATGCAAGTGTGCTTGATTCAGCAGTGGTCGCCATAGTTGTAGTTTGAACTGTTGCTGTGGTTGATGCACTGGGTGAAGATGTGGTTGTTAATGCTGGCGTTGTTGCTCTGATACTTGTAGGCACTTCAGTGGAGGTGCTTTCAGTTGTACTTGTTGTAGAAGCTGTAGTGCTTGCAGAAGTTGTAGTTACAGTTTCAGGAGTTCTCGTGTATGTAGCAGTACTTGGAGTCGTAGTTGATACTGCTGGTGTTGTTCCAGCTGTTGAAGATTTTAGAGCTTGAGAAGATGTTGATGCAAGTGTCCTTGATCCAGCAGTGGTCGCCATAGTTGTAGTTTGAACTGTTGCTGTGGTTGATGCAGTGGGTGAAGATGTGGTTGTAAATGCTGGCGTTGTTGCTCTGGTACTTGTAGGCACTACAGTGGAGGTGCTTTCAGTTGTACTTTGTGGAGAAGCTGTAGTGCTTGCAGACGTGGTAGTTACAGTTTCAGGAGTTCTTGTGGATGTAGCAGTAGATGGAGTCAGAGTTGATACTGCTGGTGTTGTTGCTGCAGTTGAAGATGTTAGAGCTTGAGGAGATGTTGTTGCAGGTGTGCTTGATCCAGCAGTGGTCGTCATAGTTGTAGTTTGAACTGTTGCTGTGGTTGATGCAGTTGGTGAGGATGTGGTTGTTAATGCTGGTGTTGTTGCTCTGGTACTTGTAGGCACTACAGTAGGACTGCTTTCAGTTGTTCTTGTTGGAGAAGCTGTAGTGCTTGCAGAAGTTGTAGTTACAGTTTCAGGAGCTCTCGTGGACGTAGCAGTAGATGGAGTCGTAGTTGATACTGCTGGTGTTGTTCCAGCAGTTGAAGTTGTTAGAGCTTGAGAAGATGTTGATGCAAGTGTGCTTGATCCAGCAGTGGTTGCCATAGTTGTAGTTTGAACTGTTGCTGTGGTTGATGCAGTGGGTGAAGATGTGGTTGTAAATGCTGGCGTTGTTGCTTTGGTACTTGTAGGCACTACAATGGAGGTGCTCTCAGTTGTACTTTGTGGAGAAGCTGTAGTGCTTGCAGACGTGGTAGTTACAGTTTCAGGAGTTCTTGTGGATGTAGCAGTAGATGGAGTCAGAGTTGATACTGCTGGTGTTGTTGCTGCAGTTGAAGATGTTAGAGCTTGAGGAGATGTTGATGCAAGTGTGCTTGATCCAGCAGTGGTCGCCATAGTTGTAGTTTGAACTGTTGCTGTGGTTGATGCAGTTGGTGAAGATGTGGTTGTTAATGCTGGCGTTGTTGCTTTGGTACTTGTAGGCACTACAGTGGAGGTGCTTTCAGTTGTACTTGTTGGAGAAGCTGTAGTGCTTGCAGACGTGGTAGTTACAGTTTCAGGAGTTTTTGTGGATGTAGCAGTAGATGGAGTCAGAGTTGATACTGCTGGTGTTGTTGCTGCAGTTGAAGATGTTAGAGCTTGAGAAGATGTTGTTGCAAGTGTGCTTGATCCAGCACTGGTAGTCATATTTGTAGTTTGAACTGTTGCTGTCGTTGATGCAGTGGGTGAAGATGTGGTTGTAAATGCTGCCGTTGTTTCTCTGGTAGTTATAGGCACTACAGTGGAGGTGCTTTCAGTTGTACTTGTTGGAGAAGCTGTAGTGCTTGCAGAAGTTGTAGTTATAGTTTCAGGAGTTCTTGTGGATGTAGCAGTAGATGGAGTCGTAGTTGATACTGCTGGTGTTCTTCCAGCAGTTGAAGATTTTAGAGCTTGAGAAGATGTTGATGCAAGTGTGCTTGATCCAGCAGTGGTAGTCATAGTTGTAGTGTGAACTGTTGCTGTGGTTGATGCAGTGGATGAAGATGTGGTTGTTAATGCTGGCGTTGTTGCTTTGGTACTTGTAGGCACTACAGTGGAGGTGCTTTCAGTTGTACTTGTTGGAGAAGCTGTAGTGCTTGCAGACGTGGTAGATTCAGTTTCAGGAGTTCTTGTGGATGTAGCAGTAGATGGAGTCAGAGTTGATACTGCTGGTGTTGTTGCTGCAGTTGAAGATGTTAGAGCTTGAGGAGATGTTGTTGCAGGTGTGCTTGATCCAATAGTGGTAGTCATAGTTGTAGTTTGAACTGTTGCTGTGGTTGATGCAGTTGGTGAAGATGTGGTTGTTAATGCTGGCGTTGTTGCTTTGGTACTTGTAGGCACTACAGTGGAGGTGCTTTCAGTTGTACTTGTTGAAGAAGCTGTAGTGCTTGCAGAAGTTGTAGTTACAGTTTCAGGAGTTCTCGTGGATGTAGCAGTAGTTGGAGTCGTAGTTGATACTGCTAGTGTTGTTCCAGCTGTTGAAGATGTTAGAGCTTGAGGAGATGTTGATGCAAGTGTGCTTGATCCAGCAGTGGTAGTCATAGTTGTAGTTTGAACTGTTGCTGTGGTTGATGCAGTGGGTGAAGATGTGGTTGTAAATGCTGCCGTTGTTGCTCTGGTACTTGTAGGCACTACAGTGTAGGTGCTTTCAGTTGTACTTGTTGTAGAAGCTGTAGTGCTTGCAGAAGCTGTAGTTACAGTTTCAGGAGTTCTCGTGGATGTAGCAGTAGATGGAGTCGTAGTTGATACTGCTGGTGTTGTTCCAGCTGTTGAAGATTTTAGAGCTTGAGAAGATGTTGATGCAAGTGTGCTTGATCCAGCAGTGGTCGCCATAGTTGTAGTTTGAACTGTTGCTGTGGTTGATGCAGTGGGTGAAGATGTGGTTGTAAATGCTGGCGTTGTTGCTCTGGTACTTGTTGGCACTACAGTAGGGCTGCTTTCAGTTGAACTTGTTGGAGAAGCTGTAGTGCTTGCAGAAGTTGTAGTTACAGTTTCAGGAGTTCTCGTGGATGTAGCAGTAGATGGAGTCGTAGTTGATACTGCTGGTGATGTTCCAGCTGTTGAAGATTTTAGAGCTTGAGATGATGTTGATGCAGGCGTGCTTGATCCAGCAGTGGTCGCCATAGTTGTAGTTTGAACTGTTGCTGTGGTTGATGCACTGGGTGAAGATGTGGTTGTTAATGCTGGCGTTGTTGCTCTGATACTTGTAGGCACTTCAGTGGAGGTGCTTTCAGTTGTACTTGTTGTAGAAGCTGTAGTGCTTGCAGAAGTTGTAGTTACAGTTTCAGGAGTTCTTGTGGATGTAGCAGTAGATGGAGTCGTGGTTGATACTGCTGGTGTTGTTCCAGCAGTTGAAGTTGTTAGAGCTTGAGAAGATGTTGATGCAAGTGTGCATGATCCAGCAGTGGTCGCCATAGTTGTAGTTTGAACTGTTGCTGTGGTTGATCCAGTTGGTGAAGATGTGGTTGTAAATACTGGCGTTGTTGCTTTGGTACTTGTAGGCACTACAGTGGAGGTGCTTTCAGTTGTACTTGTTGGAGAAGCTGTAGTGCTTTCAGAAGTTGTAGTTACAGTTTCAGGAGTTCTCGTGGATGTAGCAGTAGTTGGAGTCGTAGTTGATACTGCTAGTGTTGTTCCAGCTATTGAAGATGTTAGAGCTTGAGGAGATGTTGATGCATGTGTGCTTGATCCAGCAGTGGTAGTCATAGTTGTAGTTTGAACTGTTGCTGTGGTTGATGCAGTGGGTGAAGATGTGGTTGTAAATGCTGGCGTTGTTGCTCTGGTACTTGTAGGCACTACAGTGGAGGTGCTTTCAGTTGTACTTGTTGGAGAAGCTGTAGTGCTTGCAGACGTGGTAGATTCAGTTTCAGGAGTTCTTGTGGATGTAGCAGTAGATGGAGTCAGAGTTGATACTGCTGGTGTTGTTGCTGCAGTTGAAGATGTTAGAGCTTGAGGAGATGTTGTTGCAGGTGTGCTTGATCCAATAGTGGTAGTCATAGTTGTAGTTTGAACTGTTGCTGTGGTTGATGCAGTTGGTGAAGATGTGGTTGTTACTGCTGGCGTTGTTGCTCTGTTACTTGTAGGCACTACAGTGGAGGTGCTTTCAGTTGTACTTGTTGAAGAAGCTGTAGTGCTTGCAGAAGTTGTAGTTACAGTTTCAGGAGTTCTCGTGGATGTAGCAGTAGTTGGAGTCGTAGTTGATACTGCTAGTGTTGTTCCAGCTATTGAAGATGTTAGAGCTTGAGGAGATGTTGATGCATGTGTGCTTGATCCAGCAGTGGTAGTCATAGTTGTAGTTTGAACTGTTGCTGTGGTTGATGCAGTGGGTGAAGATGTGGTTGTAAATGCTGCCGTTGTTGCTCTGGTACTTGTAGGCACTACAGTGGAGGTGCTTTCAGTTGTACTTGTTGTAGAAGCTGTAGTGCTTGCAGAAGTTGTAGTTACAGTTTCAGGAGTTCTTGTGGATGTAGCAGTAGATGGAGTTGTAGTTGATACTGCTGGTGTTGTTCCAGCTGTTGAAGATTTTAGAGCTTGAGCAGATGTTGATGCAAGTGTGCTTGATCCAGCAGTGGTCGCCATAGTTGTAGTTTGAACTGTTGCTGTGATTGATGCAGTGGGTGATGATGTGGTTGTAAATGCTGGCGTTGTTGCTCTGGTACTTGTAGGCACTACAGTGGAGGTGCTTTCAGTTGTACTTGTTGGAGAAGCTGTAGTGCTTGCAGACGTGGTAGATTCAGTTTCAGGAGTTCTTGTGGATGTAGCAGTAGATGGAGTCAGAGTTGATACTGCTGGTGTTGTTGCTGCAGTTGAAGATGTTAGAGCTTGAGGAGATGTTGTTGCAGGTGTGCTTGATCCAATAGTGGTAGTCATAGTTGTAGTTTGAACTGTTGCTGTGGTTGATGCAGTTGGTGAAGATGTGGTTGTTAATGCTGGCGTTGTTGCTCTGGTACTTGTAGGCACTACAGTGGAGGTGCTTTCAGTTGTACTTGTTGAAGAAGCTGTAGTGCTTGCAGAAGTTGTAGTTACAGTTTCAGGAGTTCTCGTGGATGTAGCAGTAGTTGGAGTCGTAGTTGATACTGCTAGTGTTGTTCCAGCTGTTGAAGATATTAGAGCTTGAGGAGATGTTGATGCAAGTGTGCTTGATCCAGCAGTGGTAGTCATAGTTGTAGTTTGAACTGTTGCTGTGGTTGATGCAGTGGGTGAAGATGTGGTTGTAAATGCTGCCGTTGTTGCTCTGGTACTTGTAGGCACTACAGTGTAGGTGCTTTCAGTTGTACTTGTTGTAGAAGCTGTAGTGCTTGCAGAAGCTGTAGTTACAGTTTCAGGAGTTCTCGTGGATGTAGCAGTAGATGGAGTCGTAGTTGATACTGCTGGTGTTGTTCCAGCTGTTGAAGATTTTAGAGCTTGAGAAGATGTTGATGCAAGTGTGCTTGATCCAGCAGTGGTCGCCATAGTTGTAGTTTGAACTATTGCTGTGGTTGATGCAGTGGATGAAGATTTGGTTGTTAATGCTGGCGTTGTTGCTCTGGTACTTGTTGGCACTACAGTAGGGCTGCTTTCAGTTGAACTTGTTGGAGAAGCTGTAGTGCTTGCAGAAGTTGTAGTTACAGTTTCAGGAGTTCTCGTGGATGTAGCAGTAGATGGAGTCGTAGTTGATACTGCTGGTGATGTTCCAGCTGTTGAAGATTTTAGAGCTTGAGATGATGTTGATGCAGGCGTGCTTGATCCAGCAGTGGTCGCCATAGTTGTAGTTTGAACTGTTGCTGTGGTTGATCCAGTTGGTGAAGATGTGGTTGTAAATGCAGGCATTGTTGCTTTGGTACTTGTAGGCACTACAGTGGAGGTGCTTTCAGTTGTACTTGTTGGAGAAGCTGTAGTGCTTTCAGAAGTTGTAGTTACAGTTTCAGGAGTTCTCGTGGATGTAGCAGTAGATGGAGTCGTAGTTGATACTGCTGGTGTTGTTCCAGCTGTTGAAGATTTTAGAGCTTGAGAAGATGTTGATTCAAGTGTGCTTGATCCAGCAGTGGTAGTCATAGTTGTAGTTTGAACTGTTGCTGTGGTTGATCCAGTTGGTGAAGATGTGGTTATTAATGCTGGCGTTGTTGCTCTGGTACTTGTAGGCACTACAGTGTAGGTGCTTTCAGTTGTACTTGTTGTAGAAGCTGTAGTGCTTGCAGAAGTTGTAGTTATAGTTTCAGGAGTTCTCGTGGATGTAGCAGTAGATGGAGTCGTAGTTGATACTGCTGGTGTTGTTCCAGCAGTTGAAGATGTTAGAGCTTGAGGAGATGTTGATGCAAGTGTGCTTGATCCAGCAGTGGTAGTCATAGTTGTAGTTTGAACTGTTGCTGTGGTTGATGCAGTGGGTGAAGATGTGGTTGTAAATGCTGCCGTTGTTGCTCTGGTACTTGTAGGCACTACAGTGTAGGTGCTTTCAGTTGTACTTGTTGTAGAAGCTGTAGTGCTTGCAGAAGCTGTAGTTACAGTTTCAGGAGTTCTCGTGGATGTAGCAGTAGATGGAGTCGTAGTTGATACTGCTGGTGTTGTTCCAGCTGTTGAAGATTTTAGAGCTTGAGAAGATGTTGATGCAAGTGTGCTTGATTCAGCAGTGGTCGCCATAGTTGTAGTTTGAACTGTTGCTGTGGTTGATGCACTGGGTGAAGATGTGGTTGTTAATGCTGGCGTTGTTGCTCTGATACTTGTAGGCACTTCAGTGGAGGTGCTTTCAGTTGTACTTGTTGTAGAAGCTGTAGTGCTTGCAGAAGTTGTAGTTACAGTTTCAGGAGTTCTCGTGGATGTAGCAGTACTTGGAGTCGTAGTTGATACTGCTGGTGTTGTTCCAGCTGTTGAAGATTTTAGAGCTTGAGAAGATGTTGATGCAAGTGTCCTTGATCCAGCAGTGGTCGCCATAGTTGTAGTTTGAACTGTTGCTGTGGTTGATGCAGTGGGTGAAGATGTGGTTGTAAATGCTGGCGTTGTTGCTCTGGTACTTGTAGGCACTACAGTGGAGGTGCTTTCAGTTGTACTTTGTGGAGAAGCTGTAGTGCTTGCAGACGTGGTAGTTACAGTTTCAGGAGTTCTTGTGGATGTAGCAGTAGATGGAGTCAGAGTTGATACTGCTGGTGTTGTTGCTGCAGTTGAAGATGTTAGAGCTTGAGGAGATGTTGTTGCAGGTGTGCTTGATCCAGCAGTGGTCGTCATAGTTGTAGTTTGAACTGTTGCTGTGGTTGATGCAGTTGGTGAGGATGTGGTTGTTAATGCTGGTGTTGTTGCTCTGGTACTTGTAGGCACTACAGTAGGACTGCTTTCAGTTGTTCTTGTTGGAGAAGCTGTAGTGCTTGCAGAAGTTGTAGTTACAGTTTCAGGAGCTCTCGTGGACGTAGCAGTAGATGGAGTCGTAGTTGATACTGCTGGTGTTGTTCCAGCAGTTGAAGTTGTTAGAGCTTGAGAAGATGTTGATGCAAGTGTGCTTGATCCAGCAGTGGTAGTCATAGTTGTAGTTTGAACTGTTGCTGTGGTTGATGCAGTGGGTGAAGATGTGGTTGTAAATGCTGGCGTTGTTGCTTTGGTACTTGTAGGCACTACAATGGAGGTGCTCTCAGTTGTACTTTGTGGAGAAGCTGTAGTGCTTGCAGACGTGGTAGATACAGTTTCAGGAGTTCTTGTGGATGTAGCAGTAGATGGAGTCAGAGTTGATACTGCTGGTGTTGTTGCTGCAGTTGAAGATGTTAGAGCTTGAGGAGATGTTGATGCAAGTGTGCTTGATCCAGCAGTGGTCGCCATAGTTGTAGTTTGAACTGTTGCTGTGGTTGATGCAGTTGGTGAAGATGTGGTTGTTAATGCTGGCGTTGTTGCTTTGGTACTTGTAGGCACTACAGTGGAGGTGCTTTCAGTTGTACTTGTTGGAGAAGCTGTAGTGCTTGCAGACGTGGTAGTTACAGTTTCAGGAGTTTTTGTGGATGTAGCAGTAGATGGAGTCAGAGTTGATACTGCTGGTGTTGTTGCTGCAGTTGAAGATGTTAGAGCTTGAGGAGATGTTGTTGCAGGTGTGCTTGATCCAATAGTGGTAGTCATAGTTGTAGTTTGAACTGTTGCTGTGGTTGATGCAGTGGGTGAAGATGTGGTTGTTAATGCTGGCGTTGTTGCTTTGGTACTTGTAGGCACTACAGTGGAGGTGCTTTCAGTTGTACTTGTTGGAGAAGCTGTAGTGCTTGCAGAAGTTGTAGTTACAGTTTCAGGAGTTCTCGTGGATGTAGCAGTAGTTGTAGTCGTAGTTGATACTGCTAGTGTTGTTCCAGCTGTTGAAGATGTTAGAGCTTGAGAAGATGTTGTTGCAAGTGTGCTTGATCCAGCACTGGTAGTCATATTTGTAGTTTGAACTGTTGCTGTCGTTGATGCAGTGGGTGAAGATGTGGTTGTAAATGCTGCCGTTGTTTCTCTGGTAGTTATAGGCACTACAGTGGAGGTGCTTTCAGTTGTACTTGTTGGAGAAGCTGTAGTGCTTGCAGAAGTTGTAGTTATAGTTTCAGGAGTTCTTGTGGATGTAGCAGTAGATGGAGTCGTAGTTGATACTGCTGGTGTTCTTCCAGCAGTTGAAGATTTTAGAGCTTGAGAAGATGTTGATGCAAGTGTGCTTGATCCAGCAGTGGTAGTCATAGTTGTAGTGTGAACTGTTGCTGTGGTTGATGCAGTGGGTGAAGATGTGGTTGTTAATGCTGGCGTTGTTGCTTTGGTACTTGTAGGCACTACAGTGGAGGTGCTTTCAGTTGTACTTGTTGGAGAAGCTGTAGTGCTTGCAGATGTGGTAGTTACAGTTTCAGGAGATTTTGTGGATGTAGCAGTAGATGGAGTCAGAGTTGATACTGCTGGTGTTGTTGCTGCAGTTGAAGATGTTAGAGCTTGAGGAGATGTTGTTGCAGGTGTGCTTGATTCAATAGTGGTAGTCATAGTTGTAGTTTGAACTGTTGCTGTGATTGATGCAGTGGGTGAAGATGTGGTTGTTAATGCTGGCGTTGTTGCTCTGGTACTTGTAGGCACTACAGTGTAGGTGCTTTCAGTTGTACTTGTTGTAGAAGCTGTAGTGCTTGCAGACGTGGTAGTTATAGTTTCAGGAGTTCTTGTGGATGTAGCAGTAGATGGAGTCAGAGTTGATACTGCTGGTGTTGTTGCTGCAGTTGAAGATGTTAGAGCTTGAGGAGATGTTGTTGCAGGTGTGCTTGATCCAGCAGTGGTCGTCATAGTTGTAGTTTGAACTGTTGCTGTGGTTGATGCAGTTGGTGAGGATGTGGTTGTTAATGCTGGCGTTGTTGCTCTGGTACTTGTAGGCACTACAGTAGGACTGCTTTCAGTTGTTCTTGTTGGAGAAGCTGTAGTGCTTGCAGAAGTTGTAGTTACAGTTTCAGGAGCTCTCGTGGACGTAGCAGTAGATGGAGTCGTAGTTGATACTGCTGGTGTTGTTCCAGCTGTTGAAGATTTTAGAGCTTGAGAAGATGTTGATGCAAGTGTGCTTGATCCAGCAGTGTTCGCCATAGTTGTAGTTTGAACTGTTGCTGTGGTTGATCCAGTTGGTGAAGATGTGGTTGTAAATGCTGGCGTTGTTGCTTTGGTACTTGTAGGCACTACAGTGGAGGTGCTTTCAGTTCTACTTTTTGGAGAAGCTGTAGTGCTTGCAGACGTGGTAGTTACAGATTCAGGAGTTCTTGTGGATGTAGCAGTAAATGGAGTCAGAGTTGATACTGCTGGTGTTATTCCAGCAGTTGAAGATGTTAGAGCTTGAGGAGATGTTGTTGCAAGTGTGCTTGATCCAGCAGTGGTAGTCATAGTTGTAGTTTGAACTGTTGCTGTGGTTGATCCAGTTGGTGAAGATGTGGTTGTTAATGCTGGCGTTGTTGCTCTGGTACTTGTAGGCACTACAGTGTAGGTGCTTTCAGTTGTACTTGTTGTAGAAGCTGTAGTGCTTGCAGAAGTTGTAGTTATAGTTTCAGGAGTTCTCGTGGATGTAGCAGTAGATGGAGTCGTAGTTGATACTGCTGGTGTTGTTCCAGCAGTTGAAGTTGTTAGAGCTTGAGAAGATGTTGATGCAAATGTGCTTGATCCAGCAGTGGTCGCCATAGTTGTAATTTGAACTGTTGCTGTGGTTGATCCAGTTGGTGAAGATGTGGTTGTTAATGCTGGTGTTGTTGCTCTGGTACTTGTAGGCACTACAGTAGGACTGCTTTCAGTTGTTCTTGTTGGAGAAGCTGTAGTGCTTGCAGAAGTTGTAGTTACAGTTTCAGGAGCTCTCGTGGACGTAGCAGTAGATGGAGTCGTAGTTGATACTGCTGGTGTTGTTCCAGCAGTTGAAGTTGTTAGAGCTTGAGAAGATGTTGATGCAAGTGTGCTTGATCCAGCAGTGGTAGTCATAGTTGTAGTTTGAACTGTTGCTGTGGTTGATGCAGTGGGTGAAGATGTGGTTGTAAATGCTGGCGTTGTTGCTTTGGTACTTGTAGGCACTACAATGGAGGTGCTCTCAGTTGTACTTTGTGGAGAAGCTGTAGTGCTTGCAGACGTGGTAGTTACAGTTTCAGGAGTTCTTGTGGATGTAGCAGTAGATGGAGTCAGAGTTGATACTGCTGGTGTTGTTGCTGCAGTTGAAGATGTTAGAGCTTGAGGAGATGTTGATGCAAGTGTGCTTGATCCAGCAGTGGTCGCCATAGTTGTAGTTTGAACTGTTGCTGTGGTTGATGCAGTTGGTGAAGATGTGGTTGTTAATGCTGGCGTTGTTGCTTTGGTACTTGTAGGCACTACAGTGGAGGTGCTTTCAGTTGTACTTGTTGGAGAAGCTGTAGTGCTTGCAGACGTGGTAGTTACAGTTTCAGGAGTTTTTGTGGATGTAGCAGTAGATGGAGTCAGAGTTGATACTGCTGGTGTTGTTGCTGCAGTTGAAGATGTTAGAGCTTGAGGAGATGTTGTTGCAGGTGTGCTTGATCCAATAGTGGTAGTCATAGTTGTAGTTTGAACTGTTGCTGTGGTTGATGCAGTGGGTGAAGATGTGGTTGTTAATGCTGGCGTTGTTGCTTTGGTACTTGTAGGCACTACAGTGGAGGTGCTTTCAGTTGTACTTGTTGGAGAAGCTGTAGTGCTTGCAGAAGTTGTAGTTACAGTTTCAGGAGTTCTCGTGGATGTAGCAGTAGTTGTAGTCGTAGTTGATACTGCTAGTGTTGTTCCAGCTGTTGAAGATGTTAGAGCTTGAGAAGATGTTGTTGCAAGTGTGCTTGATCCAGCACTGGTAGTCATATTTGTAGTTTGAACTGTTGCTGTCGTTGATGCAGTGGGTGAAGATGTGGTTGTAAATGCTGCCGTTGTTTCTCTGGTAGTTATAGGCACTACAGTGGAGGTGCTTTCAGTTGTACTTGTTGGAGAAGCTGTAGTGCTTGCAGAAGTTGTAGTTATAGTTTCAGGAGTTCTTGTGGATGTAGCAGTAGATGGAGTCGTAGTTGATACTGCTGGTGTTCTTCCAGCAGTTGAAGATTTTAGAGCTTGAGAAGATGTTGATGCAAGTGTGCTTGATCCAGCAGTGGTAGTCATAGTTGTAGTGTGAACTGTTGCTGTGGTTGATGCAGTGGGTGAAGATGTGGTTGTTAATGCTGGCGTTGTTGCTTTGGTACTTGTAGGCACTACAGTGGAGGTGCTTTCAGTTGTACTTGTTGGAGAAGCTGTAGTGCTTGCAGATGTGGTAGTTACAGTTTCAGGAGATTTTGTGGATGTAGCAGTAGATGGAGTCAGAGTTGATACTGCTGGTGTTGTTGCTGCAGTTGAAGATGTTAGAGCTTGAGGAGATGTTGTTGCAGGTGTGCTTGATTCAATAGTGGTAGTCATAGTTGTAGTTTGAACTGTTGCTGTGATTGATGCAGTGGGTGAAGATGTGGTTGTTAATGCTGGCGTTGTTGCTCTGGTACTTGTAGGCACTACAGTGTAGGTGCTTTCAGTTGTACTTGTTGTAGAAGCTGTAGTGCTTGCAGACGTGGTAGTTATAGTTTCAGGAGTTCTTGTGGATGTAGCAGTAGATGGAGTCAGAGTTGATACTGCTGGTGTTGTTGCTGCAGTTGAAGATGTTAGAGCTTGAGGAGATGTTGTTGCAGGTGTGCTTGATCCAGCAGTGGTCGTCATAGTTGTAGTTTGAACTGTTGCTGTGGTTGATGCAGTTGGTGAGGATGTGGTTGTTAATGCTGGCGTTGTTGCTCTGGTACTTGTAGGCACTACAGTAGGACTGCTTTCAGTTGTTCTTGTTGGAGAAGCTGTAGTGCTTGCAGAAGTTGTAGTTACAGTTTCAGGAGCTCTCGTGGACGTAGCAGTAGATGGAGTCGTAGTTGATACTGCTGGTGTTGTTCCAGCTGTTGAAGATTTTAGAGCTTGAGAAGATGTTGATGCAAGTGTGCTTGATCCAGCAGTGTTCGCCATAGTTGTAGTTTGAACTGTTGCTGTGGTTGATCCAGTTGGTGAAGATGTGGTTGTAAATGCTGGCGTTGTTGCTTTGGTACTTGTAGGCACTACAGTGGAGGTGCTTTCAGTTCTACTTTTTGGAGAAGCTGTAGTGCTTGCAGACGTGGTAGTTACAGATTCAGGAGTTCTTGTGGATGTAGCAGTAAATGGAGTCAGAGTTGATACTGCTGGTGTTATTCCAGCAGTTGAAGATGTTAGAGCTTGAGGAGATGTTGTTGCAAGTGTGCTTGATCCAGCAGTGGTAGTCATAGTTGTAGTTTGAACTGTTGCTGTGGTTGATCCAGTTGGTGAAGATGTGGTTGTTAATGCTGGCGTTGTTGCTCTGGTACTTGTAGGCACTACAGTGTAGGTGCTTTCAGTTGTACTTGTTGTAGAAGCTGTAGTGCTTGCAGAAGTTGTAGTTATAGTTTCAGGAGTTCTCGTGGATGTAGCAGTAGATGGAGTCGTAGTTGATACTGCTGGTGTTGTTCCAGCAGTTGAAGTTGTTAGAGCTTGAGAAGATGTTGATGCAAATGTGCTTGATCCAGCAGTGGTCGCCATAGTTGTAATTTGAACTGTTGCTGTGGTTGATCCAGTTGGTGAAGATGTGGTTGTTAATGCTGGTGTTGTTGCTCTGGTACTTGTAGGCACTACAGTAGGACTGCTTTCAGTTGTTCTTGTTGGAGAAGCTGTAGTGCTTGCAGAAGTTGTAGTTACAGTTTCAGGAGCTCTCGTGGACGTAGCAGTAGATGGAGTCGTAGTTGATACTGCTGGTGTTGTTCCAGCAGTTGAAGTTGTTAGAGCTTGAGAAGATGTTGATGCAAGTGTGCTTGATCCAGCAGTGGTAGTCATAGTTGTAGTTTGAACTGTTGCTGTGGTTGATGCAGTGGGTGAAGATGTGGTTGTAAATGCTGGCGTTGTTGCTTTGGTACTTGTAGGCACTACAATGGAGGTGCTCTCAGTTGTACTTTGTGGAGAAGCTGTAGTGCTTGCAGACGTGGTAGTTACAGTTTCAGGAGTTCTTGTGGATGTAGCAGTAGATGGAGTCAGAGTTGATACTGCTGGTGTTGTTGCTGCAGTTGAAGATGTTAGAGCTTGAGGAGATGTTGATGCAAGTGTGCTTGATCCAGCAGTGGTCGCCATAGTTGTAGTTTGAACTGTTGCTGTGGTTGATGCAGTTGGTGAAGATGTGGTTGTTAATGCTGGCGTTGTTGCTTTGGTACTTGTAGGCACTACAGTGGAGGTGCTTTCAGTTGTACTTGTTGGAGAAGCTGTAGTGCTTGCAGACGTGGTAGTTACAGTTTCAGGAGTTTTTGTGGATGTAGCAGTAGATGGAGTCAGAGTTGATACTGCTGGTGTTGTTGCTGCAGTTGAAGATGTTAGAGCTTGAGGAGATGTTGTTGCAGGTGTGCTTGATCCAATAGTGGTAGTCATAGTTGTAGTTTGAACTGTTGCTGTGGTTGATGCAGTGGGTGAAGATGTGGTTGTTAATGCTGGCGTTGTTGCTTTGGTACTTGTAGGCACTACAGTGGAGGTGCTTTCAGTTGTACTTGTTGGAGAAGCTGTAGTGCTTGCAGAAGTTGTAGTTACAGTTTCAGGAGTTCTCGTGGATGTAGCAGTAGTTGTAGTCGTAGTTGATACTGCTAGTGTTGTTCCAGCTGTTGAAGATGTTAGAGCTTGAGAAGATGTTGTTGCAAGTGTGCTTGATCCAGCACTGGTAGTCATATTTGTAGTTTGAACTGTTGCTGTCGTTGATGCAGTGGGTGAAGATGTGGTTGTAAATGCTGCCGTTGTTTCTCTGGTAGTTATAGGCACTACAGTGGAGGTGCTTTCAGTTGTACTTGTTGGAGAAGCTGTAGTGCTTGCAGAAGTTGTAGTTATAGTTTCAGGAGTTCTTGTGGATGTAGCAGTAGATGGAGTCGTAGTTGATACTGCTGGTGTTCTTCCAGCAGTTGAAGATTTTAGAGCTTGAGAAGATGTTGATGCAAGTGTGCTTGATCCAGCAGTGGTAGTCATAGTTGTAGTGTGAACTGTTGCTGTGGTTGATGCAGTGGGTGAAGATGTGGTTGTTAATGCTGGCGTTGTTGCTTTGGTACTTGTAGGCACTACAGTGGAGGTGCTTTCAGTTGTACTTGTTGGAGAAGCTGTAGTGCTTGCAGATGTGGTAGTTACAGTTTCAGGAGATTTTGTGGATGTAGCAGTAGATGGAGTCAGAGTTGATACTGCTGGTGTTGTTGCTGCAGTTGAAGATGTTAGAGCTTGAGGAGATGTTGTTGCAGGTGTGCTTGATTCAATAGTGGTAGTCATAGTTGTAGTTTGAACTGTTGCTGTGATTGATGCAGTGGGTGAAGATGTGGTTGTTAATGCTGGCGTTGTTGCTCTGGTACTTGTAGGCACTACAGTGTAGGTGCTTTCAGTTGTACTTGTTGTAGAAGCTGTAGTGCTTGCAGACGTGGTAGTTATAGTTTCAGGAGTTCTTGTGGATGTAGCAGTAGATGGAGTCAGAGTTGATACTGCTGGTGTTGTTGCTGCAGTTGAAGATGTTAGAGCTTGAGGAGATGTTGTTGCAGGTGTGCTTGATCCAGCAGTGGTCGTCATAGTTGTAGTTTGAACTGTTGCTGTGGTTGATGCAGTTGGTGAGGATGTGGTTGTTAATGCTGGCGTTGTTGCTCTGGTACTTGTAGGCACTACAGTAGGACTGCTTTCAGTTGTTCTTGTTGGAGAAGCTGTAGTGCTTGCAGAAGTTGTAGTTACAGTTTCAGGAGCTCTCGTGGACGTAGCAGTAGATGGAGTCGTAGTTGATACTGCTGGTGTTGTTCCAGCTGTTGAAGATTTTAGAGCTTGAGAAGATGTTGATGCAAGTGTGCTTGATCCAGCAGTGTTCGCCATAGTTGTAGTTTGAACTGTTGCTGTGGTTGATCCAGTTGGTGAAGATGTGGTTGTAAATGCTGGCGTTGTTGCTTTGGTACTTGTAGGCACTACAGTGGAGGTGCTTTCAGTTCTACTTTTTGGAGAAGCTGTAGTGCTTGCAGACGTGGTAGTTACAGATTCAGGAGTTCTTGTGGATGTAGCAGTAGATGGAGTCAGAGTTGATACTGCTGGTGTTATTCCAGCAGTTGAAGATGTTAGAGCTTGAGGAGATGTTGTTGCAAGTGTGCTTGATCCAGCAGTGGTAGTCATAGTTGTAGTTTGAACTGTTGCTGTGGTTGATCCAGTTGGTGAAGATGTGGTTGTTAATGCTGGCGTTGTTGCTCTGGTACTTGTAGGCACTACAGTGTAGGTGCTTTCAGTTGTACTTGTTGTAGAAGCTGTAGTGCTTGCAGAAGTTGTAGTTATAGTTTCAGGAGTTCTCGTGGATGTAGCAGTAGATGGAGTCGTAGTTGATACTGCTGGTGTTGTTCCAGCAGTTGAAGTTGTTAGAGCTTGAGAAGATGTTGATGCAAATGTGCTTGATCCAGCAGTGGTCGCCATAGTTGTAATTTGAACTGTTGCTGTGGTTGATGCAGTGGGTGAAGATGTGGTTGTTAATGCTGGCGTTGTTGCTCTGGTACTTGTTGGCACTACAGTAGGGCTGCTTTCAGTTGTACTTGTTGGAGAAGCTGTAGTGCTTGCAGAAGTTGTAGTTACAGTTTCAGGAGTTCTCGTGGATGTAGCAGTAGATGGAGTCGTAGTTGATACTGCTGGTGTTGTTCCAGCTGTTGAAGATTTTAGAGCTTGAGAAGATGTTGATGCAAGTGTGCTTGATCCAGCAGTGGACGCCATAGTTGTAGTTTGAACTGTTGCTGTGGTTGATCCAGTTGGTGAAGATGTGGTTGTAAATGCTGGCGTTGTTGCTTTGGTACTTGTAGGCACTACAGTGGAGGTGCTTTCAGTTGTACTTTGTGGAGAAGCTGTAGTGCTTGCAGACGTGGTAGTTACAGTTTCAGGAGTTCTTGTGGATGTAGCAGTAGATGGAGTCAGAGTTGATACTGCTGGTGTTGTTGCTGCAGTTAAAGAGGTTAGAGCTTGAGGAGATGTTGCTGCAGGTGTGCTTGATCCAGCAGTGCTAGTCATAGTTTTAGTTTGAACTGTTTCTTTGGTTGATGCAGTTGGTGAAGATGTGGTTGTTAATGCTGGCGTTGTTGCTCTGGTACTTGTAGGCACTACAGTGGAGGTGCTTACAGTTGTACTTGTTGGAGAAGATATAGTGCTTGCAGACGTTGTAGTTACAGTTTCAGGAGTTCTCGTGGATGTAGCAGTAGATGGAGTCATAGTTGAAACTGCTGGTGTTGTTCCAGCAGTTGAAGTTGTTAGAGCTTGAGAAGATGTTAATGCAAGTGTGCTTGATCCAGCAGTGGTCGCCATAGTTGTAGTTTGAACTGTTGCTGTGGTTGATGCAGTTGGTGAAGATGTGGTTGTTAATGCTGGCGTTGTTGCTCTGGTACTTGTAGGCACTACAGTGGAGGTGCTTTCAGTTCTACTTTTTGGAGAAGCTGTAGTGCTTGCAGACGTGGTAGTTACAGATTCAGGAGTTCTTGTGGATGTAGCAGTAAATGGAGTCAGAGTTGATACTGCTGGTGTTATTCCAGCAGTTGAAGATGTTAGAGCTTGAGGAGATGTTGTTGCAAGTGTGCTTGATCCAGCAGTGGTAGTCATAGTTGTAGTTTGAACTGTTGCTGTGGTTGATCCAGTTGGTGAAGATGTGGTTGTTAATGCTGGCGTTGTTGCTCTGGTACTTGTAGGCACTACAGTGTAGGTGCTTTCAGTTGTACTTGTTGTAGAAGCTGTAGTGCTTGCAGAAGTTGTAGTTATAGTTTCAGGAGTTCTCGTGGATGTAGCAGTAGATGGAGTCGTAGTTGATACTGCTGGTGTTGTTCCAGCAGTTGAAGTTGTTAGAGCTTGAGAAGATGTTGATGCAAATGTGCTTGATCCAGCAGTGGTCGCCATAGTTGTAATTTGAACTGTTGCTGTGGTTGATGCAGTGGGTGAAGATGTGGTTGTTAATGCTGGCGTTGTTGCTCTGGTACTTGTTGGCACTACAGTAGGGCTGCTTTCAGTTGTACTTGTTGGAGAAGCTGTAGTGCTTGCAGAAGTTGTAGTTACAGTTTCAGGAGTTCTCGTGGATGTAGCAGTAGATGGAGTCGTAGTTGATACTGCTGGTGTTGTTCCAGCTGTTGAAGATTTTAGAGCTTGAGAAGATGTTGATGCAAGTGTGCTTGATCCAGCAGTGGACGCCATAGTTGTAGTTTGAACTGTTGCTGTGGTTGATCCAGTTGGTGAAGATGTGGTTGTAAATGCTGGCGTTGTTGCTTTGGTACTTGTAGGCACTACAGTGGAGGTGCTTTCAGTTGTACTTTGTGGAGAAGCTGTAGTGCTTGCAGACGTGGTAGTTACAGTTTCAGGAGTTCTTGTGGATGTAGCAGTAGATGGAGTCAGAGTTGATACTGCTGGTGTTGTTGCTGCAGTTAAAGAGGTTAGAGCTTGAGGAGATGTTGCTGCAGGTGTGCTTGATCCAGCAGTGGTAGTCATAGTTGTAGTTTGAACTGTTTCTGTGGTTGATGCAGTTGGTGAAGATGTGGTTGTTAATGCTGGCGTTGTTGCTCTGGTACTTGTAGGCACTACAGTGGAGGTGCTTACAGTTGTACTTGTTGGAGAAGATATAGTGCTTGCAGACGTTGTAGTTACAGTTTCAGGAGTTCTCGTGGATGTAGCAGTAGATGGAGTCATAGTTGAAACTGCTGGTGTTGTTCCAGCAGTTGAAGTTGTTAGAGCTTGAGAAGATGTTAATGCAAGTGTGCTTGATCCAGCAGTGGTCGCCATAGTTGTAGTTTGAACTTTTGCTGTGGTTGATGCAGTTGGTGAAGATGTGGTTGTTAATGCTGGCGTTGTTGCTCTGGTACTTGTAGGCACTACAGTGGAGGTGCTTTCAGTTGTACTTGTTGAAGAAGCTGTAGTGCTTGCAGAAGTTGTAGTTACAGTTTCAGGAGTTCTCATGGATGTAGCAGTAGTTGGAGTCGTAGTTGATACTGCTAGTGTTGTTCCAGCTGTTGAAGATGTTAGAGCTTGAGGAGATGTTGATGCAAGTGTGCTTGATCCAGCAGTGGTAGTCATAGTTGTAGTTTGAACTGTTGCTGTGGTTGATGCAGTGGGTGAAGATGTGGTTGTAAATGCTGGCGTTGTTGCTCTGGTACTTGTAGGCACTACAGTGTAGGTGCTTTCAGTTGTACTTTTTGTAGAAGCTGTAGTGCTTGCAGAAGTTGTAGTTATAGTTTCAGGAGTTCTCGTGGATGTAGCAGTAGATGGAGTCGTAGTTGATATTGCTGGTGTTGTTCCAGCAGTTGAAGTTGTTAGAGCTTGAGAAGATGTTGATGCAAGTGTGCTTGATCCAGCAGTGGTCGCAATAGTTGTAGTTTGAACTGTTGCTGTGGTTGATGCAGTGGGTGAAGATGTGGTTGTAAATGCTGGCGTTGTAGCTCTGGTACTTGTAGGCACTACAGTAGGGGTGCTTTCAGTTGTACTTGTTGGAGAAGCTGTAGTGCTTGCAGACGTGGTAGTTACAGTTTCAGGAGTTTTTGTGGATGTAGCAGTTGATGGAGTCAGAGTTGATACTGCTGGTGTTGTTGCTGCAGTTGAAGATGTTAGAGCTTGAGGAGATGTTGTTGCAGGTGTGCTTGATCCAATAGTGGTAGTCATAGTTGTAGTTTGAACTGTTGCTGTGGTTGATGCAGTGGGTGAAGATGTGGTTGTTAATGCTGGCGTTGTTGCTTTGGTACTTGTAGGCACTACAGTGGAGGTGCTTACAGTTGTACTTGTTGGAGAAGCTGTAGTGCTTGCAGAAGTTGTAGTTACAGTTTCAGGAGTTCTCGTGGATGTAGCAGTAGTTGGAGTCGTAGTTGATACTGCTGGTGTTGTTCCAGCTGTTGAAGATTTTAGAGATTGAGAAGATGTTGATGCAAGTGTGCTTGATCCAGCAGTGGTCGCCATAGTTGTAGTTTGAACTGTTGCTGTGGTTGATGCAGTGGGTGAAGATGTGGTTGTAAATGCTGGCGTTGGTGCTCTGGTACTTGTAGGCACTACAGTGGAGGTGCTTTCAGTTGTACTTGTTGGAGAAGCTGTAGTGCTTGCAGACGTGGTAGATACAGTTTCAGGAGTTCTTGTGGATGTAGCAGTAGATGGAGTCAGAGTTGATACTGCTGGTGTTGTTGCTGCAGTTGAAGATATTAGAGCTTGAGGAGATGTTGTTGTAGGTGTGCTTGATCCAGCAGTGGTAGTCATAGTTGTAGTTTGAACTGTTGCTGTGGTTGATGCAGTTGGTGAAGATGTGGTTGTTAATGCTGGCGTTGTTGCTCTGGTACTTATAGGCACTAAAGTGGAGGTGCTTTCAGTTGTACTTGTTGCAGAAGCTGTAGTGCTTGCAGAACTTGTAGATACAGTTTCAGGAGTTCTCGTGGATGTAGCAGTAGTTGGAGTCATAGTTGATACTGCTGGTGTTGTTCCAGCTGTTGAAGATTTTTGAGCTTGAGAAGATGTTGATGCAAGTGTGCTTGATCCAGCAGTGGTCGCCATAGTTGTAGTTTGAACTGTTGCTGTGGTTGATGCAGTGGGTGAAGATGTGTTTGTAAATGCTGGCGTTTTTGCTGTGGTACTTGTAGGCACTACAGTGGAGGTGCTTTCAGTTGTACTTGTTGGAGAAGCTGTAGTGCTTGCAGACGTGGTAGATACAGTTTCAGGAGTTCTTGTGGATGTAGCAGTAGATGGAGTCAGAGTTGATACTGCTGGTGTTGTTCCAGCTGTTGAAGATTTTAGAGCTTGAGAAGATGTTGATGCAAGTGTGCTTGATCCAGCAGTGGTCGCCATAGTTGTAGTTTGAACTGTTGCTGTGGTTGATGCAGTGGGTGAAGATGTGTTTGTAAATGCTGGCGTTTTTGCTCTGGTACTTGTAGGCACTACAGTGGAGGTGCTTTCAGTTGTACTTGTTGGAGAAGCTGTAGTGCTTGCAGACGTGGTAGATACAGTTTCAGGAGTTCTTGTGGATGTAGCAGTAGATGGAGTCAGAGTTGATACTGCTGGTGTTGTTCCAGCTGTTGAAGATTTTAGAGCTTGAGAAGATGTTGATGCAAGTGTGCTTGATCCAGCAGTGGTCGCCATAGTTGTAGTTTGAACTGTTGCTGTGGTTGATGCAGTGGGTGAAGATGTGGTTGTAAATGCTGGCGTTGGTGCTCTGGTACTTGTAGGCACTACAGTGGAGGTGCTTTCAGTTGTACTTGTTGGAGAATCTGTAGTGCTTGCAGACGTGGTAGATACAGTTTCAAGAGATCTTGTGGATGTAGCAGTAGATGGAGTCAGAGTTGATACTGCTGGTGTTGTTGCTGCAGTTGAAGATATTAGAGCTTGAGGAGATGTTGTTGCAGGTGTGCTTGATCCAGCAGTGGTAGTCATAGTTGTAGTTTGAACTGTTGCTGTGGTTGATGCAGTGGATGAAGATGTGGTTGTTAATGCTGGCGTTGTTGCTCTGGTACTTGTTGGCACTACAGTAGGGCTGCTTTCAGTTGTACTTGTTGGAGAAGCTGTAGTGCTTGCAGAAGTTGTAGTTACAGTTTCAGGAGTTCTCATGGATGTAGCAGTAGATGGAGTCGTAGTTGATACTGCTGGTGTTGTTCCAGCTGTTGAAGATTTTAGAGCTTGAGAAGATGTTGATGCAAGTGTGCTTGATCCAGCAGTGGTCACCATAGTTGTAGTTTGAACTGTTGCTGTGGTTGATCCAGTTGGTAAAGATGTGGTTGTAAATGCTGGCGTTGTTGCTTTGGTACTTGTAGGCACTACAGTGGAGGTGCTTTCAGTTGTACTTTGTGGAGAAGCTGTAGTGCTTGCAGACGTGTTAGTTACAGTTTCAGGAGTTCTTGTGGATTTAGCAGTAGATGGAGTCAGAGTTGATACTGCTGGTGTTGTTGCTGCAGTTGAAGATGTTAGAGCTTGAGGAGATGTTGTTGCAGGTGTGCTTGATCCAGCAGTGGTCGTCATAGTTGTAGTTTGAACTGTTGCTGTGGTTGATGCAGTTGGTGAGGATGTGGTTGTTAATCCTGGCGTTGTTGCTCTGGTACTTGTAGGCACTACAGTAGGACTGCTTTCAGTTGTACTTCTTGGAGAAGCTGTAGTGCTTGCAGAAGTTGTAGTTACAGTTTCAGGAGTTCTCGTGGATGTAGCAGTAGATGGAGTCGTAGTTGATACTGCTGGTGTTGTTCCAGCTGTTGAAGTTGTTAGAGCTTGAGGAGATGTTGATGCAAGTGTGCTTGATCCAGCAGTGGTAGTCATAGTTGTAGTTTGAACTGTTGCTGTGGTTGATGCAGTTGGTGAAGATGTGGTTGTTAATGCTGGCGTTGTTGCTCTGGTACTTGTAGGCACTACAGTGGAGGTGCTTTCAGTTGTACTTGTTGAAGAAGCTGTAGTGCTTGCAGAAGTTGTAGTTACAGTTTCAGGAGTTCTCGTGGATGTAGCAGTAGTTGGAGTCGTAGTTGATACTGCTGGTGTTGTTCCAGTTGTTGAAGATTTTAGAGCTTGAGAAGATGTTGATGCAAGTGTCCTTGATCCAGCAGTGGTCGCCATAGTTGTAGTTTGAACTGTTGCTGTGGTTGATGCAGTGGGTGAAGATGTGGTTTTAAATGCTGGCGTTGTTGCTCTGGTACTTGTAGGCACTACAGTGGAGGTGCTTTCAGTTGTACTTGTTGGAGAAGCTGTAGTGCTTGCAGACGTGGTAGATACAGTTTCAGGAGTTCTTGTGGATGTAGCAGTAGATGGAGTCGTGGTTGATACTGCTGGTGTTGTTGCTGCAGTTGAAGATGTTAGAGCTTGAGGAGATGTTGATGCAAGTGTGCTTGATCCAGCAGTGGTCGCCATAGTTGTAGTTTGAACTGTTGCTGTGGTTGATCCAGTTGGTGAAGATGTGGTTGTAAATACTGGCGTTGTTGCTTTGGTACTTGTAGGCACTACAGTGGAGGTGCTTTCAGTTGTACTTGTTGGAGAAGCTGTAGTGCTTTCAGAAGTTGTAGTTACAGTTTCAGGAGTTCTTGTGGATGTAGCAGTAGATGGAGTCGTAGGTGATACTGCTGGTGTTGTTCCAGCAGTTGGAGATTTTAGAGCTTGAGGAGATGTTGTTGCAGGTGTGCTTGATCCAGCAGTGGTCGTCATAGTTGTAGTTTGAACTGTTGCTGTGGTTGATGCAGGTGGTGAGGATGTGGTTGTTAATGCTGGCATTGTTGCTCTGGTACTTGTAGGCACTACAGTAGGACTGCTTTCAGTTGTTCTTGTTGGAGAAGCTGTAGTGCTTGCAGAAGTTGTAGTTACAGTTTCAGGAGTTCTCGTGGACGTAGCAGTAGATGGAGTCGTAGTTGATACTGCTGGTGTTGTTCCAGCAGTTGAAGTTGTTAGAGCTTGAGAAGATGTTGATGCAAGTGTGCTTGATCCAGCAGTGGTCGCCATAGTTGTAGTTTGAACTGTTGCTGTGGTTGATGCAGTGGGTGAAGATGTGGTTGTAAATGCTGGCGTTGTTGCTTTGGTACTTGTAGGCACTACAATGGAGGTGCTCTCAGTTGTACTTTGTGGAGAAGCTGTAGTGCTTGCAGACGTGGTAGTTACAGTTTCAGGAGTTCTTGTGGATGTAGCAGTAGATGGAGTCAGAGTTGATACTGCTGGTGTTGTTGCTGCAGTTGAAGATGTTAGAGCTTGAGGAGATGTTGATGCAAGTGTGCTTGATCCAGCAGTGGTCGCCTTAGTTGTAGTTTGAACTGTTGCTGTGGTTGATGCAGTTGGTGAAGATGTGTTTGTAAATGCTGGCGTTTTTGCTCTGGTACTTGTAGGCACTACAGTGGAGGTGCTTTCAGTTGTACTTGTTGGAGAAGCTGTAGTGCTTGCAGACGTGGTAGATACAGTTTCAGGAGTTCTTGTGGATGTAGCAGTAGATGGAGTCAGAGTTGATACTGCTGGTGTTGTTCCAGCTGTTGAAGATTTTAGAGCTTGAGAAGATGTTGATGCAAGTGTGCTTGATCCAGCAGTGGTCGCCATTGTTGTAGTTTGAACTGTTGCTGTGGTTGATGCAGTGGGTGAAGATGTGGTTGTTAATGCTGGCGTTGTTGCTCTGGTACTTGTAGGCACTTCAATGGAGGTTCTTTCAGTTGTACTTGTTGTAGAAGCTGTAGTGCTTGCAGAAGTTGTAGTTACAGTTTCAGGAGTTCTCGTGGATGTAGCAGTAGTTGGAGTCATAGTTGATACTGCTGGTGTTGTTCCAGCTGTTGAAGATTTTAGAGCTTGAGAAGATGTTGATGCAAGTGTGCTTGATCCAGCAGTGGTCGCCATAGTTGTAGTTTGAACTGTTGCTGTGGTTGATGCAGTGGGTGAAGATGTGGTTGTAAATGCTGGCGTTGGTGCTCTGGTACTTGTAGGCACTACAGTGGAGGTGCTTTCAGTTGTACTTGTTGGAGAATCTGTAGTGCTTGCAGACGTGGTAGATACAGTTTCAAGAGTTCTTGTGGATGTAGCAGTAGATGGAGTCAGAGTTGATACTGCTGGTGTTGTTGCTGCAGTTGAAGATATTAGAGCTTGAGGAGATGTTGTTGCAGGTGTGCTTGATCCAGCAGTGGTAGTCATAGTTGTAGTTTGAACTGTTGCTGTGGTTGATGCAGTGGATGAAGATGTGGTTGTTAATGCTGGCGTTGTTGCTCTGGTACTTGTAGGCACTACAGTGGAGGTGCTTTCAGTTGTACTTGTTGGAGAAGCTGTAGTGCTTGCAGAAGTTGTAGTTACAGTTTCAGGAGTTCTCGTGGATGTAGCAGTAGATGGAGTCATAGTTGATACTGCTGGTGTTGTTCCAGCAGTTGAAGATGTTAGAGCTTGAGGAGATGTTGTTGCAGGTGTGCTTGATCCAGCAGTGGTAGTCATAGTTGTAGTTTGAACTGTTGCTGTGGTTGATGCAGTTGGTGAAGATGTGGTTGTTAATGCTGGCATTGTTGCTCTGGTACTTGTTGGCACTACAGTAGGGCTGCTTTCAGTTGTACTTGTTGGAGAAGCTGTAGTGCTTGCAGAAGTTGTAGTTACAGTTTCAGGAGTTCTCATGGATGTAGCAGTAGATGGAGTCGTAGTTGATACTGCTGGTGTTGTTCCAGCTGTTGAAGATTTTAGAGCTTGAGAAGATGTTGATGCAAGTGTGCTTGATCCAGCAGTGGTCACCATAGTTGTAGTTTGAACTGTTGCTGTGGTTGATCCAGTGGGTGAAGATGTGGTTGTAAATGCTGGCGTTGTTGCTTTGGTACTTGTAGGCACTACAGTGGAGGTGCTTTCAGTTGTACTTTGTGGAGAAGCTGTAGTGCTTGCAGACGTGGTAGTTACAGTTTCAGGAGTTCTTGTGGATTTAGCAGTAGATGGAGTCAGAGTTGATACTGCTGGTGTTGTTGCTGCAGTTGAAGATGTTAGAGCTTGAGGAGATGTTGTTGCAGGTGTGCTTGATCCAGCAGTGGTCGTCATAGTTGTAGTTTGAACTGTTGCTGTGGTTGATGCAGTTGGTGAGGATGTGGTTGTTAATCCTGGCGTTGTTGCTCTGGTACTTGTAGGCACTACAGTAGGACTGCTTTCAGTTGTACTTCTTGGAGAAGCTGTAGTGCTTGCAGAAGTTGTAGTTACAGTTTCAGGAGTTCTTGTGGATGTAGCAGTAGATGGAGTCGTAGTTGATACTGCTGGTGTTGTTCCAGCAGTTGAAGTTGTTAGAGCTTGAGGAGATGTTGATGCAAGTGTGCTTGATCCAGCAGTGGTAGTCATAGTTGTAGTTTGAACTGTTGCTGTGGTTGATGCAGTTGGTGAAGATGTGGTTGTTAATGCTGGCGTTGTTGCTCTGGTACTTGTAGGCACTACAGTGGAGGTGCTTTCAGTTGTACTTGTTGTAGAAGCTGTAGTGCTTGCAGAAGTTGTAGTTACAGTTTCAGGAGTTCTCGTGGATGTAGCAGTAGTTGGAGTCGTAGTTGATACTGCTGGTGTTGTTCCAGCTGTTGAAGATTTTAGAGCTTGAGAAGATGTTGATGCAAGTGTCCTTGATCCAGCAGTGGTCGCCATAGTTGTAGTTTGAACTGTTGCTGTGGTTGATGCAGTGGGTGAAGATGTGGTTGTAAATGCTGGCGTTGTTGCTCTGGTACTTGTAGGCACTACAGTGGAGGTGCTTTCAGTTGTACTTGTTGGAGAAGCTGTAGTGCTTGCAGACGTGGTAGATACAGTTTCAGGAGTTCTTGTGGATGTAGCAGTAGATGGAGTCAGAGTTGATACTGCTGGTGTTGTTGCTGCAGTTGAAGATGTTAGAGCTTGAGGAGATGTTGATGCAAGTGTGCTTGATCCAGCAGTGGTCACCATAGTTGTAGTTTGAACTGTTGCTGTGGTTGATGCAGTGGGTGAAGATGTGGTTGTAAATGCTGCCGTTGTTGCTCTGGTACTTGTAGGCACTACAGTGGAGGTGCTTTCAGTTGTACTTGTTGGAGAAGCTGTAGTGCTTGCAGAAGTTGTAGTTATAGTTTCAGGAGTTCTTGTGGATGTAGCAGTAGATGGAGTCGTAGTTGATACTGCTGGTTTTCTTCCAGCAGTTGAAGATTTTAGAGCTTGAGAAGATGTTGATGCAAGTGTGCTTGATCCAGCAGTGGTAGTCATAGTTGTAGTTTGAACTGTTGCTGTGGTTGATGCAGTGGGTGAAGATGTGGTTGTTAATGCTGGCGTTGTTGCTCTGGTACTTGTAGGCACTACAGTGGAGGTGCTTTCAGTTGTACTTGTTGGAGAAGCTGTAGTGCTTGCAGAAGTTGTAGTTACAGTTTCAGTTGTTCTTGTGGATGTAGCAGTAGATGGAGTCGTAGTTGATACTGCTGGTGTTGTTCCAGCAGTTGAAGTTGTTAGAGCTTGAGAAGATGTTGATGCAAGTGTGCTTGATCCCGCAGTGGTCGCCATAGTTGTAGTTTGAACTGTTGCTGTGGTTGATGCAGTTGGTGAAGATGTGGTTGTTAATGCTGGCGTTGTTGCTCTGGTACTTGTAGGCACTAAAGTGGAGGTGCTTTCAATTGTACTTGTTGTAGAAGCTGTAGTGCTTGCAGAACTTGTAGTTACAGTTTCAGGAGTTCTCGTGGATGTAGCAGTACATGGAGTCGTAGTTGATACTGCTGGTGTTGTTCCAGCTGTTGAAGATTTTAGAGCTTGAGAAGATGTTGATGCAGGTGTGCTTGATCCAGCAGTGGTCGCCATAGTTGTAGTTTGAACTGTTGCTGTGGTTGATCCAGTTGGTGAAGATGTGGTTGTAAATGCTGGCGTTGTTGCTTTGGTACTTGTAGGCACTACAGTGGAGGTGCTTTCAGTTGTACTTTTTGGAGAAGCTGTAGTGCTTGCAGACGTGCTAGTTAAAGATTCAGGAGTTCTTGTGGATGTAGCAGTAGATGGAGTCAGAGTTGATACTGCTGGTGTTGTTCCAGCAGTTGAAGATGTTAGAGCTTGAGGAGATGTTGCAGGTGTGCTTGATCCAGCAGTGGTAGTCATAGTTGTAGTTTGAACTGTTGCTGTGGTTGATGCAGTTGGTGAAGATGTGGTTGTTAATGCTGGCGTTGTTGCTCTGGTACTTGTAGGCACTACAGTGGAGGTGCTTTCAGTTGTACTTGTTGCAGAAGCTGTAGTGCTTGCAGAAGTTGTAGTTACAGTTTCAGGAGTTCTCGTGGATGTAGCAGTAGATGGAGTCGTAGGTGATACTGCTGGTGTTGTTCCAGCTGTTGAAGATTTTAGAGCTTGAGAAGATGTTGTTGCAAGTGTGCTTGATCCAGCAGTGTTCGCCATAGTTGTAGTTTGAACTGTTGCTGTGGTTGATGCAGTGGGTGAAGATGTGGTTGTAAATGCTAGCGTTGTTGCTCTGGTACTTGTAGGCACTACAGTGGAGGTGCTTTCAGTTGTACTTGTTGGAGAATCTGTAGTGCTTGCAGACGTGGTAGATACAGTTTCAAGAGTTCTTGTGGATGTAGCAGTAGATGGAGTCGTAGTTGATACTGCTGGTGTTGTTCCAGCAGTTGAAGATGTTAGAGCTTGAGGAGATGTTGTTGCAGGTGTGCTTGATCCAGCAGTGGTAGTGGTAGTCATAGTTGTAGTTTGAACTGTTGCTGTGGTTGATGCAGTGGATGAAGATGTGGTTGTTAATGCTGGCGTTGTTGCTCTGGTACTTGTAGGCACTACAGTGGAGGTGCTTTCAGTTGTACTTGTTGGAGAAGCTGTAGTGCTTGCAGAAGTTGTAGTTACAGTTTCAGGAGTTCTCGTGGATGTAGCAGTAGATGGAGTCGTAGTTGATACTGCTGGTGTTGTTCCAGCAGTTGAAGATGTTAGAGCTTGAGGAGATGTTGTTGCAGGTGTGCTTGATCCAGCAGTGGTAGTCATAGTTGTAGTTTGAACTGTTGCTGTGGTTGATGCAGTTGGTGAAGATGTGGTTGTTAATGCTGGCATTGTTGCTCTGGTACTTGTTGGCACTACAGTAGGGCTGCTTTCAGTTGTACTTGTTGGAGAAGCTGTAGTGCTTGCAGAAGTTGTAGTTACAGTTTCAGGAGTTCTCATGGATGTAGCAGTAGATGGAGTCGTAGTTGATACTGCTGGTGTTGTTCCAGCTGTTGAAGATTTTAGAGCTTGAGAAGATGTTGATGCAAGTGTGCTTGATCCAGCAGTGGTCACCATAGTTGTAGTTTGAACTGTTGCTGTGGTTGATGCAGTTGGTGAGGATGTGGTTGTTAATCCTGGCGTTGTTGCTCTGGTACTTGTAGGCACTACAGTAGGACTGCTTTCAGTTGAACTTCTTGGAGAAGCTGTAGTGCTTGCAGAAGTTGTAGTTACAGTTTCAGGAGTTCTCGTGGATGTAGCAGTAGATGGAGTCGTAGTTGATACTGCTGGTGTTGTTCCAGCAGTTGAAGTTGTTAGAGCTTGAGGAGATGTTGATGCAAGTGTGCTTGATCCAGCAGTGGTAGTCATAGTTGTAGTTTGAACTGTTGCTGTGGTTGATGCAGTTGGTGAAGATGTGGTTGTTAATGCTGGCGTTGTTGCTCTGGTACTTGTAGGCACTACAGTGGAGGTGCTTTCAGTTGTACTTGTTGAAGAAGCTGTAGTGCTTGCAGAAGTTGTAGTTACAGTTTCAGGAGTTCTTGTGGATGTAGCAGTAAATGGAGTCAGAGTTGATACTGCTGGTGTTATTCCAGCAGTTGAAGATGTTAGAGCTTGAGGAGATGTTGTTGCAAGTGTGCTTGATCCAGCAGTGGTAGTCATAGTTGTAGTTTGAACTGTTGCTGTGGTTGATCCAGTTGGTGAAGATGTGGTTGTTAATGCTGGCGTTGTTGCTCTGGTACTTGTAGGCACTACAGTGTAGGTGCTTTCAGTTGTACTTGTTGTAGAAGCTGTAGTGCTTGCAGAAGTTGTAGTTATAGTTTCAGGAGTTCTCGTGGATGTAGCAGTAGATGGAGTCGTAGTTGATACTGCTGGTGTTGTTCCAGCAGTTGAAGTTGTTAGAGCTTGAGAAGATGTTGATGCAAATGTGCTTGATCCAGCAGTGGTCGCCATAGTTGTAATTTGAACTGTTGCTGTGGTTGATGCAGTGGGTGAAGATGTGGTTGTTAATGCTGGCGTTGTTGCTCTGGTACTTGTTGGCACTACAGTACGGCTGCTTTCAGTTGTACTTGTTGGAGAAGCTGTAGTGCTTGCAGAAGTTGTAGTTACAGTTTCAGGAGTTCTCGTGGATGTAGCAGTAGATGGAGTCGTAGTTGATACTGCTGGTGTTGTTCCAGCTGTTGAAGATTTTAGAGCTTGAGAAGATGTTGATGCAAGTGTGCTTGATCCAGCAGTGGTCGCCATAGTTGTAGTTTGAACTGTTGCTGTGGTTGATCCAGTTGGTGAAGATGTGGTTGTAAATGCTGGCGTTGTTGCTTTGGTACTTGTAGGCACTACAGTGGAGGTGCTTTCAGTTGTACTTTGTGGAGAAGCTGTAGTGCTTGCAGACATGGTAGTTACAGTTTCAGGAGTTCTTGTGGATGTAGCAGTAGATGGAGTCAGAGTTGATACTGCTGGTGTTGTTGCTGCAGTTGAAGATGTTAGAGCTTGAGGAGATGTTGCTGCAGGTGTGCTTGATCCAGCAGTGGTAGTCATAGTTGTAGTTTGAACTGTTTCTGTGGTTGATGCAGTTGGTGAAGATGTGGTTGTTAATGCTGGCGTTGTTGCTCTGGTACTTGTAGGCACTACAGTGTAGGTGCTTACAGTTGTACTTGTTGGAGAAGATATAGTGCTTGCAGACGTTGTAGTTACAGTTTCAGGAGTTCTCGTGGATGTAGCAGTAGATGGAGTCATAGTTGAAACTGCTGGTGTTGTTCCAGCAGTTGAAGTTGTTAGAGCTTGAGAAGATGTTGATGCAAGTGTGCTTGATCCAGCAGTGGTCGCAATAGTTGTAGTTTGAACTGTTGCTGTGGTTGATGCAGTGGGTGAAGATGTGGTTGTAAATGCTGGCGTTGTAGCTCTGGTACTTGTAGGCACTACAGTAGGGGTGCTTTCAGTTGTACTTGTTGGAGAAGCTGTAGTGCTTGCAGACGTGGTAGTTACAGTTTCAGGAGTTTTTGTGGATGTAGCAGTAGATGGAGTCAGAGTTGATACTGCTGGTGTTGTTGCTGCAGTTGAAGATGTTAGAGCTTGAGGAGATGTTGTTGCAGGTGTGCTTGATCCAAT
The DNA here is from genome assembly GCF_030463535.1 of Salminus brasiliensis. NCBI lineage: Eukaryota > Metazoa > Chordata > Actinopteri > Characiformes > Bryconidae > Salminus > Salminus brasiliensis. The sequence goes on from NC_132879.1 coordinate 60,313,013, forward strand.
AGTGGTAGTCATAGTTGTAGTTTGAACTGTTGCTGTGGTTGATGCAGTGGGTGAAGATGTGGTTGTTAATGCTGGCGTTGTTGCTTTGGTACTTGTAGGCACTACAGTGGAGGTGCTTTCAGTTGTACTTGTTGGAGAAGCTGTAGTGCTTGCAGAAGTTGTAGTTACAGTTTCAGGAGTTCTCGTGGATGTAGCAGTAGTTGGAGTCGTAGTTGATACTGCTACTTTTGTTCCGGCTGTTGAAGATGTTAGAGCTTGAGAAGATGTTGTTGCAAGTGTGCTTGATCCAGCACTGGTAGTCATATTTGTAGTTTGAACTGTTGCTGTCGTTGATGCAGTGGGTGAAGATGTGGTTGTAAATGCTGCCGTTGTTGCTCTGGTACTTTTAGGCACTACAGTGGAGGTGCTTTCAGTTGTACTTGTTGGAGAAACTGTAGTGCTTGCAGAAGTTGTAGTTATAGTTTCAGGAGTTCTTGTGGATGTAGCAGTAGATGGAGTCGTAGTTGATACTGCTGGTGTTCTTCCAGCAGTTGAAGATTTTAGAGCTTGAGAAGATGTTGATGCAAGTGTGCTTGATCCAGCAGTGGTAGTCATAGTTGTAGTTTGAACTGTTGCTGTGGTTGATGCAGTGGGTGAAGATGTGGTTGCTAATGCTGGCGTTGTTGCTCTGGTACTTGTAGGCACTACAGTGGAGGTGCTTTCAGTTGTACTTGTTGGAGAAGCTGTAGTGCTTGCAGAAGTTGTAGTTACAGTTTCACGTGTTCTTGTGGATGTAGCAGTAGATGGAGTCGTAGTTGATACTGCTGGTGTTGTTCCAGCAGTTGAAGTTGTTAGAGCTTGAGAAGATGTTGATGCAAGTGTGCTTGATCCCGCAGTGGTCGCCATAGTTGTAGTTTGAACTTTTGCTGTGGTTGATGCAGTGGGTGAAGATGTGGTTGTAAATGCTGGCGTTGGTGCTCTGGTACTTGTAGGCACTACAGTGGAGGTGCTTTCAGTTGTACTTGTTGGAGAAGCTGTAGTGCTTGCAGACGTGGTAGATACAGTTTCAGGAGTTCTTGTGGATGTAGCAGTAGATGGTGTCAGAGTTGATACTGCTGGTGTTGTTGCTGCAGTTGAAGATTTTAGAGCTTGAGGAGATGTTGATGCAAGTCTGCTTGATCCAGCAGTGGTAGTCATAGTTGTAGTTTGAACTGTTGCTGTGGTTGATCCAGTTGGTGAAGATGTGGTTGTTAATGCTGGCGTTGTTGCTCTGGTACTTGTAGGCACTACAGTGTAGGTGCTTTCAGTTGTACTTGTTGTAGAAGCTGTAGTGCTTGCAGAAGTTGTAGTTATAGTTTCAGGAGTTCTCGTGGATGTAGCAGTAGATGGAGTCGTAGTTGATACTGCTGGTGTTGTTCCAGCAGTTGAAGTTGTTAGAGCTTGAGAAGATGTTGATGCAAATGTGCTTGATCCAGCAGTGGTCGCCATAGTTGTAATTTGAACTGTTGCTGTGGTTGATGCAGTGGGTGAAGATGTGGTTGTTAATGCTGGCGTTGTTGCTCTGGTACTTGTTGGCACTACAGTAGGGCTGCTTTCAGTTGTACTTGTTGGAGAAGCTGTAGTGCTTGCAGAAGTTGTAGTTACAGTTTCAGGAGTTCTTGTGGATGTAGCAGTAGATGGAGTCGTAGTTGATACTGCTGGTGTTGTTCCAGCTGTTGAAGATTTTAGAGCTTGAGAAGATGTTGATGCAAGTGTGCTTGATCCAGCAGTGGTCGCCATAGTTGTAGTTTGAACTGTTGCTGTGGTTGATCCAGTTGGTGAAGATGTGGTTGTTAATGCTGGCGTTGTTGCTTTGGTACTTGTAGGCACTACAGTGGAGGTGCTTTCAGTTGTACTTTGTGGAGAAGCTGTAGTGCTTGCAGACGTGGTAGTTACAGTTTCAGGAGTTCTTGTGGATGTAGCAGTAGATGGAGTCAGAGTTGATACTGCTGGTGTTGTTGCTGCAGTTGAAGATGTTAGAGCTTGAGAAGATGTTGATGCAAGTGTGCTTGATCCAGCAGTGGTCGCCATAGTTGTAGTTTGAACTGTTGCTGTGGTTGATGCAGTTGGTGAAGATGTGGTTGTTAATGCTGGCGTTGTTGCTCTGGTACTTGTAGGCACTACAGTGGAGGTGCTTTCAGTTGTACTTGTTGAAGAAGCTGTAGTGCTTGCAGAAGTTGTAGTTACAGTTTCAGGAGTTCTCGTGGATGTAGCAGTAGTTGGAGTCGTAGTTGATACTGCTGGTGTTCTTCCAGCAGTTGAAGATTTTAGAGCTTGAGAAGATGTTGATGCAAGTGTGCTTGATCCAGCAGTGGTAGTCATAGTTGTAGTTTGAACTGTTGCTGTGGTTGATGCAGTGGGTGAAGATGTGGTTGTTAATGCTGGCGTTGTTGCTCTGGTACTTGTAGGCACTACAGTGGAGGTGCTTTCAGTTGTACTTGTTGGAGAAGCTGTAGTGCTTGCAGACGTGGTAGATACAGTTTCAGGAGTTCTTGTGGACGTAGCAGTAGATGGAGTCAGAGTTGATACTGCTGGTGTTGTTGCTGCAGTTGAAGATGTTAGAGCTTGAGGAGATGTTGTTGCAGGTGTGCTTGATCCAGCAGTGGTCGTCATAGTTGTAGTTTGAACTGTTGCTGTGGTTGATGCAGTTGGTGAGGATGTGGTTGTTAATGCTGGCGTTGTTGCTCTGGTACTTGTAGGCACTACAGTAGGACTGCTTTCAGTTGTTCTTGTTGGAGAAGCTGTAGTGCTTGCAGAAGTTGTAGTTACAGTTTCAGGAGCTCTCGTGGACGTAGCAGTAGATGGAGTCGTAGTTGATACTGCTGGTGTTGTTCCAGCTGTTGAAGATTTTAGAGCTTGAGAAGATTTTGATGCAAGTGTGCTTGATCCAGCAGTGTTCGCCATAGTTGTAGTTTGAACTGTTACTGTGGTTGATCCAGTTGGTGAAGATGTGGTTGTAAATGCTGGCGTTGTTGCTTTGGTACTTGTAGGCACTACAGTGGAGGTGCTTTCAGTTCTACTTTTTGGAGAAGCTGTAGTGCTTGCAGACGTGGTAGTTACAGATTCAGGAGTTCTTGTGGATGTAGCAGTAAATGGAGTCAGAGTTGATACTGCTGGTGTTATTCCAGCAGTTGAAGATGTTAGAGCTTGAGGAGATGTTGTTGCAAGTGTGCTTGATCCAGCAGTGGTAGTCATAGTTGTAGTTTGAACTGTTGCTGTGGTTGATCCAGTTGGTGAAGATGTGGTTGTTAATGCTGGCGTTGTTGCTCTGGTACTTGTAGGCACTACAGTGTAGGTGCTTTCAGTTGTACTTGTTGTAGAAGCTGTAGTGCTTGCAGAAGTTGTAGTTATAGTTTCAGGAGTTCTCGTGGATGTAGCAGTAGATGGAGTCGTAGTTGATACTGCTGGTGTTGTTCCAGCAGTTGAAGTTGTTAGAGCTTGAGAAGATGTTGATGCAAATGTGCTTGATCCAGCAGTGGTCGCCATAGTTGTAATTTGAACTGTTGCTGTGGTTGATGCAGTGGGTGAAGATGTGGTTGTTAATGCTGGCGTTGTTGCTCTGGTACTTGTTGGCACTACAGTAGGGCTGCTTTCAGTTGTACTTGTTGGAGAAGCTGTAGTGCTTGCAGAAGTTGTAGTTTCAGTTTCAGGAGTTCTCGTGGATGTAGCAGTAGATGGAGTCGTAGTTGATACTGCTGGTGTTGTTCCAGCTGTTGAAGATTTTAGAGCTTGAGAAGATGTTGATGCAAGTGTGCTTGATCCAGCAGTGGTCGCCATAGTTGTAGTTTGAACTGTTGCTGTGGTTGATCCAGTTGGTGAAGATGTGGTTGTAAATGCTGGCGTTGTTGCTTTGGTACTTGTAGGCACTACAGTGGAGGTGCTTTCAGTTGTACTTTGTGGAGAAGCTGTAGTGCTTGCAGACGTGGTAGTTACAGTTTCAGGAGTTCTTGTGGATGTAGCAGTAGATGGAGTCAGAGTTGATACTGCTGGTGTTGTTGCTGCAGTTGAAGATGTTAGAGCTTGAGGAGATGTTGCTGCAGGTGTGCTTGATCCAGCAGTGGTAGTCATAGTTGTAGTTTGAACTGTTTCTGTGGTTGATGCAGTTGGTGAAGATGTGGTTGTTAATGCTGGCGTTGTTGCTCTGGTACTTGTAGGCACTACAGTGGAGGTGCTTACAGTTGTACTTGTTGGAGAAGATATAGTGCTTGCAGACGTTGTAGTTACAGTTTCAGGAGTTCTCGTGGATGTAGCAGTAGATGGAGTCATAGTTGAAACTGCTGGTGTTGTTCCAGCAGTTGAAGTTGTTAGAGCTTGAGAAGATGTTGATGCAAGTGTGCTTGATCCAGCAGTGGTCGCCATAGTTGTAGTTTGAACTGTTGCTGTGGTTGATGCAGTTGGTGAAGATGTGGTTGTTAATGCTGGCGTTGTTGCTCTGGTACTTGTAGGCACTACAGTGGAGGTGCTTTCAGTTGTACTTGTTGAAGAAGCTGTAGTGCTTGCAGAAGTTGTAGTTACAGTTTCAGGAGTTCTCGTGGATGTAGCAGTAGTTGGAGTCGTAGTTGATACTGCTGGTGTTCTTCCAGCAGTTGAAGATTTTAGAGCTTGAGAAGATGTTGATGCAAGTGTGCTTGATCCAGCAGTGGTAGTCATAGTTGTAGTTTGAACTGTTGCTGTGGTTGATGCAGTGGGTGAAGATGTGGTTGTTAATGCTGGCGTTGTTGCTCTGGTACTTGTAGGCACTACAGTGGAGGTGCTTTCAGTTGTACTTGTTGGAGAAGCTGTAGTGCTTGCAGACGTGGTAGATACAGTTTCAGGAGTTCTTGTGGACGTAGCAGTAGATGGAGTCAGAGTTGATACTGCTGGTGTTGTTGCTGCAGTTGAAGATGTTAGAGCTTGAGGAGATGTTGTTGCAGGTGTGCTTGATCCAGCAGTGGTAGTCATAGTTGTAGTTTGAACTGTTGCTGTGGTTGATGCAGTTGGTGAGGATGTGGTTGTTAATGCTGGCGTTGTTGCTCTGGTACTTGTAGGCACTACAGTAGGACTGCTTTCAGTTGTTCTTGTTGGAGAAGCTGTAGTGCTTGCAGAAGTTGTAGTTACAGTTTCAGGAGCTCTCGTGGACGTAGCAGTAGATGGAGTCGTAGTTGATACTGCTGGTGTTGTTCCAGCTGTTGAAGATTTTAGAGCTTGAGAAGATGTTGATGCAAGTGTGCTTGATCCAGCAGTGTTCGCCATAGTTGTAGTTTGAACTGTTACTGTGGTTGATCCAGTTGGTGAAGATGTGGTTGTAAATGCTGGCGTTGTTGCTTTGGTACTTGTAGGCACTACAGTGGAGGTGCTTTCAGTTCTACTTTTTGGAGAAGCTGTAGTGCTTGCAGACGTGGTAGTTACAGATTCAGGAGTTCTTGTGGATGTAGCAGTAAATGGAGTCAGAGTTGATACTGCTGGTGTTATTCCAGCAGTTGAAGATGTTAGAGCTTGAGGAGATGTTGTTGCAAGTGTGCTTGATCCAGCAGTGGTAGTCATAGTTGTAGTTTGAACTGTTGCTGTGGTTGATCCAGTTGGTGAAGATGTGGTTGTTAATGCTGGCGTTGTTGCTCTGGTACTTGTAGGCACTACAGTGTAGGTGCTTTCAGTTGTACTTGTTGTAGAAGCTGTAGTGCTTGCAGAAGTTGTAGTTATAGTTTCAGGAGTTCTCGTGGATGTAGCAGTAGATGGAGTCGTAGTTGATACTGCTGGTGTTGTTCCAGCAGTTGAAGTTGTTAGAGCTTGAGAAGATGTTGATGCAAATGTGCTTGATCCAGCAGTGGTCGCCATAGTTGTAATTTGAACTGTTGCTGTGGTTGATGCAGTGGGTGAAGATGTGGTTGTTAATGCTGGCGTTGTTGCTCTGGTACTTGTTGGCACTACAGTAGGGCTGCTTTCAGTTGTACTTGTTGGAGAAGCTGTAGTGCTTGCAGAAGTTGTAGTTACAGTTTCAGGAGTTCTCGTGGATGTAGCAGTAGATGGAGTCGTAGTTGATACTGCTGGTGTTGTTCCAGCTGTTGAAGATTTTAGAGCTTGAGAAGATGTTGATGCAAGTGTGCTTGATCCAGCAGTGGTCGCCATAGTTGTAGTTTGAACTGTTGCTGTGGTTGATCCAGTTGGTGAAGATGTGGTTGTAAATGCTGGCGTTGTTGCTTTGGTACTTGTAGGCACTACAGTGGAGGTGCTTTCAGTTGTACTTTGTGGAGAAGCTGTAGTGCTTGCAGACGTGGTAGTTACAGTTTCAGGAGTTCTTGTGGATGTAGCAGTAGATGGAGTCAGAGTTGATACTGCTGGTGTTGTTGCTGCAGTTGAAGATGTTAGAGCTTGAGGAGATGTTGCTGCAGGTGTGCTTGATCCAGCAGTGGTAGTCATAGTTGTAGTTTGAACTGTTTCTGTGGTTGATGCAGTTGGTGAAGATGTGGTTGTTAATGCTGGCGTTGTTGCTCTGGTACTTGTAGGCACTACAGTGGAGGTGCTTACAGTTGTACTTGTTGGAGAAGATATAGTGCTTGCAGACGTTGTAGTTACAGTTTCAGGAGTTCTCGTGGATGTAGCTGTAGATGGAGTCATAGTTGAAACTGCTGGTGTTGTTCCAGCAGTTGAAGTTGTTAGAGCTTGAGAAGATGTTGATGCAAGTGTGCTTGATCCAGCAGTGGTCGCCATAGTTGTAGTTTGAACTGTTGCTGTGGTTGATGCAGTTGGTGAAGATGTGGTTGTTAATGCTGGCGTTGTTGCTCTGGTACTTGTAGGCACTACAGTGGAGGTGCTTTCAGTTGTACTTGTTGAAGAAGCTGTAGTGCTTGCAGAAGTTGTAGTTACAGTTTCAGGAGTTCTCGTGGATGTAGCAGTAGTTGGAGTCGTAGTTGATACTGCTAGTGTTGTTCCAGCTGTTGAAGATGTTAGAGCTTGAGGAGATGTTGATGCAAGTGTGCTTGATCCAGCAGTGGTAGTCATAGTTGTAGTTTGAACTGTTGCTGTGGTTGATGCAGTGGGTGAAGATGTGGTTGTAAATGCTGCCGTTGTTGCTCTGGTACTTGTAGGCACTACAGTGTAGGTGCTTTCAGTTGTACTTTTTGTAGAAGCTGTAGTGCTTGCAGAAGTTGTAGTTATGGTTTCAGGAGTTCTCGTGGATGTAGCAGTAGATGGAGTCGTAGTTGATATTGCTGGTGTTGTTCCAGCAGTTGAAGTTGTTAGAGCTTGAGAAGATGTTGATGCAAGTGTGCTTGATCCAGCAGTGGTCGCAATAGTTGTAGTTTGAACTGTTGCTGTGGTTGATGCAGTGGGTGAAGATGTAGTTGTAAATGCTGGCGTTGTAGCTCTGGTACTTGTAGGCACTACAGTAGGGCTGCTTTCAGTTGTACTTGTTGCAGAAGCTGTAGTGCTTGCAGAAGTTGTAGTTACAGTTTCAGGAGTTCTCGTGGATGTAGCAGTAGATGGAGTCGTAGTTGATACTGCTGGTGTTGTTCCAGCTGTTGAAGATTTTAGAGCTTGAGAAGATGTTGATGCAGGTGTGCTTGATCCAGCAGTGGTAGTCATAGTTGTAGTTTGAACTGTTGCTGTGGTTGATGTAGTTGGTGAAGATGTGGTTGTTAATGCTGGCGTTGTT